>NC_092749.1:7457243-7780141 GCF_047496795.1 Chiloscyllium punctatum | reverse complement strand
GAAATATGTGAGCAGGACAATGCAGATCAAGACAGCGAAGCCCAGAATGGTGCCAATGATTAATATGGGATCTGAGGTCCAGGGAATGCCATTGGAAGATTCTGCTGTAAAATATCAGAATGTTACAGACACAGTCACGTCAGTTTGCGCAATGTTCAAGATTGTCAATAACATTAATTTTGTGCTCCTCAGGACAGTAACTCCCCAAAGCCTGTCCATGATCTACAAACACAAGTCAGGAGTGTGATGGAATATTCCCCACTTGCCTGGATGGGTTTGGCTCCAACAACACTCCAGAAGCTTAACATCATTGACAAAGCAGCCCAATTGACTGGCACCACATCCACAACCATCCACTCCCTCCACCATTGCCTCCCTACTATACACTATCGACAAGATACATTGCAGAAATTCACCAAAAATCCTCAGATAGCACCTTTCAAATCCACAACCTCCTCCAACTAAAAGGACAAGGGCAGCAGATTCACGGGAATACCACCTCCTGCAAGTTCCCCTCCAAGCCACTCCTCATCCTGCCTTGGGAATACTTGGCCTTGATGACCATTCTGCCCTTCCACTGATGAAGCACAGCAGCCAGGTGCTCTCTTCCCTGGTCACACCAGTGTTCTCTCCCATTGACTTACCAGTTACTTTTACTGTCTCGCTGCTCCATCGATGTAGCTCCACACACTGCAGCTGTACACAGCAGTATCATTGAGAGTCACATTCACAAGGTTCAGAATGTAATTTTTTCTGCTGACATTCCTGGAAAGCTCAACATAATTGGGAAAACCCTGGTCCTTGGTGAGGGTGCCATTCACAAAGTGGCTTATCATCCACTCCCTGTTGCTGCCAAGTCATTGGTAGTGCCAGTGGACATCAGTGTCAATCACACTGGCATTGTGCATGGCACACTGGAACTGGATAGTTTCACCCTCTGCTACCTTGCAGACCACTGGATCCTGAATGAGGACTGGATCAGCCAATGGGTGTGTTCATATTGAAGAGAAAAAAGTAATGTAACTGGATTTGCAGCATTTTATAAAATCTCCTCCTGGTTAAATGATGATTTGTAGAGGATGAACTGAAGCTTCCTGTGGGAAATTGCTGTTTGTGATTTGAGCGGGAATGATTTGAAACATATCCATCACTAAATGCTTTCCAATTTGCTGCTGTGAATCATTTTGTGAATAAACTATCAAGAGGAGAATTTCACAATGCTCACAGCTGACTGATTGGAAGAGATTGACCAGCCACTTAAAAAGTTTCATTCTCGCTGAAAATCAAAAGGAAAAGGCTGAAAGTTTCAAACAGCCTGCAGTCGATGGTCCCTGAGTGCACCCTCTCTGATTCACTGTTCCTCCATCTGATTCTGTATCCTAACAGTGTGCAGGGCTGTGGGGAGGGAGCAGGACATTGGCAATCTGGAATGATGCTCAATTGAAGAGTCAGTGCAGACAGGATGGGCTGAATGGTCTCAAGTTACATTGGTATGTTTCTGTGATTCTCTGATTCTGTCTCTAAGCCAGATAGACCCTGACTGCACTTGCCTTGAATTGAGTCAGTGATGGGCAAAGTGAGGCCCTCCTGAACCTCAGACTTCCCCTTCCTTTCCTGACCCGGGTTATTATCCCAGGTCAGGGTCGGGTCCCAAACACAAACCTGTGACATTGGGCTCACTGTTATAAAGGCCTGGGACCCATACCATCCTCACCTGCAGTCACAGCCTCCTGTCCCTGATCCATGACTCATCTCCAATTCCCAAATCCAAGGCACGGGAGCACCCTCTGGAGAAAGGCTTCCATGGAACTTTCCCCTTCCCTGATGTGACACAATGTCTGCAGCTCAGACTCCAGCTCCTCAACTCGGATCTAAATTTCCTCAAGGTGCAAACCCTTCCTCCAGATGTGTTCACTCTGGATCCCATTGGGCTCAGAGGGGCCTTCATTGAAATCTGTGAGATCCTGAGGGGACTTGACTGAGTGAACTGAGAAAGGATGGTTCCTCTTCAGGGAGAATATAGAACAAGGGGGCAGAGTTTTAAAACTAAAGGAGTGCACATTGAAAAAAGAGACAAAGAAATGTTTTTATTCTTAGAGGGTTGTGAGTCTTTGGAATTCCCTTCATCAAAAGGCAGTGGATGCAAAATCTGGCAGAGGGAGGGAGATTCTTGATGAGCCGGGGAGTGAAAGGTAAACAGGGATAAGTAGGAATGTGGGGTTGAGATCAATATTAGATCATCCATTATTTAATTGAGTGCTGGAGCAAGCACGATGGGCTGAATGGCCTCCTCCTAATCCTGTCTCCTTCTGTCTGTGTCCCTTGGACTAAGGGAATGAATGAGGTTCAGAAGAAGGTTAGTAACCAGGGTGGGGGCGAGGAAGGGTTTAGCTCAGGACAAGGACATCAGAGACAGAGGTGGAAGTGTCATTGAGCAGAACAGGGACTGAAGAGGGTTGTGAGAAATGTCAGCCCAAAGACTTGAGAGCTGAGAGTTGGATATTTACCAGATAAATTACTCACATCTTAATGAGTTACACTGGACCCCAGTTTAAACTTCAGTTTAAATGACATTGAGAAACAGATCCAATTTTTAATGAGGAACTGACTCATGGGAGTGAATGTCAAGGGAATACAAGCTCGTACAAAACAAATCACTTTGTATTCTGTTAACCTCTCAAATTAAAGATAAATGCAGGCTGATGGAGTAATGTTGAGGTCCAGTGAGCAGCATTGGCACCGAACTCTTCACTACATGAACAGAGAGTTAGATAATTACAGAGTCACCCCTTATACCACCCAGACTTCTCATGGGCAACAGCTTCTCCAAACAAGCCACCAACTGTTGGCTTGTTTATTGAATTTGCTCACGAACAAGTTATAACACAACAATACACAACAATTCCAGGCTAACAGAGAGCTGGAAACATATCACCTTAATTCCTGACGTTCCCATCAATTGTTGTAAAAATCCATCTGGTTCACTAATGTCCTTCAGGGAAGGAAATCTGTCATCCTTATCTGGTCTGGCCTACATTTGACTCCAGACCCACAGCAATGTGGTTTGTTCTAACTGCCCTCTGAAATGACCAGGCAAGTGACTCAGTTTGAGGGCAATCCAGGAATGAGGAACAACTTCTGTGTTGTACAATCTTATACTCCACAACAACCAGATGAAGGAGCAGTGCTCTAAAAGCCAGTGCTTCCAAGTGAACCTGTTGGACGATCACCTGATATTGTGTGATTTTTAACTATCTATCATCAAATCAGAAATCAGGCGGATGAGAAGCCTCATGCCATCCATGACAAAGCAGCCCACCTGATTGGCATCACAACAAACACCTTTAACATTCACTCCCTTTTACACTGATGTACAGTGGGTACTATTGGCAAGATGCCCTTCTGCAATTCACCAAAGCTCCTCCAACATGGGCTTCTGAAATCACAGTCACTCTCATCTGAAAGGACAAAGGCAGCAGGTACATGGGATAGCATCTCATTCAGTTTCCCCACCAGGTTACTCACTATATTGACTTGGAACTGCTGTGTATAACTTGTATAGCGTATTCCACTTCCCAGCACTATAAAGACTTTTCTCCTGTATGTTATCTTCAATTTCAAGGATCACATTTTCCAGTTGTTGCATTGAAACACTTTGAGTATATTTGTATCTGTTCAGGGGGTGCATTTCACTGGTTGAATTATCTTCAACCCTGTGTTTCATCACTCACCTATGGTTAATGGGAGTAATCTACAAAGGCTCAATCCAATATTGTAGGACCAAAGCAAGGCGTTTGACAAGGTTCCAATGGAGACTGATTAGCTAGGTTAGATCTCATGGAATACAGGAAGAACTAGGCATTTGGATGCAGAACTCGCTCAAAGGTAGAAGACAGAGGGTGGTGGTGGAGGGTTGTTTTTCAGACTGGAGGCCTGTGACCAGTGGAGTGCCACAAGGTTCGGTGCTGGGTCCTCTACTTTTGTCATTTACATAAATGATTTGGATGTGAGCATAAGAGGTACAGTTAGTAAGTTTGCAGATGACACAAAATTGGAGGTGTAGTGGACAGCGAAGAGGGTTACCTCAGATTACAACAGGATCTTGACCTGATGGGCCAACGGTCTGAGAAGTGGCTGCATTTTGGGAAAGCAAATCTTAGCAGGACTTATACACTTAATGGTAAAGTCCTAGGGAGAGTTGCTGAACAAAGAGACCTTGGAGTGCAGGTTCATAGCTCCTTGAAAGTGGAGTTGCAGGTAGATAAGATAGTGAAGAAGGCATTTGGTATGCTTTCCTTTATTGGTCACAGTATTGAGTACAGTTGGGAGGTCATGTTGTGGATGTACAGGACATTGGTTAGGCCACTGTTGGAATATTGTGTGCATTTCTGGTCTCCTTTCTATTGGAAGGATGTTGAAAGGGTTCAGAAAAGATTTACAAGGATGTTGCCAGGGTTGGAGGATTTGAGCTATAGGGAGAGGCTGATCAGGCTGGAGCTGTTTTCCCTGGAGCATCGGAGGCTGATAGGTGACCTTATAGAGGTTTATAAAATTATGAAGGGCATGGATATGGTAAATAGGCAAAGTCTTTTCCCTTTGGTCAGGGAGTCTAGAACTAGAGGGCATAAGTTTAGGGTGAGAAGGGAAAGATATACAAGGGATCTAAGGGGCAACCTTTTCACACAGAGAGTGGTATGTGTATGGAATGAACTGTCAGAGGAAGTGGTGGAGGCTCGTACAATTGCAACATTTCAAAGGCATCTGGATGGGTACATGAATAGGAAGGATTTGGATGGATATAGGCAAGGTGCTTCAGGTGGGACTAGATTGGGTTGGGATATCTGGTCAGCATGGACGGGTTGGACTGAAGGGTCTGTTTCCATGCTGTAAACCTCTATGACTCTATGGGCATGTAGGTCTACACATACCTGTGTTGGATGAGGTTGGGGGTGGGGGCCGGTCTGGATGGGGTTGGGGGTGGGGTGAGTGTTGGTCGGGGTTTGGGGGGGGGTTGGATTGGGTTGGGAGTTGTGTGGGGGCAGGGCTTGATGGGGTTGGGGTGAGGGCAGGCCGAGGGGGCATGTTGAATGGGGTTTGGGGGCCGGGGCGCTGGACGGTGTTGGGGATGGGGGGTGGGGCGGGGCAGGATGGGATTATGGCAGGGACAGGGTTGGACAGGGTTGGGGGTGGTTTTGGGGAAGGGTCTCACGCACTGTGTGCTGCTGCAGTCTCCTGAATGGGGAGCAGACTTAAAAACTCTGAGCCCCAGCGGAAAGGCATTTAATTGACTAAGCGAATAATCAATGATCCGAACGAAATAGTGCCCACCCATCTCATTTGGAAAATCGAGGTTCCCCTGTATACTCAAGTAATAATTGAATTTTTTTTGACTATTTTTATGGTTAAATTTATGGGGTTGATGATTACAGGGATATCACATTTGAGGGGTTGAAATTCATGCTGGAGGAGAAAGTGAGGACTGCAGATGCTGGAGATCAGAGCTGAAAATGTGTTGCTGGAAAAAGCGCAGCAGGTCAGGCAGCATCCAAGGAACAGGAGCATCGACATTTTGGGCATAATCCCTTCTTCAGGAAGGGCTTCCTGAAGAAGGGCTTATGCCCGAAACGTTGATGCTCCAGTTCCTTGGATGCTGCCTGACCTGCTGCGCTTTTCCAGCAACACATTTTCAGCTCTGAAATTCATGCTGGTCAAAATTCATACCGTATCATTGGCAGAGGCTAAATTAAAGTCAAAACAAATTTAATAAAACATAAGAATTACAATAAGTCTAAAAATCTGGATTGGAGTGTAACAGCTGGTGGAAAACCCAGAATGGAGTAGAAAGCCGGAGTGGTGCGCAACAAGTAGGCACACTGTCTTAAAAATGTTGATCTGTTAACTGTGAAGAAATAGGGTCGACCTTGACATGAGATACATGGAAAATTTCAGATTTTTGGATCGAAAATAGGGTGTTGACGTTTACATGAGTTCAACTTATACTCAAGTATATATGGTGTATCACCATCATCGTTCCTTCAGGGCACTGGGTCCAGTGTCCCAACACCAAGGGGACCACAACAGCTTAGGAAGGCAGCATGCCATGACCTTCTCAAAACATACAAAATAGGACCTGGAGTAGGCCATTCAGCTCATTGTGCCTGCACCACCTTTCAACATAATCATGGGTGATAATCCAACTCGGTCCCTTTTCCTCACATTCTCCCATAACCCTTTGAATTCTTGGGCCTTCAGAAGTAAATATAACTCTTCCTTGAAGACCTTCAATGACCTCAGCTGCTTCCTGTGGCACAGATGACATTTATTCTCAAAGGCTATTCACGATGGACAACAAGTACTAGTCAGGCCAGTGATGGCCACGTCCCAAGAATGATTGAAACAAAACCAGACAGACACAGGAGAATGTTAAATCCAACACTGAGGACAAATGAGATGGTGAAGCAGAAAGACAGAGAGAAGAGAAAAGTTTGAGATTGAGGAACTGGTCTAAGAGGAGAAACGGTTTATTCTATCTGTGAGTAAAAAACCGAGAATTGTTCCAAGTTTATATTGAGCTCTCTGCTTTCTCTTTACCAGAGGAATTTAACATATTCCCCTCTCCAATAAATCCATGTGGTTACTGTATCAGATTATTCTAAGGTAAACAAGACTTACCTGTTACTGTCAGCTGGGTTCCTATCCCACTGATGTCTCCCCACACTTTACAGTAATAAATCCCAGAGTCACTGGGCTGCACGTTTGTGATGGTCAGAATGAAGCTGTTATTGGAGGGATCTCTGGAAGACTGGAATCGCTCAGTAAATTCTGGACTCCATTGTGTGATGTTCCTCACATCATGTGTTAAAACCCACTCCTTCTTATTCCCTGGTTGCTGTTGGTCCCAGTGAACATTGGTGTGTGTCACTGTGGCGTTCCTCATGGTGCACTGTAACCGGGCAGTGTGACCCTTGGTGACACGTTCCAGGACGGAAGACTGGTGAAGGACTGGGACACTTGCATTTAAGAGTAAAAGAGAAAGGACAGATGGTAAGAGTATCAGAGTGAACCAGTGGGGTTAATTATTCAAACTAACCACGAGTTTATAGACCATAAGGCCATAGGATATAGGAGCAGAATTAGGCCATTCAGCTCATCAGGTCTGCTCTGCCATTCGATCAAGGCTGATATGTCTCAATTCCGTTCTCCTGCTCTCTCCCCATTACTATTGAGCCATTTGCTCTTAAGAATCTCTGTCAAAAATATACTCTATGACTTGGCCTCTACTAAAGCTCTCTGCAGCAATGAGTTCCACAGATTTGCCATCTTTTGTCTGAAGAAATTTCTCTTCATCTTAGCTGTAACTGATTGTCCCTTCACTGTAAGGCTGTGCCCCAGAAATTACTCTCTCTGAAAGTCATCTTCTCCCTGTCCACTCTATCCAGGCCTCTGAGTATTCTGTGATGAGACAAACTGTATTCACTGCTCACAATGTGGGGTCCTCTTCATTTCGGAAATGAAGCACAGACTGGGTGACCACTTTTCAGAACACCTCCATTCTGTCGGCAAAAAAGGCCCTAATCTCCCAGTTGCTTGCGAGTCCAACACACTATCGTGTTCCCTGGCCAACATCTCTGTCTCAGTCTCACTGCAGTACTCTCATGAAGCTCAGAGCAAGCTGGAACAACAGCACCTCATTTTCCAATTGGTTACCCTGCAGCCTTCTGGAATTAATATTGAGTTCAACAATTTTAGAGTGTGAGCACCTTTCCCCATACTTTTCCCCTCCACCATACACCAGGTCTTATGATTACACAGGCAGCTACCACACACTACCCATTGTCAGCCACTAACTGTCCCAATCAGCAGCTGCTCATTCCCCCAGACTGACCAAATCCCCCTCCTTTGTCTGTCCAACAGTTTTTCTCTCACACTGGGCTCTATCTCATCTATCATTTACCCTCACCATCCTCCCCGCACCATTTTCTGTATAAAAAACATCATTTTTCCTCATTGCCATCAGTTCAATACAAGGGCCACTGGACCCAGCTTATTAATTCTGATTTCTCTCCACAGATGCTGAGATTTTCCAGTGATTTGTTTTTTTTATCCTCAGAAATAGAATCAGAAAGTCTCAGAGTGTTATTGTTTGAAAGACAAATTATTAATGGGGAAATAAAGACGATCCCAAATGCCAGGTGATGAGGAATGGACAGTGGTCCATCAGGTGGTCAATCCATCTGAGACCAGAATGAAATTGTATAAACTAGCTCATGAAATTCCAATGGCAGCTCATTTAAGGATGAGGAACACACAGTCTAAAATCTTAAAACATTTTTATTAGTCAGGATTATAGAAAGATGTTACACTTTACCACACAGGCTAGTCCATGTCAGGGCTAGGGGGAATCTCCAACCCTCAATTAAAGCTTCATCTTTAATCCCGATTGTAGCTTTTGAAGAACCGTTTAGCAGGGTCTTAATAGATTGTGTCAGAGCCTGACCTAAACCCAGGAATGGCAACCAATGGGTCACTGCAGTGGTTCAAGAAGGTAGCTCAGCACCACCTTCTCAATGGCAAGTAAGGAGAGGCAATAAATGCTGGCTCAGCCAGTAACACCCACATCTCACAAAACAATTAAATAAATTGCTGAAACTGAGCTCAGCTTCCTCCCCACAATGAATCCATCCCCAAGATCACTCTCCATCACCTCCTCAATCTTCTTGATCACAAACTGATCTCCAATTAATTTATTGATTCAGAGGTTATTGCAGGAGGAGATTGTCATGTAAACTCTACTTACTGGTGATATTGAGCTGGCTTCCTGTCCCATAGATCCTTCCCCAGACTGAGCAGTAATAGACCCCGGCGTCACTAGGCTGCACGCTTTTGATGGTCAGAATGAAGCTGTTACTCGAGGGGTCTCTGGAAGATTGGAATCGCTGTGTGAATCCTGGGTAGTGTTGTGTGGAGCCACTTCTTGGATGCGTTAAAACCGGCTCCATAATTTGCTCTGGGGACAGTCTGTACCAGTGAATATTGGTGTGTGTTACTATGGCGTTCCTCATGGTGCACCGTAACCGGGCAGTGTGATCCTTGATGATACTTTCCAGGCTCGGAGACTGGAGAAGGACTGGACCAGTGTTACCTTTGAAGAAAAACGTAACAGTACTTTTATTCCCACAAGAGCAGACTCTCTGTGCACTAAATTTAGGACTAATAGTTTTTAAATGAAGTCCTCTATGGATATCGATTAAATAAAGAGAACACGTTGTTGCACTGAATGTTTGAGATGCATCTGTGATTGATTCAGATAAAATAATCAATCAATATAAAGAGAAATAATTAAATAAACAGTGTGTTAAATGAATTTTTCTGAAGTCTCGTTAGAATCTGATCAACATTTTGGACATGCCAATTTTGCTGCAGCAGGATCAAAACTCAAGTTCATTTCCATCTAGAATAATAAGGGCAGCAGATAGATGAGAACACAAAACCAGCAAGTTCCCCTCTAACCCACTCATCATCTTGTTTTGGGAATATATCATTATTTCTTTGTCGTGATTGTAATGAGGTCAGCCAGGTGGACCTCATAGAACACGAGTTCCCTGATTAGGATTGTTAACGTAACCTATCTGAAAACCCAGCAGCTCATCCCAACTTCATGCTGCTGTTCCAAATATTTGCAACAATCCTCATAAACTCCTCTTGGCACAAAAGGTAAAATCAAACACAAGGTCTTACTGGAGAGAAGTCAGAGAGAGGATCAGCATGGAGCTGCTTCATTGGTTTTAGCTGGTTTTACAACTGCCTGACTGCTTTCAGTGAATAGAGAAACTGCCAAAACCAAACCAAACCAGAGAGAAGCTGCGTATCACACCTCCCCACTTAAAAAGGAGAAGAGTCAATATCCATGGAGGACTTCATTTAAAAATCATTAGTCCGAAATTTAGTACTCTGTAACACACATTTAGATTAATTACAGTGTTGAAACAGGCCCTTCGACCCAACAAGTCCACACCGCCCCGCCGAAACGCAACGCACCCATACCCCTTACCTAACACTACGGGCAATTTAGCATGGCCAATTCACCTGACTTGCACATCTTTGGACTGTGGGAGGAAACCGGTGCACCCGGAGGAAACCCACGCAGACACGGGGAGAACATGCAAACTTCACACAGTCAGTCGCCTGAGGTGGGAATTGAACCCAGGTCTCTGGCACTGTGAGGCAGCAGTGCTAACCACTGTGCCACAGTGCCGCCCACTTATACGTTACATTAACAATAATCACGCAAACATGATCTACTACATTCTGTTTGTCTGTTTACTCCTGCCATTGAACGTGTCCATTTTTCATTTGGGTCTCAACAATGCATCGACAGTCATGTTTTCGCTATCTGCCACATGTACAGTTTTCAAACTGAATGGCTGTAACAACAAGCTCCATCTAAACAATCTGGAATTTCTGTCTTTAAATTTCTCCACAACCCTCACTGGGTTATGTTCAGTGTATATGATTGTTTCTGATATGCTCCTGGTAACACGAGCAATGAAATGTTGTAAAGCCAACACCTAGCTCAAAGTCTCCTTCTCAATTGTCAAATATTTCTGCTGATATTGTTGAGGAGTGATGACCTAAGAGGGGTAAGCAGTGGGGCACAGGTCTCTGGCACAGAGTCTGTAAATGTTGCTCAGAAGGGAAGGGGAAAGAGGTGCAGAGCATTAATTATTGGAGACTCCACAGTGAGGTGGATAGTTAGGAGGTTCTGTGGGAATGAGAGAGACTAATGGTTAGTGTGTTGCCTCCTTGGTGCCAGGGTTTATGATATCCTTGATCGTGCTTTCGGGATCCTTATGGGGAGGGGGAGCAACCCCAAGTCGTGGTCCACATAGGCACCAATGACATAAGTAGGACGAAAGATAGGGATTTAAAGCAGAAATTCAGGGAGCTAAGGTGGAAGCTTAGAGCTAGAACAAACAGAGTTGTTGTCTCTGTTTTTTTTGTGCCTGTGCCACATGTGAGCAAGGTGAGGAATAGGAAGGGAGAGGAGTTGAACACGTAGCTATAGGGAAGGTGCAGGTGGGAGAGTTTTATTTTTTAGATAACTGGGGCTCTTTCTGGGTGAGTTGGGACCTCCTCAAACAGGATGGTCTTCACCTGAACCAGAGGGGTACCAATATCCTGAGGGGAAAATTTGCTAATGCACTCAGGGTGGGTTTAAACACATTTTAGAAGGATGATGAGAACCTAAATTGTAGTTCAAGCATAGTGGAGGATGAGAGATGAAGTGAGAACTAAGATTTCAA
Organism: Chiloscyllium punctatum; assembly: GCF_047496795.1. Taxonomy (NCBI): domain Eukaryota; kingdom Metazoa; phylum Chordata; class Chondrichthyes; order Orectolobiformes; family Hemiscylliidae; genus Chiloscyllium; species Chiloscyllium punctatum. Next base: position 7,768,838 of record NC_092749.1, on the reverse strand, counting down.
GATCACAATATGGCACTGACGGGCAAAAAGTTGGTTTGAAGTGTGTCTACATCAACGCCAGGAGCATCTGGAATAAGGTGGTGAACATGCAGCATGGGTTGGTACCTGGGATTTTGATGTTATGGTCATTTCACAGACAGGGATAGAACAGGGACAGGAATGGTTATTGCAGGTTCCAGGATTTAGATGTTTCATTAAGAACAGAGAAAATGATAAAAGAGGTGATGGTGTGGCACTGTTCATCAAGGACAGTATTACAGTTGCAGAAAGGATGCTTGAGGATGTTTCTACTGAAGTAGTATGGGCTGAGAGACAGGAAAGGAGAGTTACCCTGTTGGGAGTTTTCTCTAGGTCTCCAAATAATTCCAGAGATGTAGAGGAGAGGAAAGCAAAAATGATCCTCGATAGGAGTGAGAGTGACAGGATAGTTATTATCAGGGACCATAACTTTCCAAATGCTGACTGAGATTACTATAGTTCAAGTACATTAGATGGGTCCCTTTTTGTCCAATGTGTGCAGGAGGGTTTCCTGACACATTAGATCAACAGGCCAACAAAGGACGTGGTTATATTAGATTAGGTACTGGGTAATGAAACTGGTCAGATGTTGGATTTGGAGGTAGGTGATCAATTTGGTTATAGTGACCACAATTCAGTTATGTTTACCTGAGTGATGGAAAGGGAGGCATATACCGCAGGGCAAGAGTTATAGTTGGGGGAAAGACAATTATGATGCCCTTCAACAAGATTTTGGATGCATAGCATGGGGAAGAAAAATACAGGGGTTGAGCACAATTGAAATGTGGAGCTCATTCAAGGACCAGTGACTGCAGGTCCTTGAGAAGTATGTACGTGTCAGGCAGGGAAGAAGTTGCTGAATGAGTGCCATGATTTACTGAGGAAATTGAATCTCTTGTCAAGTCAAAGAAGAAGGCTTATGTTAGGATGAGATATGATGGCTCAGTTCGGGCATTTGAGAGTTACACATTAGCCAGAAAAGACCTAAGAAAGAGCTAAGAAGAGCCAGGAGGGTACATGAAAAGTAATTGGCGGATAGAATCAAGGAAAACCTGAAGTCCTTCTATGGGTATATCAGGAATAAAAGAATGATAAGAGGCCAATCAAGCGTAGTAGTGAGAAGTTTAGATTAGATTACTTACAGTGTGGAAACAGGCTCTTCGGCCCAACAAGTCCACACCGCCCCGCCGAAGCGTAACCCACCCATACCCCTACATCTACATTTACCCCGTACCTAACACTATGGGCAATTTAGCATGGCCAATTCACCTGGCCTGCACATCTTTGAACTGTGGGAGGAAACCGGAGCACCTGGAGGAAACCCATGCAGACACGGAGAGAACGTGCAAACTCCACACAGTCAGTCGCCTGAGGCGGGAATTGAACCCGGGTCTCAGGCGCTGTGAGGCAGCAGTGCTAACCACTGTGCCACCGTGCCGCCCACTACGTTGTGCATAGTGTCCCATGAGATGAGGGAAGCACTAACCTAGTACTTTTCATCTGTATTCACATTAGAAAAAGACAAAATGGTCGAGGAAAGTACTGAGATACAGGCTACAAGATGAGATCGGAGTGAGGTGCATAAGGAGGATATGTTAGCAATTCTGGAAATTGTAAAAGCAGATAAATTTCCTGGGCCAGAGGGGATTTATTCTACATTCTCTGAGAAGCCAGGGAGGAGATTGCTGAGCTTTTGGCTTTGATCTTTATAGTGTCATTGTCTACAGGAATCGTGGTAGAAGATTGGAGAATGGCAAATGTTGTTCCCTTGATCAAGAAGGGGAGTAGAGACAATCCTGTAAATGATAGACCAGTGAGTCTTACTTCAGTTGGGGGAAAATGTTGGAAAGAGTTATAAGTGATGCGATTCATAATCAACTAGAGATGAATAAGGTGATTAGGGATAGTCAATATGGTTTTGTGAAGGGTATGTCATGCCTCACAAACCTTATTGAGTTCTTTGAGAAGCTGACCAAACAGATGGATGTGGGTAAAGTAGTTGATGTGGTGTAAATGGATTTTAGTCAGGTATGTAGTAAGTTTCGCACAGTTTCCTGTTGCACAAAATGTGAAGGTCTGGGACAGAGGGTGATTTCGTGATTTAGATCAGAAATTGACCAGCTGAAAGAAGACAGAGAATGGTGGGTGATGGGAAATATTCATCCTGGAATTCAATAACTAGTGTGGTACAACAAGGACCTGTTTTGGATCAACTATGGTTTGTTATTTATATAAATAACCTTGATGAGGGCATAAAAGGATGGGTTAGAAAAATTTGCAGATGACACGAAGGCAAGTAGAGTTGTGAATAGTGATGAAGGATGTTGTGGGTTACTGATCGATAGGTTTACATAAATGATCTGCAAAGCTGGACTGTGAAATATTAAATGGAGTTTAATGTAGAAATGTGTGAGGTGATTCACTTTGGAAGGAGTAAATAGAATGCACAGTACAGGGTGTATGGCAAGATGCTTCGTCATGTTGGTGAGCAGAGAGTCCTCGGTCTCAAGGTACATGTAACATTGAAAGTTGCCACCCAGATTGATAGGGTTGTTAAGAAGGCATACAGTTTGTTAGCTTTTATTGGTAGAAGGATTGAGTTTCAGAACTATGAGATCATGCTGCAGCTGAACAAAACTCTGTTGCAGCCACATTTGGAATGTTGTCTACAGTTCTGGTCACTGCATTATAAGAAGGACATGGAAGTTTTGGAAAGGGTTAAGAGGAGATTGACTTGGATGTTGCCTGGTATGGAGGGAATGTCTTACAAGAAAAGGCTGACAGATTTGAAGCTGCTTTTGTTAGAGAGGAAAAGATTGACAGGTGACTTAATTGAGACATGTTAAATAATCAGAGGGTTAGTGAGGTTGGACAGTGAGAGGACTTTTCCTCGGATGGTGATGGCTATCACAAGGGGACATAGCTTTAAATTGAGGGGTGACAGATATAAGTCAGATGTTAGAGGTGGATTCATAACTCACAGAGTGACAAGGGCATGGAACACACTGCCAGCAACAGTAGTAGCCTCATCAGCTTTAAGGGGATTTAAATGGTTGTTGGATAGGAAAATGGACAAGAATGGAATTGGGGGTTAAGATGGGCTTCAGATTGGTTCCACAGGTTGTTGCAACATTGAGGGTTGAAGGGCCTGTATTGTGCTGTAATGTTCAATTTTCTATGTTCTATCTGCATATATATGACACAATTAGGTAATCTGGCAATGGTTAATCTCTGAAATATGGCTGGCACAATTTTCATACAAAGTGGCATGACTACAAACAGATACAGTCTATTTGGCGCTATGAAAGCCAAAATTGCCTTTGCTTTTTCTGACAAAAGTACTTGCCAGTAACCTCTGAGTAAGACCAGCTGAGAAATATGAGTTGCTTTTCACGCCTTCTCAACACAGTCTTCCAAAGGTGGAATAAGATAGTCATCAGTCTTGGTAAATGCATTGACCTTGCAGTAGTCCGCTCATATCTACTGGGTATCATCTGGGTTTGCCACCATTACTGTGGGTGAGCTCAAGTTGCTGTAACCCACGCTGATTATGTCATCTTGGAGCAAGCATTCAATCTCCTTTCCAACCTGTGCCAACTTTAGAGGGTTAGGCCAACAAGGATGTTGCTTAATTGGAACAGCATCTCCTATATCTACATCATGTATAATTGGAGAAACTGAGGACCGCATATGCTGGAGATCAGAGTTGAGAGTGTGTTGCTGGAAAAACACAGCAGGTCAGGCAGCATCTGAGGAGAAGGAGAATCGATGTTTCAGGCATAAGCCTTTCATCAGGAATGAGGCATGTGGGCTGAGAGATAAATGGGAGAGGGGTGCGGCTAGGGGGGCAGGTTAGCTGAGAATGTGATAGGTAGATCATGCATAATTAGGTTCGTACTTCCCAGCTTATTTTCACATATCTCCCCATTTGATAGTCATATCTTTTTCAGGTCATTTCGATTTTTCTTTGGAAAGTAATTCAATCATTTATCCCAATTTTTGACAACTTCTTCATTGTCTAATTTATTTTGAGGAATGTCCAGTTAAGAAGCCACTGAACTTGGTTATTCACACTGTGTTGTATACAATAACACATTCTCCTCTTGCAACCTTCCCTTTTAAAAGTACCTTTTGAGCATATTTGCATGACACACTCTGTGAGATTTCTTTCAGTTTGGTGTCCTCATTAAATAGTTCATCTCTTTCAATTTCCTTTTCACTTGATAAGTTCGACTAAACCTTGCTTTTAAACGTCCTGCTAAGATGAAAGGTCACACTAAAACCTTATTTCCATCAGCAAAATTGTACATTTTTGAACTTTTTTATCTGCTTTTTGTTTCATTGTATGCTGTGATAGTTTCAAACGCTGTGTCACGAACTCTCCCACTCTCTTTCATCATTGTCAAAAAATTGTCACATTGTCCAAATTTGTGGTCTCTGAATTATAAATTAACAACTTCTCCTTAATCAATTTTAGTGGACCTCTCACTTTATGCCCCAAAACTAATTCAAATCATCTGAATTTGGTTGATTTGTTTAAAGCATCTCTTATTGCAGGAAGTACAAATGGAATTCCTTTATCCCAATCATCTGGATAGTCTTGACTATAAGTCCTCAACATGGTCTTTATTGTCTGATGTCATCTTTCCAACACTCCCTGCGATTCTGGATGGTACACAGTTGATTTGAAATGTTTTAGGCTTTAGCAGTCCATAACTTCCTTGAGTAAGTTAAATATGAAGTTTGATCCTTGAGCTCATTGCATCTCTGTGGGAAGTCTGTAACTAATGAAAAATGTGAGTAATTCCTCTGCAATGCTTTTAGCTGTGATACTGTGAAATAAAATGACCTTTGGAAATTGAGAGGATGCACCCATATTTTTTAACAAATACTGATTCCCACTTTTTGTTTTAGGAGGGGTCCTATGCAATCAATTCAGACTCTTGGAAAAGTTTCCTCAAATGCAGGAATAGGTAATAAAGGTGAAGGTTTTATTACTGTATGTGGTTTTCCAAATACGAGACATATATGACAGGTTTGGCAAAATTCAACTCCAGCCTTGTGCAGTCCAGGCCAGGAAAAATGTTTTGTATTTTAACTTGAATTTTTCTCCCTCCTAAATGACCCCCTAGTGGTAACTCATGTGCCTTTTGCAACACTTCCATTATATAACTCACTGGCAAAACGAGTTAATGAACTTCTGCCCACTTCTCCTCTGTCTGAATATGTGATGGTTTCTACTGGAGTTTAATTCAGATAAATGTAAGGTGTTGCATTTTGGGAAAGCAAATCTTAGCAGGACTTATACACTTAATGCTAAGGTCCTAGGGAGTGTTGCTGAACAAAGAGACCTTGGAGTGTAGGTGCACAGCTTCTTGAAAGTGGAGTCGCAGGAAGATAGGATAGTGAAGAAAGCTTTTGGTATGCTTTCCTTTGTTGGTCAGAGTGTTGAGTACAGGATTTGGGAGGTCATGTTGCAGCTGTACAGGACACTGGTTAGGCCGCTGTTGGAATATTGCGTGCAATTCTGGTCTCCTTCCTATCGAAAAGATGTTGTGACACTTGAAAAGGTTCAGAACAAATTTACAAAATTGCTGTCAGGGTTGGAGGATTTGAGCTATAGGTAGTGGCTGAACAGGCTGGGGCTGCTTTCCCTGGAGTGTCGGAGGCTGAGAGGTGACCTTATAGAGGTTTATAAAATTATGAGGGGCATGGATAGGGTAAATAGGCAAAGTCTTTTCCCTGGGGTCGGGGAGTCCAGAACTAGTGCGCATAGGTTTAGGGTGAGAGGGGAAAGGTATAAAAGAGACCTAAGGGGCAACATTTTCACACAGAGGATGGTATGGGAATGGACTGAGCTGCCAGAGGAAGTGGTGGAGGCTGGTACAGTTGCAACATTTAAGAGGCATTTGGATGGGTATATGAACAGGAAGGGTTTGGAGGGATATGTGCTGTGTGCTGGCAGGTAGGACTAGATTGGGTTGGGATATCTGGACAGCATGGATGGGTTGGCCCGAAGGGTCTGTTTCCATGCTGTACATCTCTATGACTCTGTTAAGACTTCATTTTTAAGGTCATAACATTCAAGGATACATTTAAATTCTTTTTCTGTTTCTGCCTTTTGATGCTGTAAATTTTCATCTTTCTGCTGTAACTCAGTTAATTTTCCTGAGCTAAAGATGTCTGCATTATCGTCTATCTGCCTCTCAGTTTGTGTAAACCAGCTGAACAAATTCTACTTGGACTTTCTTCTCTGAAATCTTTGCTCTCAACTGGTGACTTTGTGGCCTCATTTCCATCCATTAGGAAAGATCCCAGGATATGTGGCCTGCAATAATTCTACTGCCTGTGTTTCCAGTGTCTGTCCAATCACTGGAGGTAGCACTCCAATCTGTGAGCCAGCTATATCGTGAGCAAGGACAAATTGTATTCCTAGAGCTGAGAGTTTGTCCAGTCCTCCTACCATGACTTTTCTATTCTTCACTGGACATTCTGAGCTCACTTTACATAATTGAGCACTTCTTGTCTCACCTTGAATTCCTGGTACTAGCACCTTTTCTGGCAATAGTCTTTCAGAAGGCATGGATAGGTTGGACCGAAGGGTCTGTTTCCATGCTGTACATCTCCATGACTCTATGACTCTATCTACTCATCTTTCAGCTTCACAGATTGAGAGGATCCTCTATCTATTGATATTGTAACCTCTTTACCTGCTATTCCTGGCCTATGTGGGTAAACTTTATCTTTGCAGCTATATGGTTCAAGAAGATCTGGTACTTCCTCCTGAACCAATCTCCGACCAGATTGTACATTCTGATGCAGCTATCTAGCCACCATTGTGCTTTCTGTTACCACTCCAAAAAAAAAGTCACTGGCTAATCCTGTTTTCCAATATCTGGCTTCCCAGTGCGTTTCCTCACCCACCAACACTGATTTCATGTAGCCCACTTTATTGTGATGAAAACCCTGAAGCTTTTTAATTTCTCTTTCCCCTTCAAGGATTTCCTTTTTAACCTGTGGCAAGTAATCCTTATGATCATCACTGAGATCTACCATTCCCTTCCCACGTGAGGATTTCTTTTTTCCCCAATTTCTATTCCCCATGAATTGAAACTGAGTTTGGAAGCCAAACTTTGATTTACAAACCAACTTATAATCATCAGCCATTTTGGCTGTTATCTTGCCATTTTAACTCTCCGCTCTTCCACATGAGTTCTCACAACTTCAGAAAGTGAATTTTAAAAATTTTTGAACTCCTCCAAAATAATTGTCTCTTGAAGAGAGTCACAGATTTGCTCAGTTTTTAATGCCCTTATCCACCTCTCAAAATTACTTTGTTGGTGTGTTAACTCCTTATATTCCTGAAACATTGCCTGTCGGCTTCTGGCACAATCACATCTGCACCTAAGATGGCTTTCGTCACCTCCTCTAATGCCCAGATAGCTCCTCTGATAGTGATGTGAATACCTGACTAGCTCTACCTGCAAGTTTTGTTTGGATCAACAAATCCCACATGGTCACTGGCCGTCACATTTGTTTAGCTACCTTTTCAAATGAGTTGAAAAAGACTTCCTCATCCGTCTCATCAAATTTGGGCAATGCTTGAATGTATTTAAACATTTCTCACCAGGCCTTTGGCTACCATGGTTTTGCTCATCCTCACTCTCTTCCTCACTCAGCTTACCTTCAGCTCCATCCTTTCAAATTGACTTCCCTGTCGAAGTGCCAATTTCTGAAGTTCAAACTCCCTCTCTTTCTTCTTTCCCTCTCTCTCCTTTTCTTTCTCTTCTCTTTTTTTTTCTCTTGCTCTTCCCTCGCTCTTTCTCTCTCTTTTTCTCTCTCTTCTCTTTTTCCTTTTTGTTCAATAATGTGATCGATTCTTTTTCTTATTGTTTTGCTGAAGTGATTTCTTCTTTTTACCTTTCCTCTGCTTTTAATCAGAATTCAAACTGTTTCATTTTCAATTAAATTTTAACTATCCCAAAAGATTCATAAGGCATTTCCAGCAAATGTAAATGCTGCGTTATTGTTGTAATTATCACTTCTATCCTCAGGAAGGGAGGCAGCTCCATCCCCATTCTATCGAGGCAAAAGTGAGAACTGCAGATTCTAGAAACCAGAGTTTCGATCAGGGTAGTGCTGGAAAAGCACAGCAGGTAAGGCAGCATCCGAGGAGCAGAAATATTGACGTTTCGGGCAAAAGCCCTTCATCAGGAAAGGGCTGATGAATGGCTTTTGCTCGAAACATCGATTTTCCTGCTCCTGGGATGCTGCCTAACCTGCTGTGCTTTTCCAGCACCACTCTGATCTAAACTCCATCCGTTAAAGCTGAATTTCCAGGCTAAGTGCCAATTTCTGACGATCAAGCTCCCTCTCTTTCTTCTTTTCCTCTCTCTCCATTTCAACCTGTTCTCTTTCTCTTTCTCTCACTTTTTCTTGCTCTTCCCTCGCTCTTTCTCTCTCTTTTTCTCTCTCATTTCTCTCTCCTCTTTTTCCTATTGTTCAATAATGTGATCCATTCTTTTTCTTATTGTTCTGCTAAACTGATTTGTTCTTTTTACTTTTCCTCTGCTTCAAATTCAAACTGTTTCATTTTCAACTAAATTTTAACCATCCCTAAAGATTCTGATAGTATTTCCAGCAAATGTAAATGCTTAGCTATCAGTGTTATTATCTCTCCTTTCCTCACGGAAGGAGACAGCTCCAACTCCAACTTATCTGCTCATTCCAGCAGCTTGGCCTTAACCACATTTTGTAAAACTCCCAACCTCATTTCTTTCACCCCCTGAAATGTCTTGGTGACCGAAAGAGCCATTGCTAATCCAAGCACTGTTCAAATCAACTGAATTCAATACCTGATACAAAAGACACTAACACTAACCACTCACTACCTTCTAATCCCAAATCAGAACAAAAGAATAAATCCTGCCAAGATCCCCCGATCTGCTATGGACCAGGCCAGACCCCCTCAAAATATTTGAAGAAAGTGGGCCAGACCCTAACCTTGCTCATTGTTTTAAGCAGGTGTGACATGAATATTCCAGGAGGGATGCAGTTGGTCAAGCCCAAGTAGTTTTAAACAAAACAGAATTTATTTACAAGTTTACTAAATAGAAACACAAAAGAGAGCAGAATATAGAATAACTTAACCAATCCGAAAACGCAATAGATTATCTCAACATAATGATACAGTTCCAAATATCTGCAACAATCCCCATAAAGACATCTTGGCACAAAAGATAAAATCAAACACAGGGTCTTACTGGAGAGAGGTCAGAGAGAGGAGCAGCATGGAGCTGCTTCTTTAGGTCCAGCTGGTTTTACAACTGCATGACTGCTTTCAGAGAATAGACGGACTGCCAAAACCAAATCAAACCAGAGCTTGCTGAGCTGGGAGGACTGGCCTCTCCCTTTTCATTGTACCAGAGTTTGTGTTTTAAAACATAAAAGCCTTTTACCTGAGGCAGTATCTGTTAGCTACAATTAAACTGGTCCTAAAACCCATCCAACCCAGACCTTTCGGAGTCTGTGTCCTTACACTGTCTGTGAGAAAAAAATCCGAGGACATCAAAACTTTGTTGAAGGAACAGCATCATCACATGATCACTCTGAGAGCTGGCTGTGAGAGAGATGGATCAGTGTCAAGGATTCTGCAAATGTAAATAAAGGGTGGCTTGGTGATGTGATACCGAATTCTGTGGAGTTACTCCATCCATGATGGTCACTGGGTCAAAATCCTGGAATTCCCTCCCGATAGCACATGAACTGCAGCAATTCAAGAAGGCAATAATATTCACAATAATAATGGTGATAATAGTGATAATACTGGTGGTGGTGATAATGATGATGGTATTAACAGAACATTTAGAAATGTCTCTTTAGATCCAACAGAGTCAGCATGGTGTCACGAAGGATAAATAATGCTAGACAAATTGATTGGGACGCTTTGATGAGATGAGAAACAGGATAGATAATGGGGATCCAATCGATAATGCACTTGAACATACAAAATGCTTTATAGAATCCCTTCAGTGTGGAAACAGGCCCTTCAATGCAATATGTCCATGATGAACATCCAAAGAGTAACCCACCCAGACGCATTCCCTTATCCGATATTCACCACTGACTAATATATCTAACCTACACAACCCTGAAGACTCTAGACAATTTAACATGACCAATTCACCAAACATGCACATCTTTGGATTATTGGAGGAAGCCAGAGCACCTGGATGAAACCAACACAAACACGGGGAAAATGTGTAATCTCCATGCAGACAGTGGCTCAAGGGTGGAATCGAATCTGGGTCCCTGGTGCTGTGAGGCAGCAGTGCTAACTACTGAGCCACCGTGCTGCCCCTCACCACTTTGATAAGGTACCACACATTAAGCTACTTAATACGAAGATAGTCTTTAGTGTTACAAGGATTAAAGTCAGAGGACTTACTGACTAAACAATGACAGAGAGTTGGGATAAATGTGGTATTTCCAGGGTGGCAATTCTCAAATTAAATGATTTATACTGAGGTTCCCTATTTCATAACAATTCAAAACCATCAACTTTCATCAGAAGAAAATGTTTTATCTATTTTGCACCCACCAGGACTCTGTGAATTCGCAAAACCAGACTGTCCGAGCAATATGTGCTTCTTTGAACTGAAAAACAATCCAATTCGTTCAACCGGTAAACACCATAATGGTTTCAATGTTTACTTTATCTGCTCATAAAATTTCCATTCACACTCCAAGAACTGTTTCTTTCAGATTGATTTCTTCTGAAAACAAAACATCCCTCCCGCCATATTATCATTGTAATCTTTCAATCCTCTCATACACTCAAAGACCACAATCTACATATGACTAGTTCAGTACCAACCTCTATGCAAAATTATCTTAAAATTATACAGAAACTATACACCTCACATCTGTGTTTTGATCCGAAAGGGGGAGTGCAGTAGTAATCAAGCCTCAGTTAACCACAAACCACACAAAATCTGTCAAGAATCAACATTGCAACCAATTTGTCTATTTTCTGTCCTCCAAGCCAAAGTAAACAAAAAGCAGGTTGATTAATGACCTCAAACACGACATTTAATATCAGCAAGACAGATTCTTGAAACAAGCAGAAAGCATGATCAACAACTGCATTTCTATTTGAGATTAAACTATATCCCATTAATCTAAAACATACATTATTCACAGACAGGACAACACGGCTCTGCAGAAATAGTTCCTGCTGTTTGTTGCAACAAAAGCTTGAAAGAAAGACCATCCCAGTGCAACAAGAAGTCAGAATGTGCTGACATCTCATAATTTCTTCAGTTTCATGTGAATTGTGTGAAATCAGTCCTTTATTTTTACTACAGAACTTTACAAAATGATTCCTGAACATATCATGACTTTGTTTTTAATGAAAGAGTATACTCACAGCTCTGTCTGCTCCTGCAAACCTGTTAGAATTGATCTTTTCAATAAAATTGTCTCCAATGCTCTTATTTCTCCAACAATCTGAGTGTCCTCACGTCTCTCTGCATTACTTCTGATCTGCTTTTGGATGCCCACTCTCCCCCAATAGGAGAAGTAAAGGAAAAAGCCCATCCTGACCCAGGATGGGGACTGAAAGCAGACTCTCAGCAACATTCAACACAAAGCTCCAGCTAATTTTGTTGGGAACTGCCAGAATATTATGATTACTCTTCCCCATTCAGGTGGCTCAGATGGCTGGAGTATAATGTCGATAAAATAATATCAACATCTCAGCTTCAATCCTAGTGTCAACTGTGGGAGCTCATGGAGAGTGAGTGTCTCCCCTTTCCCTGTGCTCAATGTGAAATGGTTCCCTTTAACCTGGGTCAAACCAGTTGTCTCTCCAATGGAGAGAGATGTGTGTGTCACTTTGTGCTTTTTGGTTCATTCCCAATCCCTGGGAGATTCCCCTGCAGATGTGGCACCTCACAGAGCAACATCCCTGATTCTGCACATCCAGATCGATGACACTGACACTCTTGTAAGTGGAATGGAACTAATATCACTCAATCTCCAGGTTAAAGCTCCACATTTCCAACAAACTCCTCCTCCCATTGTTATAAAAATATCCCCTTTCTCCCGACCCCCAACAACATTGAACCTGAGCTCAGCTTCCTCCCCACAGTGAATCCGTCGCGGAGATCACTCTCTATCACCTCCTCAATCTTCTTGATCACAAACTGATCTCCAATTCATTCATTGGCAAGGGGTTATAGTTGGGGGTGATTGTCATGTAAAGACTACTTACTGTCTACAATGAGTTGGCTTCCACTTCCATAGATCCATCTCCAGACTGAGCAGTAATAGATCCCAGTGTCATTGGGCTGCACGTCTATGATGTTCAGAATGAAGCTGTTACTGGAGGAGTCTCTGAAAGGCTGGAATCGCTCAGTGAATTGTGGGCTCCATTGTGTGGATACATTTCCTGGATATGTTAAAACCCAATCCATAATATGCTCTGGGGACAGTCGGTACCAGTGAACATCAGTGTGCGTCACTGTCGTGTTCCTCATGGTGCACTGCAACCGGGCAGTCTGACCCTCAGTGACACGACCCAGGCTCGGAGACTGGAGAAGAACTGGACCATTGGTACCTTTAAAGATAAAGATAACAAAGCGTTTATTCCACAAGAACAGATTGTACTGTCATATTGAAAGGATCTGAAAGGGTGTTAAGAGTTTTCAGTGAAATAGAGAGAATATGTTGTTTTATGAATCCTTGGGGCTGCATTTGTGATTGATTCATATCAAATAAAATCTGCCAACAAGAAACAGAAAAAATTAAGTAAACAGAGTATGAAATAATATTTCTTAATTCTGTTGAAAATCTCATTGACATTTTGGACACGTCAATGTCTTCTGCAGCACGGTCAAAACCCACATTCACTTGCATCAAGGATAGCAGATACACAGGAACTCCACCCCCTGCAAGAACCCCTCCAAGTCACTCACCATTCTGACTTGAAAATATATCACTGTTCATTCAGTGCAGCTGGGTCAAAATGCTGGAATTCTCTCCCTCAGAGCATTGTGGCTCTATGTGCAGGACATGGACTGCAGTGGGGCAAGAATGCAGCTCAGCCCCAGCAATAGCAACAAGAATAATGACAGTGATAATGGCGATGGTGATGGTGATGATATCGGCAGAACATTTACAAATGTATAACATCAATTAGCAGAATCAGCATGGCATCACAAAGGATTAGTAATGACAGACCATTTTACTGGAACTCTTTGATGGGTTAAGAAGCATGTTAGACAAAAGGATCCAGTTGATGTAATGTGTTTGGATTTTGAAATCACTTTTCATAAGCACTACACATGAGACTGCTTCACAAGATGAGAGTCCTTGGTTTTGGAGGTAGTTTGGACAGAAGATTGGTGAAATAAACAATGACAGAGAGTTGGGATAAAGTGGTTCATTTCACAGTGCCCACATATAATTTGTGGAGTGCCACAGGGCTCAGTGCTGTGCCACAATTATTGACAATTGATATTAATGACTTGATGAGGAAAGTGAATTGACTGCAGCAAAGTTTGTGGATGGCACAAAAATAAATGGGAAGGCAAGTGGTGAGAATCACGCAGAGTCTGCGCAGAGAGAGAGAGACAGGTTCAGTGAGTGGGTACAATGTTGGCAGATGAAATGTATTGTGGGGAATACAATGTCTTGTACTTCAGTAGGAAGAATATGATTTCTTTTCTTCATTCAAGTTGTGAACATTGCTGGCTAAGCCAGCATTTATTACCCATCCATAATTGCTCAGAGTGTGGTTAAGAATCGGCTCCTTTTCTGTGGGTCTGGAGTCACATGTAGGTCAAACCAGTAAGGATGGCAGTAAATCATGTGGGTATTTCCCGAACAATCATTTCATGGTCATTATCAGATGTTTAATTCCACGTTTTTAAGGAATTAATATTCCAACATTTCCCATGAAGGGATTTGAATATGGAATCTCAGAACATGCTCTAGGTCTCTAGGTTAATAATCAATTGTGATCCAACTTGGCTATTGCCTCCCATGAGGGTAAAGACTGCTTGGCAGCCCAGCACAGAGGGACTGGGAGAGTTGGAGAGTGTGTATAAATCACTGAGAGCTAGCATCCAACTTCAGCAGGGAGTAAGGAGGAAAGATGGAACATTGGCCTTCATTTCAAAGGGAATGGAGCATAAATATAGGGAGAGTTTGTTTTAACGATACAAGGCACTAGTTAGACCAGAGCTGGAATAATGGGGGCTGTTGGGGGACCCTTATCTGAGGAAAAATACACCAACATTAGAGGCAGTCCAGAGAAGGTTCACGCGATTGATCTTGGATGTGGAGGGATATTCTTATGAAGAGATGGTGAGATCATCGGGCCTGTACTCATCTGGATTTAGGAGAATGTGAGAAGAACTTAGTGAGATGTATAAGATATTGAGGAGGTGATACAGAGAGTAGTTTCCCCTTGTCGGAGAGTCTCAGAATCAACGATATGTTCTTAGAATATCGGGTTGCATATTTCAAACAGAGATGAATGGAATTTCTTCTCTCAGAAGTTTATGAATCTGTGGAATTCTTTCCCACAGAGGGCTGTCATGGCTGGGTCATTAAGAATATTTAAGGCTGATATGAACAAAGATTTAATTAGTAATAGAGTCAAGGGTCATGGGGAAAAGGCAGGAAAGTGGGTTTGAGGGTTATCAGATCAGCCATGATCCTATTGAATGGTGGAGAAGGCTAGATGGGCCAAATTACCTACTTCCATTCCTGTATTTTACTGTCTTATCTTATTACAATATCCATTCTCATGATCAGACACTGCCCTCCTCAGAACCTGACCCTGAATCCTAACAACTGTTTCACTGCCATATACACATAATCTCTCAGTTTTACTGACACTAGTAATCACCTGACTACTAACAACCCTTTGTGCCCCTTTGCCCATTGGCTTCTCAGAGACCCAGGGTCCAGCTTCTCTCTCTCTCACACACACACACACATACACACACACAAACTTCATATACCAGCTCCAAGATACCTTGTCTAAACCAATCATAATCACAGTGTCATAGAATCAGAAAGTCCCACAGCACAGAGACAGATCCTCATTCCAAACGGTTCCATGCCAACCAAAATGTCCATGCACACTGATACACTTCGATACGACTCACCCTCAATCTCCTACATTTGAAAGGAAAAACTCCAAGCTCCCTATCACTCAGTCCCTTGAGTCCTGACAATATCCTTGTAAATTTCTTCTGCACTCTTTCCAGTTGAATAACATCCTTCCTGAAGAAAGGTGATCAAAACTGAACACAATACACCAAGTGCGGCCTCACCAACATCCTGTACAACTGCAACAGAACTTCCCAATTTTGACATTCACTGCCTTGACTGATGAAGGCCAGTGTGCCAAAAGCCTTCTTCACTGCCCTGTACAACTGTGAGTCAGCTTTCAGAGAACTATGGACCTAAACTCCAAGGTCCCTCTATTCTATTACACTTCGTAAGGTCCTACCATTCATCATGAATCTCCAAACATGATTTGACTTCCCAAAATGCAAGACCTCACACTTATCAATATTAAATTCAATTTGCCATCCCTCAGCCCACTTGCCATCCCTCTCAGACCATGGAATATTGGCACATCCCTTTTCCCCAAATCAAGAAAGTGCTGGCAGCATGTTTCTCCCAAACAATTAACTTCATTAGCTTGATCGTCAACATTTCTCTTCCTCTCATTTATCCCTAGAACAAGATGCTTTTCATTGGTGTCACCTCACACTGTATTCTCCCCTTCACTGCCCAACTTTCCATGATGTTATTCATATCTCAGTAAATCCCCTGGATCCATTGCATATTTCTCATCAATATCCTCTGACTATCCCCGCAAATAATTCCCCATCACACCCATACGGCCAACACCCACACTCTCTCATCCATGGTGTAATAAACATAGACTCACTTCTGGGAAATGGCTTGGCTGGATGAAGGTCACTGCTTCACCCACAAATATAAAATGTCCAAAGGAGGTTTAAAGGATGTACTGGGATGAAAGAAGATGCAAATCACTGGGCTGATTCAGGAATTGAGGGGGATGGCTTATGAGGAAAGACTGAGTAGACTGGGATTATATTCATTGGAACTTAGAAGAAGGAGGGGGAATCTTATAGAAACATAAAATTATGAAGAAAATAGATAGGATAGAAGAAGAGAGGATGTTTCCATTGGTGAGTGAAACTAGGACAAGAGGGCAGAACCTCAAAATAAGGGGGAGCAGATTGAGGACTGAATCAAGGAAGAACTTCTTCACCCAGAGGGTTGGGAATCTGTGGAATTCCCTGCGTAATGAAGTAGTTGAAGGTTCCTTATTGAATGTTTTGAAAGCTAACTTAGATAGATTTTTGAACAGTAAAGGAATTAATGGTTATAGAATTGGGATTTATGGTAAGAGATAGGCCTATTCATGCTCCTGGTTCTTATGTTCAAGAAATAGGATACTTCCAGGAACAGATTTCTGAAATGTATCCATTGTGTGTGGGAATGATGTGACTGAGCGATGGGTAAAGAAAATCCATCAGTAAGAGTTGATGTGACATCAAAAAAAATGAAAGGCTTGCTGAAATTCTCCTGGAAGGTGAAGATAATTCAGAGGGAGAATTTGTGATGATGTCCCTCATTGTGGATCAGAAAGCTGACCTTGAATGGAATAAATTCAGTCAGCTCATACTAAGGCAGGATTTGTATGGTAGATTAGTTAGTAAAGTGACATCTCATGGAATCTGGGGGAGCTTGCAAATTCGGCACAAACTTGGCTGGAAGGGAGGAGACAGAGAGTGATGGTGGAGGGGTGTTTTTCAAACTGGAGGCCTATGGCCAGCATTGGTCCACATGGATCAGGGCCGGACCAACTGCTTTTCATCGTTTATATAAATGATTTGGTTGTGAATGTAGGAGATATGGTTTGGAAGTCTGCAGATGCCACCAAAATAAATGTTACAATGGACAGTCAGGTAGGTTATCTTAGAATCCAGTGGGACCTTGATCAGATGAGCAAATGGGCCAAGAATTGGCAGATGGGGTTCAGTTTAGACAAATATGAGGTGTTGCATATTTGTAAGGCAAACCAGAGCAGGACCAATACAGTTACTGGTGGGGCTCTGTGTGGTGATTGTAATGAGGTCAGCCAGGTAGATCTCAAGAAATATGTGTTCCTTGATTGTGGCTGTTAATCTGGTCCAATCAGGAAGCCCTGGCTGACAGGTATAAACAAGAGTGCCAGGGGTTCTGTTCACTCTGAGACCTGGCTCTGAGGGAGCTGGATCAATGTCGCGTACTAAACATGTGTAAATAAAGGGGCACTTGGTAAGAGAAAAATATCCAGAAGGCCAAGTGGTAAATGTGATGCCTTGAGTCCCCTCCTGCAAGCAGATTAATCTATTGGTGATGCTGCAGCTGGAACAGACCATTCTAATTGTAAACTTTCTAGACACCCTTCTGGTCACCGCTGACCAGACCTGGCTGTGGGCACAAAAAGATATGATCCTGGCTAAACTAATACAGCTGGTGTTGTTGGGGAGGTCAAAGGGGCATCACAATCTGAACTGAAACCTTTCTGGACCAGTTGAGCCCTCATTATCATTGAGGATGGCAGATTACTGTTGGGAGCAGGAGTGATTCGACTGAGCAAAGGTTACCGCCAGAAACTGGCTGAACTCCACCAGGGCCTCCAGAGGTTTCCAAAATGAAAATGTGGTGGAAAGTAATGTCTGGTGGCCAGGATTGGATGCAGACACAGCCACACTGTTGAGCACTGCCCAGAGTGCCAACAAGGACAATAATTACCGCTAGCAGCTTCCTTGTATTCTTGGGAATGGGAAGGTGAACCCTGGACCTGGTTACATATTGACGATGTCAATCCTTTCATGGGCTGTGCATTTTCAGTCAGTGTGAATACCCACTCAAAGTGATTGAACATGTATCGGGTTCATGTGTCAAGCACGGGGGACAACGTGAGAAAAGTTGCACGTGTCTTTTGCAATACAAGGACTCTCTGAGATGCTGGTCACTGACAACAAACCATGGGAGGGTGGTGGGTGGGAGGGTGGAGGTGGTGGTTGGATGGGTGGGGGGTGTATGCATGTGTGTGAGCTTTGAAGGTGGAAGGAGGGGGTTGCTGTGGCTCATAGTTCAATAGCTTTGGAGACATGTTTTGGGAAAAGTGAAAAGTTTGGAAATTAAAGTGATGGACTCTGACCCAAAATGGTATTTGTAATGCATACACAAAAGTCTCAGCAAACTCAACTTATATGTGGTCAGTTCGATAGCAGTTATTCAAACACCTATATCCAATGTATACCCAAAGTGGGGATGAGAAAACCCATTTTTCATTCCTGTTGTCTGAAATCAAGAGGGAAGGCAAAATTCCTGACATTGAATTATTTGAAATTAAATGCCAAGTGAACTAATGCTACTCTTGCAAGTGTGTGTGGCTTGATCAACCTAATCTGGTGTAGGGGGACATAGTCTAAAGAATTTCTAACATGGGAACTTTTGGATAATTCAAAACCACTGTGATAATTTGTGCTCAAGTTAAAGAAAATGTTTCCAAAAGAGCTTGAAAGCTTTGATGGTGGCATGGTTGTTAAGTGGTTAGCACTACTCCCCCAGAACACCAGGGACTTAGGTTCTGTTCCAGCCTTGGGTGACTGTCTGTGTGGAGTTTGCATGTTCTCCCCATGTCTGCATGGGATTCCTCTGGATGCTCCAGTTTTCTCCCACAATCCAAAGATGTGCAGGTCATGTAAATTGACCCATAGTGTTAGGTGTATTAGTCATGGGTAAATGTTGGGTAGGTGAATGGGTCTGGGTGCGTTAGTCTTCAGACGGTCCGTGGGGACTTGTGGACCAAAAGGCCTGTTTATGTACTGTAGGGAATCTAAGATCATCATAAAAGCTTTGAAGCTTTCATAGAATACTGATGCAATGTACTCACTTAGAATCTCAGGACCATTGCATGGGTGAGAGGCATGGTTGACACCAGGTCAGGTTTTTTTTTGTTCATTTGTGGGAGGTGACCATCACTGGCTGGCCAGTATTTATTGCCCGTCCCTAGTTGCCCTTGAGAAGGTGGGGTGGAGCTGCCTTCTTGAACTGCTGCAGTCAACTGCTGTGGGTTGACCCACAATGCCATTATGGAGGGAATTCCAACATTTTGGCCCAGCGACACTAAGGGAACAGTGATATATTTCGAAGTCAGAATGGTGAGTGTCTTGGAGGGAAAATTGAAGATGGTGGTATTCCCATACTCTGCTGCCCTTGTCCTTCTGGATGGAAGTGGTCCTGGATTAGGAAGATGCTGTCTGAGGATCTTTAATGAATTTCTGCAGTGCATCTTGTAGATAGTGCACACTGCTGTTACTGAGCATCGATATTGGTGGGAATAGATGCTTGTGGATGTAGTGCCAATCAAGTGGCTGCTGTATCCTGGATGGTGACAAGTTTCTTGAGTTTTGTTGGGATTGCATTCATTCAGGCAAGTGGGGAGTATTCCTTCACACTCTTGACTTATATCTTGCAGTGGTATATAGGCTTTGAGGAGTCAGGAGATGAGTTACTCACCGCAGTACCCGAGCTTCTGACCTGCTCTTGTAGCCACTGTGTTTATATGGTGTGTCCAGTTGAATTTCTGGTCAATGATAATTCCCAGGATGTTGAGAGTGGGGGATTCAGTGATGGTAACACCCTTGAATGTCAAGGAGGTGGTGGTTATGTAGTCTCTTATTCGCGATGGTCATAGTCTGGCATTTGTGTGGCACATATGTTATTTGCCACTTGTTAGCCCAAGTCTAGATCTTGAGGCATTTGAACATGGACAGTATTTGAGGAATTATGAATGGCGCTTAACATTGTGCAATCATCAGTGAATATCCCCACTTTTGATCTTACGATAGAGGGAGGGTCATTGATGAAGCAAACTGGTAGCAATGTGATGGAGGAGGATTTCCTGAAATGTATGAGGAATAGTTTCTCAAATGATATGTCGAGGAACTGACTGGAGACCAAGCCATCGTAGACTGGACATTATGTAATGAGATAAAATTGATTCACAACATTGTGGTGTGAGATCCTTGAGGGAAGAGTGAACATAACATGATATAATTCTTCATTAAGGTAGAGAGTGACATAATTAAATCTGAAGCTCGAGCCCTGAACTTAAAGAAAGTTAACTTTAATGGCATGAGGCATATATTACCAAGAATAACTTGGCCAAGGATACTTATTGGGCTGATCGTGGATAGGTAATGGCAAACAATTAAACATTACATGGATGAACTTCAACAATTGTACACCCCTGTCTGGTATGAGAGTAAAACAGAGAAGGTGATTCAACCAGGGCTAACAAGGGAAATCAGGAACTGTGTTAAGTCTAAAGGTGAGATATATAACTTCACCAGAAAAAACAGTCAACTTGAAGACTGGCAGAAATTAAAAATTCGGCAGAGGAGGACAAAGGTTTTAATTCAGAAAGGGAAAATAGAATATGAAGGTAAGCCTGTGGCAGACACAATTTCTGACTGTAAAAGCTTCTATCGATATGTGAACAGCAAAAGACTGGTGAAGACAAATGTTAGAATCAGGTGAATTCAAAATGAGCAACAAAGAGATGGTGGACCAGTTAAACAAATATAAAAACAGAGGTTGTTGGAAAAACTCAGCAGGTCTGGCAACATCTGAGCAGAGAATTGGGTCCGGTGATTCTTTCACAGAACAGTTCTCAGGAAAGGTCACTGGACCTGAAGCCTGAACTTCGATTTCTCTGCACAGATGCTGCGGACCTGCTGAGTTTTTCCAGCAACTTCTGTTTTATTTCTGATTTGCAGCAGCTAGAGTTCTTTTTGTTTTTCTTTTTCAGTTGATCAAATACTTTGAACTGTCCTTCAGGAAATGCAAGGGGACAGAGGGTCAAGCATAAAGGAGGAACTGAAGGAAATCCTTATTAGTCAGGAAATGAGGTTGGGAAATTGATGAAATTAAAACTTGATAGGTCCCCAGGGCCTGATGCTTTGGATCCCAGAGTACTGAAGCAAGTGGCCCTAAAAATAACAGATACATAGATAATCATTTTTCAGCATTCTAAAGACTCTGGAAGAGTTCCAATGGAATGGACGGTAGCTAATGTCAACGAGGTAAAAACAATGACTGCAGATGCTGGAAACCAGATTCTGGATTAGTGGTGCTAGAAGAGCCCAGCAGTTCAGGCAGGATCCAAGTAGATTTGAAATCGACGTTTCGGGCAAAAGCCCTTCATCAGGAATAAAGGCAGTGAGCCTGAAGCTTTGGGAGATAAGCTAGAGGAGGGTGGGGGTGGGGAGAAAGTAGCAAATAATAAAATGGGTGAGTGGGGGAGGGGATGAAGGTGATAGGTCAGGGAGGAGAGGGTGGAGTGGATAGGTGGAAAAGGAGATAGGCAGGTAGGACAAGTCCGGACAAGTCATGGGGACAGTTACTGAGCTGGAAGTTTAGAACTAGAGTGAGGTGGGGGAAGGGGAAATTAGGAAACTGTTGAAGTCCACATTGATGCCCTGGGGTTGAAGTGTTATGAGGCGGAAGATGTGGCGTTCTTCCTCCAGGCATCTGGTGGTGAGGGAGCAGCGGTGAAGGAGGCCCAGGACCTCCATGTCCTCGGCAGAGTGGGAAGGGGAGTTGAAATGTTGGGCCACGGGGCGGTGTGGTTGATTGGTGTGGGTGTCCCAGAGATGTTCCCTAAAGCGTTCTGCTCGGAGGCGCCCAGTCTCCCCAATGTAGAGGAGACCGCATCGGGAGCAACGGATACAATAAATGATATTAGTGGATGTGCAAGTAAAACTTTGATGGATGTGGAAGGCTCCTTTAGGGCTTTGGATAGAGGTGAGGGAGGAGGTGTGGGCGCAGGTTTTACAGTTCCTGCAGTGGCAGGGGAAAGTGTCAGGATTGGAGGGTGGGTTGTAGGGGGGCGTGGACCTGACCAGGTAGTCACGGAGGGAATGGTCTTTGCGGAAGACGGAAAGGGGTGGGGAGGGAAATATATCCCTGGTGGTGGGGTCTGTTTGGAGGTGGTGGAAATTTGGCAGATGATTTGGTTTATGCGAAGGTTGGTAGGGTGGAAGGTGAGCACCAGGGGCGTTCTGTCCTTGTTACAGTTGGAGGGGTGGGGTCTGAAGCCAGAGGTGCGGGATGTAGACGAGATGCATTGGAGGGCATCTTTAACCACGTGGGAAGGGAAATTGCGGTCTCTAAAGAAGGAGGCCATCTGGTGTATTCTGTGGTGGAACTGGTCCTCCTGAGAGCAGATCCGGCGGAGGCGGAGGAATTGGTAATACGGGGTGGCATTTTTGCAAGAGGTAGGGTGGGAAGAGGTGTAATCCAGGTAGCTGTGGGAGTCGGTGGGTTTGTAAAAAATGTCAGTGTCAAGTCGGTCATCATTAATGGAGATGGAGAGGTCCAGGAAGGGGAGGGAGGTGTCAGAGATGGTCCAGGAAAATTTAAGGTCAGGATGGAATGTGTTGGTGAAGTTGATGAATTGCTCAACCTCCTCGCAGGAGCACGAGGTGGCGCCAATGGAGTCATCAATGTAGTGGAGGAAGAGGTGGGGAGTGGTGCCGGTGTAATTACGGAAGATCAACTGCGCTACGTAGCCAACAAAGAGACAGGCATAGCTGGGGCCCATACGTGTGCCCATGGCTACCCCTTTGGTCTGGAGGGAGTGGGAGGATTCAAAGGAGAAATTGTTAAGGGTGAGGACCAGTTTGGCCAAACGAATGAGAGTGTCGGTGGAAGGGTACTGTTGGGGACGTCGGGAGAGGAAAAAACGGAGGGCTTGAAGGCCCTGGTCATGGCGGATGGAGGTATAGAGGGATTGGATATCCATGGTGAAGATGAGGTGTTGGCGGCCAGGGAAACAGAAGTCTTGGAGGAGGTGGAGGGCGTGGGTGGTGTCTCGAACATATGTGGGGAGTTCCTGGACTAGGGGGGATAGGAAAGTGTCGAGGTCGGTAGAGATGAGTTCAGTAGGGCAGGAGAATGCTGTGACAATGGGT
The DNA here is from genome assembly GCF_047496795.1 of Chiloscyllium punctatum. Classification (NCBI taxonomy): domain Eukaryota; kingdom Metazoa; phylum Chordata; class Chondrichthyes; order Orectolobiformes; family Hemiscylliidae; genus Chiloscyllium; species Chiloscyllium punctatum. The sequence continues at coordinate 7,745,733 of NC_092749.1, read as the reverse complement.
CGGCCAGGGTGGTCAAGCTTGAGGATCTTGGGAAGGAGGTAGAACCAGGCAGTGTGGGGTTCCCGGACTATGAGGTTGGAAGCTGAGGGTGGGAGACCTCCTGAGGTGATGAAGTTCTGTATGGTCTGGGAGATGATGGTTTGGTGATGGGGGGTGGGGTCATGGTCGAGGGGGCAGTAGGAAGAGGTGTCCTTGAGTTGACGTTTGGCTTCAGCGGTGTAGAGGTCAGTGCGCCAGACTACCACTGCGCCCCCTTTAACCGCTGGCTTGATGGTGAGGTTGGGATTGGAGCAGAGGGATTTGAGGGATGCGCGTTGTGAAGGTGAGACATTGGAGTGGGGGAGGGAGGTGGACAGGTTGAGGCGGTTAATGTCCCGGCGACAGTTGGAAATGAAGAGGTTGAGGGCAGGTAATCGGCCAGCGCGGGCTGTCCAGGTGGATGCAGTGTGTTGGAGGTGGGCGAAGGGGTCCTCGGAAGGTGGGCGGGAGTCCTGATTGTGAAAGTGAGCTCGGAGGCGGAGGCGACGGAAGAATTGTTCGATGTCACGGCGTGTATTAAATTCATTGATGCGTGGGCGGAGGGGGATGAATGTGAGTCCTTTGCTGAGGACTGATTGTTCGTCCTCAGTGAGGGGGTGGTCTGGGGGGATGGTGAAAACTCGGCAGGGCTAGGAGCTGGGATCTGGTGTGGGTGTAGAGCTGGGAGTGGGGGCGGAACCTGTAACTGGTGTGGGTATGATGGTGGGGGAATGGGGGTAGAGTCATGAGCAGGGGTAGTGTTCCCCTCGGGGTTCTGGGGGGTGGGGATAGTGACACTGGGGTCTGTGGGGGGCATGTCAGCAGAATGCAGGTGAGTGGCGCTGGTGGGGGCGGAAATGGTGGTGACCACGCAGTAGGGGTGGCGGAAGTCACTGAGAAGCTAATGTCACCCCATTCTTTTAAAAAGGAGGGAGAGAGAAAATTGGGAATTATAGGCAAATTAACCTGACATTATTGGTGGGGAAAATGCTAGAGTTAGTCATTAAACATGTAATAACTAGGCATTTGGGAAGTGGTGACAAAATCGGTCTGAGTAAGCGTGGACTCATTGAAGGGAAATCATGCTTGACAAATCTTCTGCACCTTTTATTGAGGATGTGACCAATGGAGTGGATAAGGGTGAAGCAGAAAATGTTGCGTGTCTGGACTGTCAAAAGATTCCGAAAAGATTCCAGACATGAGATTAGTCAGGAAAATTAAAGCCCATAGTATCGGAGGTAATGTATTTATATGGATAGAGAACTGATTGGCAGACAAGAAGCAGCAAATTGGAAGAAGCAGGTCCTTTTCTGAGTGGCATGCAGTGAGAGTGGGCTATGGCAAGGTTCAGTGCTGGGATGCCAACTGCTCACTATATACATTAATGATTTGAACAAAGGAACTGAATGCAATATCTCCAATTTTGCAGATGACGCTCAGCTGGGTGGCAGAGTGTGCTGTGAGGAGAATGCTAAGAGTCTCCAGGGTGATTTGGACACACTGACTGAGTGCCAAATACTTGGCAAATGTAATATAAAGTGATACATGTGAGGTTATCTACATTGGTCCCCAAAACAGGAAGGCGGATTATTATCTGAATGGTGGCAGTTTAGTAAAACGTGAGGTGCAAGGAGACCTTTGTGCCATGGTGGAACAGTCGGTGAAGGTTGTCATGCAGGTGCATCAGGCAGTGAGGAAAGCTAATGGCATACTGGCCTTCATAATGAGAGGACTGGAGTATCGGAGTAAGGAGTTTTGGTGAGGCCATGCCATGAGTATTGTGTGCAGTTTTGTTCTCCTAGTCTGAGGAAGGACATTGTTGCTATTGAGGGAGTCCAGTGAAGGTTCATTGGAATGATTCCTGGGATGGCAGGACTGACATATGGGGAAAGACTGGATCGACTAGGATGTACTCACTGGAATTTAGATTAATGGGGGGGATCTCATCGAAACATACAAATTCCTGATGGGGCTGGACAGACTAGATGCAGGAAGAATGCTCCCAACGTTGGGGAATATTAGAAGTAGGGGTCACAATCTAAGAATAAGGGGTAAACCATTCAGAATAAAGATGAGGGAGCATTTCTTCATTAAGACTTGTGAACCTGTGGAATTCTCTTCCACAGGAAACTCTTGGGACCAGGAATTTTCAAAAGGGAGCTGGATGTGGCCCCTTCAGCTGAAGGGATCAAAGGGTCTGGAGATGAAGCAGGAATGGGATACTGAGATTGTATGATCAGCTACAATCATTTTGAATGGTAGTACAGGCTCAAGGGGCTGAATGGCCTACTCCTCCTCCTCGATGTTTCAGTAGGTTTGCAGCTGTCAAAAATTGGTGGAGTTGTGGATAGTGAGGAAGGTTGTCAAAGGATACGATGGGATTTTGATTGATTGGAATGTTGGGTGGAGAAATGGCAACTGGACAAGTGTGAGGTGGTACATTTTGGGAGGTCAAATGTGAGAAGAAAGAATAAATAAATGGCAGGACTCGCAGGAGTATTGATATCCAAAATAATCTTGGGATGCAAGTCCATAGCTCCCTGAAAGTGGCAATACAAGTGGCTAAGATGGTAAAGAAGGCAGATGGCATGCTTGGCTGCATTGGATGGTGTATTGAGGATGAAATTTGGCATGTCAATTTCCAGCTGTATAGCACTTTAGTTCAGCCATATTTGAGTACTGTGTGACATTCTAGTCACCACACTGTTGGAAAGATGAGGAGACATTGGAGACGGTGCAAAAGAGGATTACGAGGATGTTGCCTGGATTGGAGTGTATTAGTGTGTAAGGAGAGGGTGGACAAAACTTGGATTGTTTTCATGAGAGAATCAGAGGCTGAGGGACAACCTTGTCGAAGTTTATAAAACTATGAGAGGCATGGATAGGATGAATAGTCAGAGTTTTTTTCTCACGGTGTAAATGTCAAATATAAGGGGACATAGGTTTAAGGTGAAAGGGGCAAAATCTTTAAAGAAGATGTGGGAGTGAAGTTGATGACACAGAAGGTGGTAGGTGCCTGGACTGCACTGCCAGGAGAGGTGATAGAAGTAGATTCAACAGCAGCACTTAAGAAGCATTGAGACAGACACATTTACAGGGAGGGAATAGAGAGATATGGACCATGTGTGGGCAGATGGGATTCATTCAGAATGGCATCATGATTGGCAGAGACTTGATTGGCTGAAGGGCCTGTTGCTGTGCAGGACTGTCCCCTGTCCCATGCTGTTGAGAGCAGGATGCTGCACCAACTCCTCCATCATTTCCCCTCCCCTACCCCCCCATGCCCACCAACCCCTACCATCACCACTAATGAGACTGAAACACAGGATACTAATACCCTGTTTGTCAGATGATCCCAGTGAATCATCCCCCATTGTCATGGATGGACACTTTCTTTATCTCAGTCACTAATATTTCATATCGAAACAACTATTTCTCAACAAACTCAACAAAATATCAGAAATTTGATCCAAATCACTGACTGCCTGTAAAAGGAAAAATGTGAGCACGGAGACCCTCACATCATCAATGCTCCTTCCCAGGCCAACCAGCAGCACCACACAGCGTCCCTCTGTCCCCACAATCCAGACCAACCATCTGACTGCCTCTTGCCTCTTGCAATGGGGAGCAACTCCTGCCCACTCCCTGTTCCACATCCTGGAATCCAGATTCATACTCTGCCCCAACACTGAGACTCCACTGATCAGCATCACAACTGGGTGTGACTGTGCATCTCACTGTCTCTCCATGCACCTACTATCTCAGCTCAGTAAAAACAATGACTGCAGATGTTGGAAACCAGATACTGGATTAGTGGTGTTGGAAAAGTACAGCAGCTCAGGCAGCATCCGAGGAGCAGTAAAATTGATGTTTCGGGCAAATGCCATTCATTAGGAAAGGCTTTTGCCCAAAACATCGATTTTACTACTTCTCGGATGCTGCCTGAACTGCTGTGCTTTTCCAGCACCACTAATCCAGAATATTATCTCAGCTCCCCAATCCTTTGAGAAACATTGAGTTCACTTTCTGTTGGAAGGTCTCAGACACACATTGCAGCTCCAGGCACTGCTCTCTCTGTATCCCCCTCTGACTGTTCTGTTCATCAGCTTCCTCCCAGCACCAGTGGTTTCTCCTCCAGACTCTGATTCTCTCTGTGCTGTCCCCAGGGCCCCATTCCTGAGCACCTCATTAAAACCATTTCACCCTCAGAAACCTGCTCAACATTTCCATCTCCCCGATCACTGCACAGTCCCTCCACCTCCTCCAAATATCCCAAGACTGTTTCCTCTCTCTCCAAATGTCTGTCTAACATGAGGACACCATGAAGTTGAAACATCATCTTCAGCTCAGCAAACAGCTACACTCTACTAACCCACACAGATATCTCCTGAGGCTAAACCCAGAGAGGGGCAATTTTGGGAAATTACTGAATCTGAGCTCAGCTTCCATTCCACAGTGAATCCATTCCTGGGTTCACTCTAAAACAGTTCCTTAAACGTCTTGATTAGAAACTTATCTTCAATTCATCCATTGGGCAAGAGATTATTGCTGGAGGCAATTGTCATGTAAATGTTACTTACTGCTTAGAAAGAGCAGGCTTCTACTCCCATAGATCCCTCCCTGCACTGAGCAGTAATAGACCCCAGTGTCATTGGGCTCTACGTTTGTGATGGTCAGATGGGCGCTGTTCCTGGAGGAGTATCTGGAAAACCACATTCGATTAGTGAGCTCTAGGCACCTTTGTGTAGAATTCTTTTTTTCACATATGGATAACAGCTTCACATGACTCCCTGGTTCTTGTCTGTACCACTGTATATCAGTATGTGTCACTGTGGCATTCCTCATGATGCACTCTAACTGGGCAGTGTGACCCTCAGTGACACGTTCCACTATCAGAGACTGGAGAGGGACTGGACCAGATGCACCTTTAGGGGAAAAACATCAAGAATGTAAGAATTAATTCTTCAGGTCACAATGTGCTGCCAGTTGTTCAAAGGGAACAAGTTCTGTATTAGATACGGATCTGGTTAAAGATTGAATCAGTGAAGCTGGAGCAGATCAAACAAACCATATCCATAATTAAATAACTTTCATAATTTTGTTGTAAATATTTAAAGAAGAGCGACAGGGTCAGTACGTACAGCGATGTTGCCTGAATAAAAGGCAGCTCCTGATTACAGCTCCCAGCCTTAGGCTCTCCCCATCCCCTGTCCTGATCCTCTGTCCCACCCCCTCCCACACCGCCTGCCCCCACCAGAGGCTCCAAGCTCCTCACAATTCCCAGTTTCTTCTCTCTGACCCCAGCCCTAGCTGGTGATCCACTGATTGGTCAGAAACTGCAGCATCTTCTGGAAATATCCCTCATTCCCTCCACATCCTTCTCACTGCTTTCCTGGGATAATCACCTATCCCTGAGTCTGACTCTTTACAATCCTCCCACTGCCATGTACACTGTTCCCTGCATATTCACTGGGACTGGGTATCACTGGCACTGAGGATTCCTCGTTACTAACTGATCCTGTGTCGCCATGTGGCCAAGAACTGCTCCCAGAACTAGAACCCAATTTCTCAGCCACATGTGTCTTGCAACAGCTTCCAATTGCCTGCCCCATCCAATTCCACCATTCCTCTCTGGCCCAGGATATATTTGTTATCATTTAAGAATAGAACTCCCCCCCCCCCCCACCCCACCCCCACCCCCCCCGGGTGGATGAGCCATTTCGATCAAATCTCTTTTCAGCTTTTCCATCTCCAAGGGGATCAGTACCAATCACTTGGATTGGAGTTGTAATGGTCCCAGTTGATGGTAATATTGGACATGTTTGATTCCAGACTGAAATCTGGTTTGGATTCTTTTTTGTATAAAACTAGCAGGTGTTTCACTGAAAAAGAAACACACAATGCAGCAAACTTGGTTTCAACAGGAGGAAAAGATTTTTTGTGATTTTCATGGTGTTTTTTTTGTGTAAGTAGAACTGAAAAAGAATATAATGAACCAAGCTATATACATAAAACACTATGTTAAAGACTGAGAAACACACAATAAAATACAATACTTTACAGATCCCAATGGGACCTCTTTGTATAACACAGACATTAGAGAGAGTACCCTTCTCTATCAAACCTATACGGGTTGACAAAACTCCAAGAACTGTCTCTGTCAGATATTTTTGTTAAAAGAAATCATAACTTCAGAAATTTTGATAGTTTGATCTTTAAATTCCACCATTGATGCAAATCTACTTTGCACTCATTCAAAATCTAAATTCAAAATGAAATAATATCAAAATCACAGAGAAACCACACATCTCACATGACCGTGTTTAGAATCTAATGTGGGGAGTGCACTCGTAATTGAGTCCGTATTAAATGCTTTACTGAATCAATAATACAGCCAATTTGTCTCTCTTCTGTATTCTGATTCAAAGTTTAAAAGCAAAGCAGTTTAATTAATGATCTCAAAAATTATTTATTTGTTATAATCAAGACTGATGTTTTAACAAGCAGAAAATGTGAAGAGTTTTACGACATAGTGATGAACCCCTCTGTTAATTAAACTAAACTGCCAGAAAAGTTTATCTTGCATCATAATATGTTAAAATATGAGTGACAGAAAACTCCCAAATTCCACTATTCGAAGAAAATACATGGCACGGTGGCACAATGGTTAGCACTGCTGCCTCACAGCACCTGAGACCCAGGTTCAATTCCCGCCTCAGGCAACTGACTGTGTGGAGTTTGCACGTTCTCCCCGTGTCTGCGTGTGTTTCCTCCGGGTGCTCTGGTTTCCTCCCACAGTCCAAAGATGTGCAGGCCAGGTGAATTGGCCATGCTAAATTGCCCATAGTGTTAGGTAAGGGGTAAATGTAAATGTAGATGTAGGGGTATGGGTGGGTTACGCTTCGGCGGGGCGGTGTGGATTTGTTGGGCTGAAGGGCCTGTTTCCACACTGTAAGTAATCTAATATATTCTTGAATTTAAAAGTGAACATTAAATAGTGACTATTCACAACTCTCTGCTCCCCTTTCTCTAAACTGCTTATTTTCTGCCTCCAACTCTGTATCAATGTTCTGTTCCAATAAGACACTTATTAAAATTACATCAACTTAATTTCAAAATCATACAGCCACTGTCATTGTTGGTGTCTATCTTCTTCCGGCTAAAGATCTCCCTGAGTCATCTTCTTTCTTTTTACTGCAAATATGTTTCATATGAAAAGGTAACTTTGATAGAGAGTGTTTCCAAACTTCTTTGCTCTCTCTCAATTGCAGTTGCTCTGTCTCTAATTTTCAAAATGTCTGCATTTTTATATCCCCAATATCAGATCATTTAATTGGTTCGATGTTGGCAAAACAATAAATTCAAACTCAATTTGGTTTTAGAATTCTGCGACATAATTTAAACTGATAGGTTAAATTTGAATTATTGTCAAAACAACAACCAACTCAGGTATCCATTTCACAGCCAAGTGTGACATATTTACAATGTTCCAGTACACTGTGAGATTGCCACCTAGTCACATCATACAGGTGCTTGTAAGGTGTCAGTTCAGAACATCATTCACTCTTTCTTAAGGTTACAGTGTATGCCTTCGACTTCATAACATTAGCGACTACATTTCTAGTTGGGATAAAGTCATATCCCATTAATTAGATTACTTACAGTGTGGAAACAGGACCTTCGGCCCAACAAGTCCACACCGACATGCAACCCACCCAGGCCCATTCCCCTACATTTACCCCTTCACCTAACACTATGTGTAATTTAGCATGGCCAATTCACCTAGCCTGCACATTTTTGGACTGTGGGAGGAAAGCGGAGGACCCGGAGGAAATTCACACAGGGAATGTGCAAACTCCACACAGTCAGTCGTCTGAAGCGGGAATTGAACCCAGGTCTCTGGTGCTGTGAGGCAGCAGTGATAACCACTGTGCCACCCACTCAAGCAAATAGCATTTGCTTGTAATCTCAAACATATACTCATTTACAGACAATCAACACAGCTCTGCAGAATTAGTTCAGGCTGTTTTTAAATAAAGCTCAAAGAACAACCATCTTGGGGGTCTAGGAACTCACATCAGGTGGTAGAATGTGCTGGCTTCTCAGAGTCCCTTCAATTTATTGTCAATGAGGATGATTCCTGGAAGTTATACATTGATGGGGGATCTTCTGACCATATTTCAAATTCTGATGGGAAATAGTTTGAAATCCTGACATTGAAAACATTGTATTTTTCCTTGTCTTTTACTGACTGAGAGGAAGAAATCATGTAACTGATCCTGCTTAAAGATTTCTTCTCTTTTTATCAGAACTAATGGATTTTTTTTTCACTGTTTTCGGTCAGTTTGACAATTTTCATTCTTTGCTCTCCTTTTGATCTGTGAAGGCACATAGTAACCTAAACCCAGAAACTGTTCCTGAGCTGTATTCAAATACAGTCAGTCCAGCAATTTAATGATAAAACCCACTTCTTACCAGTTCTTAATATTATTGATTCATTCAAAATTAATTTGAATTTTGCAAACCACAGCAGATTTTGATTTTTCTTATCCAAGTGATCATGTGGTAAATTATCTTTATGTGTCCGGCAGTCGTTCAGTTGCCTTTGTATCCACTGGCTGTCCATTCCCTGCAGGTAGCTCTCCGACCTGTGAACCAGCTGTGTCATTCGGTAAAAGAGGTGGAGGGTTGGCATTGCTAATCAGGGAGACTATCACCGCTGCACAAAGGTGGGTTGTCGAGGAGGGTTTGTCTAATGAGTGATTATGGTTGGGAGTCAGAAACAAGAAAGGAGCAGTCACTTTATTAGAAATTTTCGACAGCAACTGAGACATGGAGGATCAGGTTGAGAAGAAGAGTTTGGAAAGGTACAGAAGTAACAGGGATACTGTCTTTGGTAACTTTAAATTCCCTAATATTGATTGGAACATTGTTAGTTCAAATAGATTGGATGGAACAGTTTTTGCCAGGTGTGTCCAGGAAGGGTTCTCTGACACAATATGCAGATAGGCTGATGAGAAGAGAGGCCATATTCCATTTGGTGCTTGGTAATGAACCATGCCAAGTTTCAGATCTCTCAGTGGGAGAGCGTTTCAGTGATAGTGAACACAACTCCATGACCTTTCCGGTGATCATGGAGAGGGATAGATGCAGATGGTATGGGAAAGCATGGAACTAGGGGAAGGGGGAAATTACAATGCTATCAGACAGGATCTGGTGCACCGAAATTGGGAACAGATATTCTAATGGAAATGCAAGACAGAAGTGTGGATGTTGTTCCAGAAGCAATTGCTGTGAGTTCTGGTCATGTTTGTCCCACTGAGGCAAGGAAGGGATATGAGGGTGAAACAACCTGGGTGAGGTTGGATGTGGAACATCTAGTCAAGACAAAGAACTAAACTTACTTAAAGTTGAGGAGGCAAGGATCAGATAGGTCTTTAAAGGGTTACAAGGTAACTAGGAAGGAACTGAAGAATGGCCTTAGGAGAGCTAGAAGTGGACATGCAAATCTCCAACGGGTAGGATTAAGGAAAACCCTAAGGTGTTCCAGACTTTTGTGAGAAACAAAAGGATGTCCAGAGTGAGGGTAGGGCCAATTAGGGATAGTGGAGGGAACTCGCACCTGGAGTCAGAGGAGGTAGCATAGGTCCTCAATGAAAACTTTACTTCAGTATTCACTACTGCGAGACCAAGACATTTCTGAGGGCAGCATGAAACAGACTGATAAGCTGGGACAGGTTGATATTAGGAAGGGGAATATGCTGTAAAGTTTCAGTGACATTAAGGCTAGAAACATTCCCTGGGCAAGACAGGATAAACCCTAGGTTACGATTGGAAGCAAGGGAAGAGATTGCTGTGCCTTTGGCAATGATTTTTTGCTTCCTCACTGTCCACTGGAGTAGATGATTAAAGGGTGGCAAATGTTATTCCCTTGTTCAAGAAAGGGAATGGGGATGATCCTGGGAATTACAGGTCAATTAGTCTTATGGCTTTGGTGGTGAGAGTGTCAGAGAGGATTCTGAGAGACAGGAGTTATGATTATTTTAAGTAGCATAGTTTAACCAGAGATAGTCAGTATGGCTTTGTGAAGGGCAGGTCATGCCTCACAAACCTTATTGAATTCAATAAGCAAGTGACAAAACACATTGATGAAGTTGGAGCAGTAGATGTGGTGTACGTGGATTTTTAGCAGGCCATTGATAAGTTTCCACATGGTAGGTTCACTCAGAATATAAGGAGGCATGGGATACAGGTAAATCTGGCTGCCTGGATCCAGAACTGGTTTGCCCACAGAAGGCAGATGGTGCTGGTAGATGGACAGTGTTCACTCTGGAACCTGGTGAGCAGCGGTGTTCAACAAAAATCAGTTCTGGGATCACTGCTCTTTGTAAGTTTTATAAATGACTTGGATGAGGAAATGGAAAGATGGGTTAATAAGTTTACTCATGACACGAAGGTTAGTAAAGTGATGAATAGTGTGAAGTGCTGTTGTCGGTTGTAATGGGACATTGACATGATGCAGAACTGGGCTGATAAGTGGCAGATGGAGTTCAACCTGGAAAAGTGTGAAGTGGTTTGTTTTGGAAGGTTGAATTTGAATACAGATTATAGAGTAAAAGCCAAGATTCTTGGCAATATGGAAGAACAGAGGGATCTTGAGGTCTATGTTCATAGATCCCTCAAAGTTGCCACCCAAGTTGATTGGGTTGTGAAGAAGGTGTACAATGTTTTGGCTTTTATGAGCAGGGGGATTGAGTGTGAGAGCTGCAAGGTTATGGTGCAGCTCAATGGAGTCCTGGTTAGACCATATTGGAATATTGTGTTCAGTTCTGGTCATCTTATTAAAGAAAAGATTTGCAAGCTGCAGACAGGGTGCACAGGAGATTTACCAGGATGCTACCTGAACTGGAGAGTGCTGCAGGTAGGTACTAAGGAAGGATATGTGTTTGTGGTAGTGAGTCGGCAGGAGCTAAGGAAAAACATGTGGTTGTGGTAGTGAGTAGGCAGGTGCTAAGGAAGGACATGTGGATGTGGTAGTGAGTAGGCAGGTGCCAAGGAAGGACATGTGGATGTGGTAGTGAGTAGGCAGGTGCCAAGGAAGGACATGTGGATGTGGTAGTGAGTAGGCAGGTGCCAAGGAAGGACATGTGGATGTGGTAGTGAGTAGGCAGGTGCCAAGGAAGGACATGTGGTTGTGGTAGTGAGTAGGCAGGTGCCAAGGAAGGACATGTGGTTGTGGTAGTCAGTAGGCAGGCGCTGAGAGCCTTCCTTCGCACCTGCCTATGAAATTCTCAGCACCCTTACTCCCAACCCTACTCCCTCACATTTATCTCTCAGCCCACTTAGGCCAAACTCTTATTCCTGATGAAGAAACTAGATTTGGAATGTCAATTCTCCTGTTTCTTGAATGCTGCCTGACCAGATGTGTTTTTCCAGCACCACACTCTTCCACACTGATCTTCAGCATCTGAAGTCCTCACTTTCTCTCTGTTTCTGTTATTGCCCTGTCGTTACCAATCAATGAATGTGAAGAAACACAGGACAGAATAAAAGACAGCTTCTGGATTCAAACAGTGAGAGTGAGAACAGGAACCAATTCACAGGCAACAGAGGAACTGTTTCTGGAAGATGAAATTGTGAAATTCGAAACTGAGCTGAAATGTGAAGGAGCAGACAGACCCAAACTAACAGGAAATGGATAAGGCAGCAGTTCCCACAAATAGATTCAGAAATCTGGATCTTTGACACAGTTAAAACAACACCAAGGCAGCACTTCACAGAAAGGTGAATGTACAATGGGAACATCTATTGTCTCATCCATGTCCCTAAATTCCATGAGAAGAATTCATCATTTGGACTCTAACCCATCCCAGTGATTCTTTGATAAAACAACTAACTGCAGATACTGGAGATCTGAAATGCAAACAGAAATTGCTGGATAAACTCTGTAGGACTGGCAACATCTGTGAGAAGAAAGCAGAGTTGACATTTTGAACCTGATGACTCTTCATCAGAACCCCAGTGTTTTCTGATTTTGTTCCAGTGATTCTTTGACTGTCCTTCAAACACTGTCACTCAAATCAATGAATTGGTAATTTATTTGCTTTTAAGGAGTTCACATGATGCAAAGTTCGAAAGACTGAGTTCCAGAGAGCAGTGTTCAGAACAATGAAGATACAAAAATACATGTTTATAATCTGCAAAATCAGAAGCACAAGAGACAATCTTTATTCCATTTTACATTTTTTCACAGGTTTAGACATTAGAAGTGTACCCTTCCTAACTCCAGTACACTACTGTTTTGTCCCAGTAGTGAGGGGAAACTTGCTGATGGGAAACATTAGTTCATGTGCATGAGCCACAACCAATCCATCATAAAGAATAATGATGGAGTGACAGTAAATCAGGAAGGATTAAGAAAGATCCATTCAATCAGCAGAGAGATCAATCAGGGTAGTGCTGCTGGATGAATGATGCTTGGGCTGGGGCTGATGGGTGAATGATGATGGGGTGGAGATGATGGGTGAGTGATGGTGGGGGTTGGGTTGATGGGTGAGTGATAATAGGGGTGAGATTGATGGGTGAGTGACAATTGAGTTGGGGTGGGGCTGATGGGTGAGTGATGATAGGGTGGAGATGATGGGTGAGTGATGGTGGGGGTTGGGTTGATGGGTGAGTGATAATAGGGGTGAGATTGATGGGTGAGTGACAATTGAGTTGGGGTGGGGCTGATGGGTGAGTGATGATAGGGTGGGGTGGGGTTGATGGGTAGGTGATGATGGGGATCGGGATGATGGGTGAGTGATGATGGGGGTGGGGTGGGGAAAATGAGTGAGTGTGATAGAGGTGAGGTGGGGATGATGGGTAGGTGATGATGTGCTGCTGGTAGGGTTGATGGGTGAACAGGATTGACACACAGTACAACTTGGTCGTTCCATGACACCACAATAAGCCTGAGCTGCTGCAATTATCCAGCAATTATCAGGTTCCTGCAAGCTGTGTGGGCAAGAGTGCAGTCTGCAGGGAGAATGAGCAAACTGACCATGATACCTTGAGACAGGGAGTGATTCAAGTGTTGATAGGAAATAGCAATGTCATTGTGGGAGGGGACAGTATAATGAGGGAGCATAGATTCTGCTCACTACAGACATGGGCGTTGTTCCCAAACAATGTTCTGCCTTCCCAGTGCCAGGGGAGAGATATCTCCTCAAGCCTGGAGAAGAACCTGAAGAGGGAGGAGAAGAATTCAATCATGATTGTCCATGTTGGGACCAATGATACTTGGAGCACAAGAAAGAAAGCTTCACTGAAAGACTTTCAACATTTCAGAACTAAGTGATAAAAGTGAATCTCCATGGGAAGAATTTCAAAGTCATGGGCAAACTGGCACAGGGTAAATACAGTCAAGCATCTCAATACATGGCTCAGAGTCTGGTCTGGATGGAATGGGTTTTGGGTTGTGGGGCACTGGCACCACTCCTGGGGTAAAAAGGAACTGTTCTTCAGGGACAGGCTTCACTTGAAGCATGCTGAGACCAGTATTCTGGTGAATCAAATAACTCGGACTCTCGAAAAGGCTTTAAGCTAATCAGAAGGTGGCTGGGTTCAGGAGAAAGGGGCTGGAGTCTGACAAAGCAAAAAGAGACAACAGCTATTTGGCTCACAATACCCAAAGTGGAACAGAAACAGACAGAGGATACAAACAAAGAAAAACAGCAGTGAATAGGGTCACCACGGGAAATATGTTAATAACTCTTTACTTGAATGCACAAATTAGTGAGAATAAAAAAACTGAACTAATGGCCCAATTATGGATTAGTGTCGAGTTTTTAAGAAGACTCACAATAGGTATAAAACATTCACTCTATTTCTCCCTCTACAGATATTGCCAAACCTGCTGAGTTCTTCCAGTATTCTCCATGTTTGCTTCATAGAACATAGAACATAAAACGATACAGCACAGAACAGGCCCTTCGGCCCACGATGTTGTGCTGAACATTTGTCCTAGCTTAAGCACCTATCCATGTATCTATCCAATTGCAGGTTTCCATCATCTGCAGTATTTGGCCTTTAGTCAAACAGGAAGTAGTGGATGTAACATCGAGGGATTTTTCAATCAGTACTTGATAAAATCTCACACATTAGGCTATTAAGAAGAGTGCATGGTATTGACAGGAGTCTATAAGTATGGATAGAAGATTGGCTAACTAATAGAATACAGTGAGTGAGGATAAGGGGGAATTTTGAGGATGGCAACCTGCAGCTGTTGGAGTGTCACAGGAATCAGTGCTGGGGCCAGAAATATTTACTGTATTTATTGATGTCTTGGATGAGGAATGTGAATGTACTGTCTCCAAGTCTGTGGATAACACAACAATAGGTGGAGATGATGGTAAGTAATGACAAAAAGTGTGCACAGGGATATTGAAACAGGAAGTGAGGAGGCAAAAAATTGAAGTATAATGTGAAGAAATGTGATTCCATACACTTTGTCTGGAAGAACAGAGATGTTGAATATTATTGAAATATGAAAAACTGCAGAGAACTAGAAAATGGAGGGATTTAGGAGGCCTCATCCATGAATCACAAAAAAACTAACATCCCAGTTCTGTTGGTCAGAGGGAAGGCAAATGGAGAGTGTCATTTATTTCAAAGGAAATGGAGAATAAACTTCAGAATGTTTTGCCAACACTGCACAAAGCCCTAGTCAGACCACAACTGGAATACTGTGAAACATTTCTTGTTCCTTATCTGAGGAAAGGTGTCCTGGTATTGGAGGATGTCTCGAGAAGGATCACTAGGCAGGTAATCGGCATGGACGGACTATCCCTCCAATCCCTCTGCTCCAATCCCAACCTCGCCGTCAAGCTTGCAGATAAAGGGGGCGCAATGGTAGTCTAGCGCACTAACCTCTACACCGCTGAAGCCAGACGCTAACTCGAGGACACCTCTTCCTACCACTCCCTCAACCATGACCCCAACCCTCATCACCAAGCCATCATCTCCCAGACCATACAGAACCTCACCACCTCAGGAGATCTCCCACCCACAGCTTCCAACCCCATAGTCTGGGGACCCCACACTGCCCGGTTCTACCTCCTTCCCAAGATCCACAAGCCTGACCACCCTGGCCGCCCCATTTGTCTCAGCATGCTCCTGCCCCACTGAACTCATTTCTACCTACCACGAAACTGTCCTATCCCCCCAGACCAGGAACTTCAAACATACATTCGAGACACCACCCACACCCTCCACCTCCTCCAAGACTTCTGTTTCCCCGGCCCCCAACGCCTCATCTTCACCATGGATATCCAGTCCCTCTACACCTCCATCCGCCATGACCAGGGCCTCCAAGCCCTCCATTTCTTCCTTACCCGACGTCCCCAAGAGTACCCTTCCACCGACACTCTCATTCATTTGGCCGAACTGGTCCTCACACTTAACAATTTCTCCTTTGAAACCTCCCATTTCCTCCAGACCAAAGGGGTAGCCATGAGCACCCGTATGGGCCCCAGCTATACCTGTCTCTTTGTTGGCTATGTAGAACAGTCCATCTTGCGTAATTACACTGCCACCACTCCCCACCTCTTCCTCCGCTACGTTGATGACTGCATTGGCGCCACCTCATGCTCCCGCGAGGAGGTTGAGCAATTCATCAACTTCACCAACACATTCCATCATGACCTTAAATTTACCTGTACCATCTCTGACACCTCCCTCCCCTTCCTGGACCTCTCCATCTCCTTTAATGACGACCGACTTGACACTGACATTTTTTACAAACCCACCAACTCCCATAGCTCCTTGGATTACACCTCTTCCCACCATACCTCCTGCAAAAATGCCATCCCGTATTCCTAATTCCTCCGCCTCCGCCTCCGCTGTATCTGCTCTCAGGTGGACCAGTTCCACCATAAAACACACGAGATGGCCTACTTCTTTAGAGATCGCAATTTCCTCTCCCATCACATCCATCAAAGTTTTACCTGCACATCCACCAATATCATTTATTGTATCAGTTGCTCCTGATATGGTCTCCTCTACATTGGGGAGACTGGACACCTCCGAGCACTTTAGGGAACATCCCGACAACAAATCGACCACACCGCATGTGGTCCAACATTTCAACTCCCCCTCCCACTCTGCTGAGGACATGGAGGTCCTGGGCCTTCTTCATCACCGTTCCCTCACCAGCCGACGCCTGGAGGAAGAATGCCTCATCTTCTGCCTCGGAACACTTCAACCCCAGGGCATCAATGTGGACTTCAACAGCTTCCTCATTTCCCCTTCCCCCACCTCACCCCAGTTCCAAACTTCCAGCTCAGCACAGTCCACATAACTTGTCCTACCTGCCTATCTTCTTTTCCACCTATCCACCCTCCTCTCTGACCTATCACCTTCATCCCCTTCCCCACTCAACTATTGTACTCGATGCTACTTTCTCCCCAGCCCCACCCTCCTCTCATTTATCTCTCCACCCTTCAGGCACTCTGCCTGTATTCCTGATGAAGGGCTTTTGCCTGAAACGTCGATTTTACTGCTCCTCGGATGCTGCCTGAACTGTTGTGCTTTTCCAGCACCACTAATCTAGAATCTGGTTTCCAGCATCTGCAGTCATTGTTTTTCCCCTTTACTGTTTCCTGGGCTCAGTTTGCAGCTGGTGTTCCGAAAAGGCAACCCTGATCTCAGCCAAATTGTCAAAACCACATTTTGTGTTGGTGTTCCTCTCTTTGCTCTGGAGGTGGTGTCATCCCCAGTTTGTTCCAAATTATTGTCTGTCAGCTGAACAGCTGGGAGATGGTGTGACCACAGAGGAATACTCTACACTCTCAGTGAGTGTGAGGGTGTAGCTTGGCTCAGCTGGTCTCTCTCTCACACGTAGGACAGGAAGCTGTGACTTTCAAAACTATTTCTGGAGCTTGGCTCAAAGCTGATATTATGGTGGAATTGGCGGATGTCACAGAGCAGCTTCTGATGAGCTACAGTGGGTGGGTGAGGCTGGTATAAGACAAATGAGTGTGGCACCATGGCAGCAGATCACCTGGCAGGTGGGGCTACACACAGCAGTAACAGAGAGAAGATTGCACTCTGTCCTTGTTTCCCTCAGATGTTATGCAGAGTGTTCAGGCATCCAACTCAAAGATTTAAAGATCTCAGAGTGACAATGTGCTGACAATGAGCACAAAGAACAGGGGATACTCTCCATCTCCTGATCATCAACATCCTTCATTCAACTAACATCATCACACAGAACATGAGCTAACATTCAGCACATTCATCTTTGGAAATGCTCCCGGTTTGGAACAGATCCAGGATTCACACGGTCACAAACACTGAACTTCAAACTGGTTCACAGTTTGTCAAGTCCTGGAGGTGTTTTAATGGTACAAATTCAATGTTATTAATTTTAGAGAATTATTGAGAGTGTCAGCATGGGCCCAATGGTGAAACTCATCCTGAGTCATAAATCTGTACATTAACAACTTTATAAAAACAAGAGTTTGTCTTTCAAATCCACCCCAACAAGACCCAGTGAACACACAGACTAATCCAATCCACTCGAAGCACGCATAATGTGCAGCCTGTTCCTCAATCCCATTCCCACGGTTACTGAATGACAGAAAAGGATGGGAAGAACACTTTGTTTCCTAGTCTGTGTTCCCAGCCTGTAGAGCTCTGTGTCAGCTCCACCAAACAATCCCCAGACATTGATACATTTTCCTTGTGACACTTCCCTCCATTTCTCAATATTCAAACTTATACAATTCACACAAACCCCATAGCAGCACCACAGAAAGGTTTTTACAACACTAAACTTCTCCAAAGTAAGTACTTACCCAAAATAATGCAGACAGACAGGATCACAGCAAATAGAGTTCCACTGATCATCTCAACAGAGTGACAACTCTGTTTCTCCACACTGTTTATTGTATGTCCAGTTAATACATCGAAACACAAAGTGTCCGAGCCAAGTACAGCTTCTTTAATCTCTCGTTTCTCAGGAGGTAAAAGAATTTAAAGTGTCAGTAAAGGAGAAGCATTGACAATAAACCAATGCCTGCTCTCTTCTGCGGGAGGATAAGACTGGCGGGATTTTCTTGTGACTCAGTGAGTTTTATTTCAGCAGTGCTGCTAATTACTTATTCCGTGCAAGTTCCTCATACTTAGTCACTGAAACATTGAGAATTTACACATTTGCTGCAACTTGTGAGTGGTCAAAACCTTTATAGAAAAAACATTGGATTGGGCTTTATTGTGGAAGATGCTTCAAACATTCCAATAAAAGTAAAGGATATTGGGCAGGGAGTAAGTTCCATCACCGTCACTGAAGCAGTTGTATCAGACAAACTAATGGGGCTAAAGGCAGTTCAGCCCCTGGCCCTGATGGGCTTCCACCCTCGGATTCTAAAAGAGGGAGCTACAGAGATAGTGGATGCATTGGTTCTAATTTCCCAAAAAGCATTGGATTCTGGATTTGGAGATCCCAGTGTTGGACTGGGCTGTACAAAGTTAAAAATCACACAATACCAGGTTATAGTCCAACATGTTTAATTGGAAGCACACGAAGCTTCCATCAGGTGATTGTGGAGGACACAATTTTAAGGCACAGAATTTATAGCAAAAATTTACAGTGTGATGTAACTGAAATTATACATTGAAAAATACCTTGATTATCTGTTGAGTCTTTCACTTATTCGAATACCGTGATAGTTTCACTTCTTTCATGTGCAAATCACAAACCTTGTTGTAAAAGTTGCATTCTCGGGTTAGCTGTAAAAATTGGCATTAGCTAGACAATATGTTGAAGGTGCTAGCCCCCTGTGTTTCTGTCTATGGCATGATGTTTAAATTGATTCTAATCTAAAAAGTGAGATAACAGAGTTTTACATGAATTCATGCAGTTTTTGAGCTCAGAGTTTTACATGAATTCATGCAGTTTTTGAGCAAAGTACAATTTAACTCTGCAAGTACAAATTCACCCCACAAAATATATGTGTGCATGTGGGTCTTTGTGTCTGTCTGTGTGTGTATGTCTGCCTGGGTTGGGGGTTGTGATTGTGAGAGAGGGTGTATATGTTTGTGCATGAGTGTAGAGTGGTCTAAGTCTCTGAGAGGATGCCTGTATGAATATGGGAATGTGTGTGTCTATAAGATTTTGTGTGTGAATGTCTGTGTGCGTGTCTGTGTATATGTGTGTCCGTGTGTGTGTGCGTGCATAGGAATGGCTGTGTGCATGTATGTGTGTGTAGGAGTATCTGTGTGTGTGTATAGTGCAATGGTGGTCATCTGTAATGTGACATGAACCCAAGGTCCCGGTTGAGGCCCTCCCTATGGGTACCGAAGTTAGCTATCAGCCTCTGCTCGGCCACTTTTCACTGCTGCCTGTCACGAAGTCTTCTTGGAGGATGATTACCCGAAGGTCCGAGATCGAATTTCCTGGACCACTGAAGTATTCCCCAACTGGGAGGGAACACTCCTGTCTGTTGATTGTTGGGCGGTGCCCATTCATCTGTTGTCGTAGACTTAGCTCAGTTTCCCCAATGTACCATGCCACGGGGCATCTTTGCCTGCAACGTATAAGATAGACATCGTTGGCTGAGTCACATGAGTACCTGCCATGTACATGGTGGGAGGTGTCCCCACATGTAATGGTGGTATCCATGTCCACACTCTGACACGTCTTGCAGGGCCTACCATGACAGGGTGATACGGAGTTGTCCTGAAAGCTGGGCAGCTTGCTACGAACAATGATTTGTTTGAGGTTTGGCTTTTGTTGAAAGGCAAGTAATGCAGGTGTTGGGTAGGTCTTGGCGAGGTGCTCAGCCTCATTGATAATGTGTTGCAGCTCACGGAAAAGTACTCAGGGATGCCCTCACAAGAATGGGGTACGATGCTCAACCCATCGACTGCCAGTTCTGACGTGCCACAGCAAGGAACCATAGTGACCTCCTCAGGAAACAGATACATGCTGCAACCAACAGGGTACCCTTGGTTGTTCGAAATTCCCAGGAGCTGAAAAACTACGCCATGTGCATACTTATCAAGGACATGCAGTAGCTATTCCTTGAACAAGTTCCACATTTGAATTATGCCCATCCCCTGCAGTGTCCTTCCCCATCCTATGCATCCTAAATCTTGCCTAATCACATCATAATTGCAATTCCCCCAGCTATGACTCTTGCAGTAAATACTTGTCCCTTTCCATCGCTAAAGTAAGCCGAACTGAATTGTGGTCACTATCACCAAAGAAACAATGATCAAGGATCATTCCTACAGGAGTAGAACATTCAGTCCATCAATTTAATCATGACTGATCATTTTCCTCAATGCCACTTTCCTTCATTATCTCCATATATCCTGATACATTGGTCTCTAGAAATCTTTCAGTTCCTGTCTTAAACATGAGGCAGCATCAGTGACTGACATACCCAAACACCCCTCAAGATGTTTGTTTGCTTATCTCCTTGCTTTGAAACAGAAATATACCTCTTAGAGATACAATACTCAGACCCTCCAGTGGTCTCACTCTCCTTGATAATATCCAAAGACAAATTCTCAGGAATGTCCTCATTTGGCATTTCAAAGATCATGTTCTTTCTGTCCTGTCCAATCATGACATTGATTAATTTTGCAATGCCCCCTTCTCTGAAGATTCCTTCAATATTCCTGCAACTGCAATCAATTTCCTGTTTATCTTCTAGCAACTGACACAATAGCAACATACAAGAAGAACCGAGAGCATACGGATCCTTAAAGTGAAGACAGTTTTAGTATGGAAGGGTGAATGTGTTGTTGCAGGTGGGAGGGTCAAAGGGCCTGTTCCTGTGCTGTATTGTTCTCTGTCCTTTGGTATGTCTCTTGTCATTACAGTTGAAACATGCTCCTTTCTGTGGTTGTAGTCTTGTTCCGTTATGGTGATAATATCTTTCTGGCTGTTCTCCAGAACCTGCTGCTCTTTCAGCCACAGACGTTTTATTCCTCCAGTTTCTCTGAAGCTTTCCAGAGGACTATTTCCCCACCCTCACTGTCTGTGTGAGATATGTTAGGGATCTGCCTGAACTCCTGCATTGCTCATCCTGAATGGCTCATCATCATCGAAACAAGCCTTTCAGTGCTCTGAATTTTCCCATGATTCCATTCTCATTAATCTCACTGCAGCAGCATGATCTGAATCCCTGACCCTACCACCTTGCTTTCTCCGACACCAATACCCAGGTCAGTTTCTTTCTTGTGGTACCAATTTTCAATTGTTAGATGCGACTTGATAGATTCAGTTATCATTATTTTTATTGAATCAGGTGGTCTTTCACTGGAGCTACACACAAGCCTGCAGATTTGGTGTTCACAATGAAACAGAAGTTTATAGCACATAGACATTAATATAAAATATAGTAAACCAAACTATTTGCATATAAACTAATTCAATGAAAATTGAATGCACATGGAAATAATAAAATCCCATTTATGCAAACACCACCACTTTGCAATAGTCACCTCCCAGGGAATATCCTTTTCCATCATGTTGATATGTTTGACTTAACTCTTTATTTCCAGAGGTTTGAGCCTCTTCGAGGCTGTCCCTTGATTTTTCACACAAATGAGCTGAAGGTGCAAGTGAGTTCTGCAGAATTTGGAGACCCAGAGTCAAGAGTATAGTGGTGGAAAAGCGCAGCAGGTCAGGCAGCATCTGAGGAGCAGGCGAATCAATGTTTCAGACAAATGAGCTGAAACTTTCTTAGTTTTAAGTAATCCCTTTCAACATCAACATTAATTTAGACATTGTGACATTACTCCAAACCCACTCAATAGCTTATGACTTTGTACTTTCGAGCTGTCAGTGTCTGTGAACCTTGACACTCCTCTCTGACATTTCCTTCTGATAGCAGATCACTGTCAAGTTAATTTATCCCTAGCCCCCAACAATATCACTCAGGCATTTGTTTACAAATACTGGATTTGTGGTGCTGGAAGAGCACAGCAGTTCAGGCAGCATCCAACGAGCAGCGAAATCAACGTTTCGGGCAAAAGCCCTTCATCAGGAATAAAGGCAGTGAGCCTGAAGCATGGAGAGATAAGCTAGAGGAGGGTGGGGGTGGGGAGAGAGTAGCATAGAGTACAATGGGTGAGTGGGGGAGGAGATGAAGGTGATAGGTCAAGGAGGAGAGGGTGGAGTGAATAGGTGGAAAAGAAGATAGGCAGGTCGGACAAGTCAAGGAGACAGTAACTGAGCTGCAAGTTTGAAACTAGGATGAGGTGGGGGAAGGGCAAATGAGGAAGCTGTTGAAGTCCACATTGATGCCCTGGGGTTGAAGTGTTCCGAGGCGGAAGATGAGGCGTTCTTCCTCCAGGCGTCAGGTGGTGAGGGAGCGGCGGTGAAGGAGGCCCAGGACCTCCATGTCCTCAGCAGAGTGGGAGGGGGAGTTGAAATGTTGGGCCACGGGGCGGTTTGGTTGATTGGTGCGGGTGTCTCGGAGATGTTCCCTAAAGCGCTCTGCTAGGAGGCGCCCAGTCTCCCCAATGTAGAGGAGACCACATCGGGAGCAACGGATACAATAAATGATATTGGTGGATGTGCAGGTGAAACTTTGATGGATGTGGAAGGCTCCTTTAGGGCCTTGGATAGAGGTGAGGGAGGAGGTGTGGGCACAGGTTTTACAGTTCCTGCGGTGGCAGGGGAAAGTGCCAGAATGGGAGGGTGGGTCGTAGGGGGGTGTGGACCTGACCAGGTAGTCACGGAGGGAACGGTCTTTGCGGAAGGCGGAAAGCGGTGGGGAGGGAAATATATCCCTGGTGGTGGGGTCTTTTTGGAGGTGGCAGAAATGTCGGCGGATGATTTGGTTGATGCGAAGGTTTGTAGGGTGGAAGGTGAGCACCAGGGGCGTTCTGTCCTTGTTACGGTTGGAGGGGTGGGGTCTGAGGGCGGAGGTGCGGGATGTGGACGAGATGCGTTGGAGGGCATCTTTAACCACGTGGGAAGGGAAATTGCGGTCTCTAAAGAAGGAGGCCATCTGGTGTGTCCTATGGTGGAACTTATCCTCCTGGGAGCAGATATGGCGGAGGCGGAGAAATTGGGAATACGGGATGGCATTTTTGCAAGAGATAGGGTGGGAAGAGGTGTAATCAGGTAGCTATGGGAGTCAGTGGGTTTGTAAAAAATGTCAGTGTCAAGTCGGTCGTCACGAATGGAGATGGAGAGGTCCAGGAAGGGGAGCGAGGTGTCAGAGATAGTCCAGGTAACAAAGACTGGCTCTAGTTAGCTACAATATTTCTGTCCTCTCCAGGTGTCAACTTCTCATCAATTCCGCAGGAACAATGTTGCAGGAATTACACATCCTCCTCCCTCCTGCACCATCTCTCCAGCCACCCATCCATCTGCTTGATCCTTCTGTTGATCTACTCACCTGTCCATGGTACTAGGAGGAAATGCTGATTCCTTTCCTAGCTTCCTAAACTCTTACCGCTTGAGCACAGTCCTCTTTCTGCTTCTGTCATTGGGCTTTTTGCGAAGTGGGACTGCTGACGGTTCAACCTCAACCCTTTCAGAGCACTCTCCAGTCACTTGATAACTCCATTGATAGTGGGACCAGACAGACAGCACCATAAATGGGTTCCTTCCTGTGGGTGCAGCAACACCTATCTATTCCTCTGACCATAGAATCCATTTTCATGTACTTTTTCAATAAACATCATAAGCCCCTGATGTAGCTGGGGTTCCCATGGTAATATTGACTCATCTCCTCAGAGGGATCATCATTCACACCAGTCCCCAGAGCAGAATACTGGCTAGAGAGTGAGTTATACTCAGCAGGGCATTGGGAGGATTGTGTGTTTCAGGGAAAGGTGATCATTCTGAGGAAAGTAGAGAGCTGAATGGAAACTTCCCAGAAGAGGCTGCAGTACCTGAGCAATGAGTGGATCAGGGACCAAGGAATAGGATACATGAAGCATTTAAAGAATCTGTTGGAGACAGGGAGTGGGGAGAATCTGAGGCTGAAAGCTATAATTAGAGACTGCCCATTATTCAGCCAATGTCAGTCTGCACTCTGACCCAGCTGCTCCTCTTTAAATATTTACATTAGTATTTACATTAAACATCAAGCCTGAAACATTTACATTAAATATATTTAATTACTCAAACACGCTTTATTGGATCTGCTTCAACTCCACTGGTTCAACCTTAAACCAGTTTCCTATTTAATAAAGATGTGTTCCCCCTGAACTGTCTCTTTGAACAACTGGCAGCACACTTATACCTTGAGAATTGCTTCTGAAATACTCAATATTTTCTTCTCTCAAAGTGCAAATCCTCCAGTCCTTATTCAATTTCCAAACTTGGAATGGGTCACTAAGAGTCACACTGCCCGATTACAGTGCACCATGAGAAATGCCACATTAAACAGCTTTAAATCCTACCAGGGTGCCAAAGATGCGAATTTTAACACATGGTACATGTGGTTCCACATGATGGAGCGCCATATTCGCTGAATGATTCCAGTCTTCCATGGACCCCTCCAATAACAGCGTCATTCTGACAAGCACAAACGTGCAGCCCTCTGACATTGGGGTGGACGCTTTGGTGAGGGTGCAAAGAAGGTTTATGAGGATGTTGCCTGGAATGGAAGTTGCTAGCTATGAAGAGAGGTTGAATAGGTTAGGTTTGTTTTCATGAGAAAAAAGCAGATAGAGGGGGTCCTGATTGAGGTTTACAAAATCATGAAGGATATAGACAGGGTAGAGAGAGATAAGGTTTTTATTTTCCCAGGGTGAAGGATTCAATAACGAGAGGTCATGCTTTCAAGGTGAGAGGTGAAAAGTTTAAGAGGGATACACGCGGCAAGTACTTGACACAGAGGGTGGTAGGTGTCTGAAATGCATTGCCAGCAGAGGTGGTCGAGGCAGGCACGGTAGATTCATTTAAGATGCGTCTTGACAGATGCATGAGTAGGTGGGGAGCAGAGGGATACAGATGCTTAGGAATTGGGCGATAGGTTTAGACACTGGATTTGGATTGGCTCAGGCTTGGAGGGCTGAAGGGCCTGTTGGTGGGCTGTAAATTTTCTTTGTTCTTTGTTCTTCTGAACTGAGGTAAGGCTCATTGGTCTATAATTATCAGGGTTACCTCTACTCGCCTTCTTGAACAAGGGGACTACATTTGCGATCCTCCAGTCTTCTGGAACTATTCTTGGAGACAATAAAGATCAAAGCCAAAGGTGTGACAATCTCTTCCTTGGCTTTCCAGAGAATCTTACGATAAATCCCATTCATTCCAGGGGTCTTATTGATTTTCAAACCTTCCAGAATTGCTCACACCTCCTCCTTGTCAACCTCAATCCCATCTATTCTAGTAGAAGACTTTATCTCAACATTCTCCTCAACAACATTGCCTTTTTCTAGTCTGAATACTGATGAAAGATATTAATTTAGTGCTTTCCCTATCTCCTCTGACTCCATGCACAACTTCTCACTCCTATCGTTGATTGGCTGTCATCTTACTCTGGTCATTTTTTTATTCCTGATATGCTGATAAAAAGCCTTAGGACTTTCCTTGATCCTATCTGCCAATGACTTCTCAATTCCCCTACTGGCTTTTCTTTGTTGTCTCTTTAACTCTTTCCTAGCTAACTTGTGACTCTCACGTACCCTAACTGTGCCTTCACATCTCATGCTAACATGAGCCTACTTCTTCCTCTTAACACAAAATTCAACTTCCTTAGTAAACCGCAACTCCGTCTCTCAACCACTTCCTCTCTTTCTGACAGATACACACTTATCAAGGGCACGCAGAAGCTGTTCCTTGCATAAGTTCTACATTTCAGTTATGCTGAAGTCACTTTTTAATCCAACTCTGCATAAACTATATGAATGCCTCCAATTAATATTTACTCTTTCAATAATCTCTCTGGAAAACATGTAGGATCATTAGGCAACATCAGGACTTGCTCCAGTGTCTCTTAAGATCTGTCTTGGTTTACCTCCTTGCTTTGAAGCTGAAGGTAATACTCCCCTCAAAACTCAGACTATGTAGTGGCCTCACTCTCCTTGTTTATATTTAAAGACATTCTCTGGACAGTTCTGGTTTCCCTCTCCCTCAAAGCATTCATGTTTTCTCTGCCCTACATTATTGTTAGAATAGTTATTGATTTTTGTGATGCATCTTTTTCTGAAAATTCTTTTGATTGTCCTCTGATTCTAATCAGCCTCCCATTGAACTTCCAGCAATTGGCTTTGACATGTTAATGGTTGTCAATCAGGAGCAGCATGATGACTCAGTGGTTAGCACAGCTGCTTCATAATGCCAGGCATCCAGGTTCAATTCTGTGGAGTTGCACATTCAGCCTGTGTCTGTGTGGGTTTCCTGCAGATGATCCAGTTTACTCCCACAATGCAAAGATATGCAGGTTAGGTGAATTGGCCATGCTGAATTACCCATCGTGTTCAGGGATGTGCAGGTAGGTGCATTACTCAGAGGTGAGTGTGTTGCTTGTAAGAGTGTTAATGTGGATTTCTCAGGCTGAAGGGATTCTATGATTCACTTTTTGGTCCAGTCTTTCTCCTTTATTCCTTGAAAATCTTTCTAGTGTGTTCTAGAACATAAGACTATGAATTGATATGAAATAGGAAAAGGAGTAGGCCATTCTACCCTTCGAGCCTTCACCCCATTTCATAAGGTCACAGCATGCTCCGACATTTCCTCATCCACTTTCCGGCATTTCCCAAATAACCTTTGATCCCTGACTGGTCAAAAACCTATCTATCCACATTCGTGCCCTTCCCCGGTAACTCATCAAGAATCTGTCAATCTCAGCCTTAAATGTAAAAGGATTCTGCCCCCACAGGTCTTTGTGGTAAGGAGCTCCAAAGTCTCGCAATCCTCTGAGAGAAGAATTTTCTCCTCATCTCAATCTTAAATTGGTGCTGCTTTATTCTGAGATGAAGCCCTCTGACACTCGACTACCCATGAGGGGAAATATCCTCTCAGCATTCACATATCAAGCCCCTTAGTAATCTGATAGGGTTCAATGAGAACACCTCTCATTCTTCCAATCCCCAGCCTGCTTAGCCTTTGTTCAAAAGACAATCCTTCCCATCCCAAGGTGTATCCCAGTGAGCCTTCTCTGAACTGCCTGCAATGAAATGATAACTTTGTTTAATAATGGACCAAATCTACTGACAGTGCTCCAGAAGTAGTCTCCCCAGCCCCTAGTCCAGTTGCAGTAAAAGTTCCCTACTCAAACACTCTAACCCCCTTTGAAATAAGGGCCAACATTCCTTCAATTTTCCTGATTACCCGCTGCCCTTGTTTGCTAGCTTTCAGAGTTTCATGGTCAGCTAACCCCAAGTCCCATTGTGTCACAGCTTTCTGCAGATTTTCTCCATTAAAATAATTCCTTGTTCCATGGTTGTCCCTTCCAAAATGGACAGTTGCAGATTTTCGCCATGTTATATTCCCAACACAATGCCCACTCTCTTATTTTACCGATATTTCTCTTTAAACTGTTTGTATCCCTCTTGGTGGAAAACTCCAAACAATGCAATTGTTATCTCTGTCGCCCCCTCTTTTAGGATTCAAGGATTCAAGCCCTCAGGGTCATGGGAAGTATCTGCCTTTTACCCCTTTATTTCATCAAACACTTCTTCTCTATTAATGATGATGGTATTTAATTGCTCCTCCTATATTCTTTCATATTAATGTGATATTTGACACATCTTCCAAGGTAAAGACTGATGCAAAATAACTGTTTAATTCCTCACCAATACACTTGCTTCCCAGATCCATCTCTACAGTTTCATTTTCTAAGTGGCAATTTGACTGGTCTCAACATTTTTATATATTTGATGAAGCTTGTATTGTCAGTTTTTATGTCCATCACTGGTTTTCTCTCAATTCATTTCATCTTATTTTCTTTATCTTTATTGTCTTTTTAGTTCTCAAAAACACCGAACACGAGACTCCTCTTTGATATCTCCCCAACATGCACCTTCCGTTTACCCTACCCCCAACCCCCACACACTAGGCCTTCTCATCACAAGGACTGCTACTGCACACAACCCATTATCACCCACTAAATGTTCCCATCAGCAATGATTCATACTCCCAGGTTGCCCTCCCTGTATCATGGTGCTGGGATCAGTTTGATCACCCTCCCGATAGCCTCCAGTCTTATCCACACAAGGAACAAGAAGCTAAAACCTGTTAGACAGCTCAAGGTCCAAAGCATCTTCTGCAATGCCTCCTCAATTCCTCTACATCCCTGACTTAGAATCACACCAGCCGGTCCCTGATAATTGACTGAATTTGAGGTGTGACTGCCTCCTGAAACAATGTCTGAGTAATTTGCGCCTCCTCTCTGATGAGTCAATGTTTGAAGCTATGACTCCAGCTCAGCAACTCTAAGTCAGAGTTCACCAAGAAGCCAACACTTGCTGCAGCTGAGCTGCACTATGAACCACAATGGGGTCCACCAGCTTATAGCACATCACCTAGTCCCTCATCTGTATATTATTCATTTAGTACATCGTTTTTTTTTCAATTTTATATTTGTCTTTTCGTTTGTAATCTGTCAAGTATTTCTCATTTTGATCGTTAATCAAAAATTAACTTCTAATAGAGAGACAAATGGACAGATATTACCAACCGGTGGCCTTCAGGTTTTCCTGTGACATCACTCTTTGTTTTGTGCTGGGTCCCTGATCCTGAGCTTCAATTTATCCTGTTAATCAAAACCTGACAAATTATCACCCAAACAGCAAGTAAAAGCACCTCTTCCCCCAGCACTGAACTCCCACGCTGCTCCAAAACCTCAGAGATGTGTATTCACTCGGGCTGTGCCTCACTCTGGATGTGATCTCTCTTTCCAGATCATTTGAAAATTATTGATATTCCGTGATGACAATTTCCTTTACATTCACATTTATTTTCTGTACCGGAGTGACCGAAATTCCTGATCCTTGCTTTCTCACTTGCCAATTCTACAAATGTCCCATTTGATTTCTTTCTTGTCATGCTAATATTCAATCGATAGATCCAAGTTTCATTATTTTTATTTAATGAGGGGGTCTTTCACTGCAACATAAGCAGGCAAGGCTGCAGCTTGGCTTTTAACAAGACACAGAAGTTTATTACATAACAGATATTAAGATAAAATAGAATAAAGCAAATTATTTATGTGTAATACAATTCAGTAAAAGTTCAAAGCACATGGAAACAATAAAATTACCAGCAACATCCCTTCACAGTATTCATCTGGAATTCAATATATTGGTCACACTGGAGTTTCAATTTCAGATGGACAAAGGAAGTCAGAACATTTTGAGCCATTGCCAAGTTTCACTGGGTTTATTTTTGAATTCATATTGAAACATTTATTAATGATTCATGCTTTATTTTTGTGAACTCTTTTTAAATGTCTTTTTTTATTGAAATAATTAACCCCACTGTTGCACACCTCTAATCTGTCCTTTCTACTAAAACTTGATTTGGACGATATCAGAAATTTCAAACAAGTTTTAATTTATTGAGACTTTTTCTTTGAAAGGTGCAAATTCACCAGTCCTTCTCCAGTCTCCGATCATCGAACGTATCACAGAGGGTTACAGTGCAGCATGAGGAATGCCGCAGTAACACATACCAATATTCTCTGGGATTGGGAATAACCAAGGAATAACATGGAATGGGTTTCAATACATGACATGAGGATCATCACACAATGGATCCCAGGATTCACTAAGTGATTCCACTCTTCCAGAGATTCCTCTAATAACAGCTTCATTCTGACCATCATAAACATACAACCCAGTGACGCTGGGCATTATTACTGGAAAATTTGGGGAGACATCAGTAGGAATTGAACCCAACTGATTGTAATGGGTAGATCCTGTTGATCTTAAAATAATCTGACACAGCAAGCACTTCCACATGGATTTATTGGACAGGTCAACATGTTAAGTTCCTCTGGTAGAGAGATAGCAGAGAGTTCAGTATGAAAATAGAACAGCTACCATTTCTTGTTTTACTCAGAGATCGAATAAACTGTTTCTCCTCTTGGACCAGTTCCTCAATCTCAAACTCTTTATCTTTTCTCTGTCTTTCTGCTTCCCCATCTCGTTTGTTCTCAGTGTTGTATTTGACATTCTCCTGTTTCTATCTGGTTTTGTTTTGTTCATTTTTGGGTGGTACTTGTTGTCCATCGTGAACAGCTCTTGAGAAGAAATGTCTTCACCGAGAGAGTGGTGACAATGAAGTCTGTGACAATAAAGCTAATGAAATTCAATACAGGCTCCTCAGGCACCACTGCTGTCCACTTCCCTTTACCCTCACTGCCAATTCAATCATGATTTGGAGATGCCGGTGTTGGACTGGGGAGTTGTGCGATTTTTATCTCAAGCATACAAAGATAAACTCGTAAGTTATTCAATAACATTCCTGTGTGATGTCACTGGAGTACATTAATTTCTATTGATCAGATTTGTGACATTATTCTTTGTGAAGTATCTCACTTACTGGGTTCCTTCATTAGCTTTGGGCCTTGTTGTCTACATTCCTCACAGTCGACACAGATAACAAAATCCCCATGGCAGGTGAATACGCCGAGTAAATAGACAGTCTGTGGTTAGTAGTGAGTGCCTATTTGGCTTCACAGTCACCTTCATTCCTTTTCCATATAGAAGCCTGTAGCTGCTCCCAGTATTCACAAAGTGCTTAGTGAGCCCTTCAGCAAAAATCTTCAAAAGAGCAACTTCAGTGTAATTCTGCTCTGACCTGAGATTTGATTTGACTGCACTGTATCTCCTGTGTTGATTGTAAAACTACTTTTATAATGTAGCATAAAGAATCCGTGAAACCTTTGGTAATATTTTGCTGTGATTTGTTTGTTACGTGAGAAATATTGAAAAATATGCTGAAGGATGTCAACTTCTACAACAACCCATCAGGACTCTCAGAAAGTGTCCCTAGTATCTCTGAATGTGTTGCAGACTCTCAGACTCTCCTGATCTGGGATTTATGCATTTGGTTTAGGGAGTGCAGAACCTATCATTCTGGGCTGTTAGACAAAGGGGAGACAAAACATGATTCCTTGCAATTCTCCCTCACTTGGCTTCTATTCCCTAAGCAGGCCTCAGAACTTTCTTCCATCAAACTCTGAGTGTCTGTTTTACTTTCTTGTAAATAACCTCAGTCACTGCTGACTGTGTCCTTGGTTTTTACAACCATCAGTGAGATTCATATGATTTTAATCGAGCCCGAGGTAACATTCGGGATGTTTGTAAAAAAGGTATTCCTGTTGTGTTATGATCACAATTGGTCCTGATGCGTTTTTTTGGTCTTTTAACTGATTTCATACATCATCAAACCGAACTATAAGGAGGTGAATATTGAACACACTCTCTCTGACTAAAGGAATTAATGTTAAAAGCTTTGAATTTTTAATTGTCCAGTTAACACTATACATGATGGGCAGCACGGTGGCTCAGTGGTTAGCACTGTAGCCTCGCAATGTCAGCAACCTGGGTTCAATTTCTGCCTCAGGCAACTGTCTCTGTGCGAAGTTTGCACATTTTCCCCTCTGTCTGCATGGGTTTCCTCCCACAATCCAAAGATGTGCAGGTCAGGTGAATTGGCAATGCTGAATTGCCCATGGTGGGAGGTGTATTAATCAGAGGTAACTGTAGGGTGGGGGAATCTGTCTGGGTGGGTTACTCTTCAGAAGGTTGGTGTGGGCTTGTTGAGTCAAGGGACTGTATCCACACTTTATGGAATCTAATGAGTGTTTGACCAATATTTATCAATTGCCAGCAACTTCATACTTGGTCATTTTTAATACCTTGAGTTCTTGCCAGGGTCAACAATGATTTTGGTGGCTCTGCCAAATATAATTGTTTCATAGCCTCCAGAATGCATACAGTAACATACCCCTTGAGGAGAACTGAGGGATGACCTCCTTTCCAATGCACTCCTGCTTTCAGTCTATTCTCATTGTCCTTTCAGTGTTGGGAAATCAGGGAACAATTAAATTCTCAGATTTTCTGCACTGTTATTGAAAAATTTGATTATTTTCTGATGAGAATTCTGACACTATTCTCTCAAATTACAACATTTACTAGGTTCTACCATTACCTTTGTGCAAAAAACCAGCCTGTATTTCCCAGCCCACACACAGCCTGATACTGCCTGACAAAAAACCTGTCACAGTGAGGAAGGAATCTTTGCCTGTTATAACAATGTAATTTAAGTGAATGGTTGCACATTGTACCTGAGAAGGAAGGTGAAATGTACTGCCTGCTGGCCTCTCAGGTCACTATTCTTGACTCTGTATCTTCATTTTATTTTGCCCATCTCTCTGACTGCAAGCAGATGAAGCAAGCGTTACCAGGTGTAGTACAGAAGGACCTATTTACACCCACAACAGCCACATGCATGCATGCGGACATGCGTAACACACTCACACACTCATCTACACACACACCAAAAACACACACATGCACACTCATCTGCACACATATGAGCACAATACATGCAGAAAGTGTACACTCATTTCCATAAATATCAACAACACACATTTATCCAAATACGAAATGCATACAATTTACACTCATGCGCAGAAATGGCCTCACTCATATACAAACACACTAATCCACAGAGACAATCATATACATTTGTGTACATAAACTCTCTCTCACATCTAAACTTATGTACATGTACATTCAACACTGCGTACACTTCAACACATACACGTACACATACTCTCTCCCACATACGTGCACACACAGAAAGACAGACACATACAGATGTAGGTACACTCAAAACACACAAATGCGGTTGTGTAAACACATATATACACATTCCTGAAGAAGAGATTATGCCCGAAACGTCAATTCTCCTGCTCCTTGGATGCTGCCTAGCCTGTTGTGTTTTTCCAGCACCAAGTTTTTCAACTCTGGTCTCCAGCATCTGCAGTCCTCACATTCTCCACATATATACACACACTGAGAAATACATACACAAACTCTCAGGCTTACAAATACGCACACATTCATCGAATCATATAATTACTACTGTGTGGAAACAGGTCATTTGGCCCATCAAGTCCACACTGACCCTCGGAAAACCATCCCACCGAGCCTGTTTTCCTACCCTATTCCTGTAAGCCTGTATTCCACTAGCTTCTCCCCCTAGCCAGAACATCCCTGGAGACTGTGGGCAATTTAGCTTGGCCAATCCATCGAACTTACATATCTTCAGACTGTGGGAGGAAACTGGAGAACCTAGGGGAAACCCACGCAGAAATGGGGAAAATGAGCAAACTCTTAACAGTCAATCAAGGATGGAATGGAAACCTGGATCCCTGGCAATGTGAGGTAGCAATGCAAACCACTGAGCCACCATGCTGCCCAACATACATGCAGACACACTCACCACAGCATGCAGACACCAACACACACCACAACTTGCGTATGTAACACGCACCAGAAACACCAACACACACACTCACGTGCACAAACTGTCAAATACACAAACACACAACCACAGACAGACACATACACAAAGGGAACTTTAATTGCAATTGTTCTATGTCCAAGCTAATTGTCACAGTCACAAAATTGTGAATCTTACCCGTGACCTGGAAGTCATAGAGTTATACAGCAAGGAAACGGACCCTTTGGTCCAACACATCTGCACTGACCAGATATTATTATCTGATCAAGTCCCATTTGGTAGACTTTGGCCCATATTATTTGAAACACTTTCTATTCATGTACATATCCAGGTGCCTTTTTAATGTTCTATTTGTATCTAACTCAACAAACTTTCCGGGCAGGTCTTCCCAGACACACACTATCCTTTGCATGAAAAGGTTGCCCCTCAGGTTCCTTTTAAATCTTTCCAATATCATGTTAAACCTATGCCCTCTATTTTTGGACTCCTTTATGCTGAGAAAAATACCTTGGCAATTCACTTTATCCATGCCCTACATAATTTTATAAAATTCTTTAAGGTCACCCCTCAGTCACCGATGCCGAACATGAGGCAATCATCAATGATCATCCCCATTTATGACCTTCTGATTGAGGAAGGTCATTGATGAAGCAGCTGAAGATGGTTGGGCCAAGGACATTACCCTGAGGAATTCCTGCAGAGATGTCCTGGAACTGAGATGACTGACTTCCAATGATGATGACCATCTTCCTATGTCCCAGGTGTGCCTCAATGGAGAGTTTGCCCCCAATACCAATTAATTTCAGTTTTACTCAAGCTCCTGGATGTCACACTCAATCAAATGCAGCCTTGATGTCAAGGGCTGTCGCTCTCACCTCATCTCTGGAATTCAGCTCTTTGACCATGTTTGAACCAAGGCTGGAATGAGGTCAGGAGCTGAGCAGGCTTGAAGGAACCCAAACTCAGCATCACTGAGCAGGTTATTGCTGATCTGCTGAAGACACCTTCTATCACTAAACTGAAGATCAAAAGTAGGTTGATGGGGCAGCATTAGATGGGTTCGATTTGATCTGTTTTTTTATGCAAGGAACACGTGCTGTGTTCTTCCATTATTGAGGGTGTGCATTTTTATGCAGCCTCATCCTCCAATGAGTTGTTTAATTGTCCACCTGTATTCATGCCTGGATGTTGCAGGACTGCAGAGCTCAGATCTGATCCACTGTTTAGTAGCTTCACCAGGTTGATATCTCATTTTCAGTGATTCCTGATGCTGCTCCTGACATGTCCTCATGCACTCTCCATTGAACTAGGGACAAAGCCATGGCTAAATAAAAACGAGAAAAAAAACTATTGATGCTGTAAATCAGAAACAAAAATAGAAATTACTAAAAAGGTTCAGCAGGTCTGGCAGCACTGTGAAGATAAATTTGAGTTAATGTTTTGGGTCTGGTGACCCACCCTCAAAACAGATGGTAACTCAGAAAATTTAGTTTCAAATTATTTGACCTGAATTTTCCCATATCCTCGCCCTCAATCCTACATAACATGCCTTATTATCACATCGTCTTCCCCCACTAAGTCTCCATTAACAGCTAGTAACTCACCTAGCTGAAGCCTAACCAAAGTGCTGTACAGCTGTAACATAACCAACCAGCACTTATAAACTGTACCTCAACTGAAAATTGCAAGCGTCCCAAATGCCTTTTCTTTCTTTTTGTAAATATGTTTATTCGCAAATTTTTAACTTTACAAACATATAAAATTATTGGAAAATACAATCAATAACAAATATCAGTGTAATAAAAGAAAACACAAATTACAATACAAGTATTGTCTACTAACTACTAACCTACTCTATAATACAAAATATAACAAGCCTGTTAAAATGCCCAGCCACCTTCAGGGATCTGTTGCACCCAGTGGTCGGTGTGGTTGAGGCAATCCCTATCTTGCCAGCCAGTGCGCAGCCCTTCATCAGGGCTTTTGCCTGAAACGTTGATACTTCTGCTTCTTGGATATCATGTGACCTAGTGTGTTTCTCCAGCACCACACTCTCAGCTCTGATCTCCAGTATCTGCAGTCCTCACTTTCTCCGAGCTCGAGGTAAGGAGGGGTTTACTTAACTTGAATTTTCTGCAGAGCTTTGCAGGGCTGATGTTTGCAACAGAAAATGGGAGAAGGTGGAGGAGTTATCCTGTTTATGGAGTTGATACTTGCTTTAGCTCTGCAACTGCATTGTTCTATACATCCACAAAGTTTGAACTCACACAACACCAGATTATAGTCCAACAGGTTTTCTTGAAATCACAAGCTTTTGGAGTGTAGTCCCTTCTTCAGGTGAAGTGCCCCTCATGTTCTTTTGAAATCTTTCTCTGCTCATCTTAAAAATGTGTCCCCCATCTTTGAATTCCCCCATCCGAGGGACAATGCCCATGATATTCACCTGATCTTTGCCCATCATGATTTTATAAACCTTTGTAAGGTCATTCCTCCACCACCAATTCTCCAGTGGAAAAACTCCCAGGCCATTTTGTAACTCAAACCCTCCATTCCTGGCAACATCCTGGAAATCTTTTCGGAACCTTCTCCAATTTAATAATTTTCTTCCAATAGCAGGGTGACCAGAACTACACACAGTACTCCAGAAGAGGCCTAGTTTGAGGGTCGGTGGGGGTGGTGGTATATATTTCAGACAAAATGGCAGCATGGGATGAAGGATATGTAACAAGTAACTGACTGATCTGTGGAGTACGGACTAGTTTTCCGTGTCAAGGTCGTATGCCTGCTAACAACAATGTGATTGTTAACACTTCAACTGATGGAGGAGCAGCGCTCTGAAAGCCTGTGATTTAAAATTAATTTATTGAACTATGTCATGTGACTTCCGATTGTGTTCACCCCAGTCCAACAGCGGCGTCACCATATTATTGCATGTTGAACAGCTTGTGAGTGTGAATGATTATCGTCAGAAGCCATCGGACCTCTGGAAATTGAGGTGGAGTCCTTTTCTCTGCAGTAAAAGCTAACGAATGCCCGAAGAAAGCCAGTTTATTCTCCCTTCCCAGCTGCTGCAAGCTGTTGCTTTTTACAAGAATTTGTAAACCAGTCATAAAGTGTTTTCTAAAAGGAATTGTAAAACACTTGAAGTGAGAGAGAGAGAGAGAGAGAGAGAGAGAGAGAGAGAGAGAGAGAGATTGACAAACAGCAAATCGCAATGAACAAAATAACAATTGCAATGAATTCTGTAGACAGGGACTATTGAATTGATTTGTACTAATTACTTAATTATTAAGTTATGATATAGAAAGCTACAAGTCACATTAAATTTCATTTATTTTTCAATTGTGAATATGCCATTTTTGAAACTACTGTTACATCCTTGACTCCATTATATCAGTTCCTCACTGTGGCCTCCCAGTCCCTGCTCTCCTTTAAGTCTGCTGTTTTCTCTCAGATATTTCTGTTTTATCAAAACAATAATCATCAACATCAC
This sequence comes from Chiloscyllium punctatum, assembly GCF_047496795.1. Classification (NCBI taxonomy): domain Eukaryota; kingdom Metazoa; phylum Chordata; class Chondrichthyes; order Orectolobiformes; family Hemiscylliidae; genus Chiloscyllium; species Chiloscyllium punctatum. Next base: position 7,708,786 of record NC_092749.1, on the reverse strand, counting down.
AGGCTTACATGCAGAATAATGTAACTTACAACGCAGACTGAGACCATTCAGTTCATCAAGTTTGCACTGTTGCACAATAATTAGTTTAGAGTAAAATTTCTCAAGGAGTTTTCAAAGGTTCAGTTGAGCAAGGGATATATTCAGCCAGTTAACTGAAACTGTGATGGTCTGGTAAAGTATTATCAATGAAAGGAAAGCATTCTAGACCAGGATACCATGGAATGAAGCTCACAGGTAAAGGAAACATTTTGCTTTCATGATAACACATTGCTTGTTCATAATCCATTCCAGAAATCCTCAGCCACAGGAAGCAGTTGACACCAAAGCACTGAATGTTTTCAAGAAGGCATTAAATATAGTTCTGAGGGCTGAAGGGATCAAAAGGTATGGAGAGAAAGCAGAAACAGGGGACTGTGTTGGATGATCAGCCATGATTATGTTGAAGGGTGGCACAGGCACAATGGGCTGAATGGCCTTACTCCAGTTCCTGTTTTCTATGTTTTGAGAAGGTGATGGTGAGTTGCCTTCCTGAACTGTTGTGGTCCATTTGGTGTTGGGACATTTGATCCAATGACATTGAAGGAATGAGAATGATATATTTCCAAGTCAGGATGGTGTGTGCCTTGGAGAGGAACCTGAAGGAGGTGGTGTCCCATGTATCTGCTGTCCTTGTCCTTTCAGATGGGAGAGGCTATGAGTTCAAAAGCTACTGTCGGAGGTGCCTTGTAGATGGTACAGACTGTCCATTATTGTTGAAGGTGTTAGCTTTGGTGCCAATCAAGCAGGCTGCTTTGTCCTGGATAGTGTGAGTCTTCTTGAATGCTGAGGGAGCTACATTCATCCAGGCAATTGAGAAGAATTCCATCATATTCCTGCCTTCTACTTTGCAGAAACATGGTGGACAGGCTGTGGGAATCAGAGTGTGAGTTACTTGATTCCACCTGTTCTTGGAGCCACAATATTTATTAAACTGCTCCAGGTAATGGGCAGGTTATTGTGTTTTTGCAGGGAACTGTTTTACTTCATCTTCTGATGGGATGTAGGCATCACTGAGAAAGCCAATATTTGCTCCTCATCCCTAATTGCCCTCAAACTGAGACACTTCACTGTTTATTTCAGAGGGCAATAAGAACAATCAACATCACTGTGGTTCTGGAGTCACCTGTAGGCCAGACCAGGTAAGGATGGTAGATTTCCTTCCTTGAAGGATATCAGTGAACTACATGGGCTTTTTTCAACTATTATTGGGAACATTGGGTTAACCTGGAACTTTCTCAATCTGACTACATCAGCCTGTATTTATCTTTGATAATAGAGATTTTCGAGTTTAACAGAATACAAAGGGATTTGTTTTCTCGAAATGCATTGTATTCCACAAACTTTCACTCTTTTGAGCACACTCCACATTCAGCTGGACCATGGCTGTTCTGTATCTCCGTGTTATTTAAACCATAGGTTAAATTGGTTTTGGTTATAACCCATAAAGATGGGACAAATTGAAGACTCTGGCTCTGTACTCACTGGAGTTTAGAAAAAATGGGATGGGATCTGATTGAAACATCCAGAATGCTGAGGGGCCTGGATAAAGTGGATGTGGAGATGAAGTTTCCCCCAGTATGAGAGACTAGGACCTGAGGACACAGCCTCAGAGTGAAGGGATGTTCTTTTAGAATTCAGGTGAGGAGGAATTTCTTCACCCAGAGGGTGGGGAACCTGTGGAACCCATTGCTACAGAAGACTGTGGAGGCCACGTCACTGAGTGTATTTAAAACAGAGATAGGTCGGTGCGTAGCGTAAAGAATTGAAATGTTCCAGTGAGAGGGAAGGAGAATGGGGTTGAGAAACATTTCTTAAGTTAGAATCTTAGAGTTTCAGTCATGATCAAATTGTGGAGCAGAATCAATGGGCTGAATGTTCTAATTCTGCTCCTGTATCTTATAGTGAGATGGTCTTGATGTTTAAATGGGAAATTTCAATTTCTCAGCTCTCGAGTCTCAGGGCCATCATTTCCCAGAACCCTCTGCAGTTCCCATTCTGCTCAATGCCACTTCCCTTTCTATCTCTGATGTCCTTGTCCTGAGCTAAACCCTTCCTCATACCTGCCCTGGTTACTCCTATTATGAGCAGCATTAGATGCAGTGACAGTGAGGAGCAGGGGCCTGCTGGGAAGGTAAATTTAAATTATAAAATCTTACTTCATGTGTCGGTGGAACGCACACTAGCTAGGAGTGGACACGGGATTGATGAATAATTTAGGTAATGTATTTAGGCTGTTGCTTTAACTGAAATATTGCTGAGGTAATGTCTCCCACCCATCCTCCCTCTCAAACCAGAAAGAAAAGGGTTCCGTGCACGGGATTGGCAAGGTTAATAGTTTTATTTTTTAATAGTCTCTTTGGGAATTTAGGATAGTGGGAATGGAGGTTAGTGCAGTTGAATGTTCTTCCTGCAGAATGTTGGAGGTAAGGAACACCACCAGTGTTCACATTGACTTTAGCTTTATAAGTGTTCTCAACTCCAGCTCCTCAGAAAATACATTAGGGAACTGGAACTAGAGCTGGATGCACTTCAAATCATTCAGGAGGTGGAGGGGGTTATTGAGAGGAGTTACAGGGAGGTAGTCACACCTCAGGTGATAGAAAAAGGCTGATGAGTTACCATCAGTGGACGGAAAGGGTATTGGTAGGTGGTGCAGGGATTAACTACGGCCGATCCCTTCAATAACAAGTATATAGTTTTGGATACTAATGGGGGTGACAACTTACCAGGTGTACACCATGGGGTACAGTTCTCTGGCACAGAGTCTGTCCCTGTTGCTCAGAAGGGAAGGGTGAATGGAACAGAGCATTAGTCATTGGGGACTCGATTGTTAGGGTGACAGATGTGGAATGAGAGGGACTCACGGCTGGTATGTTGCCTCCCAGGTGCCAGGGTTCATGATGCCTCTGATTGTGTTTCTGGGATCCTTGAGGGAGATGGGGAGCAGCCCCAAGCCATGGTCCGCATAGGCAGCAACAACGATAGGAAAAAGTATGGAAATTTCAGGCAGAAATTCAGGGAATGAGGATGGAAGCTTCATGCTGGAACAACAGAGCTGTTATCTCTGGTATGTTACCCATGCGACGTGTTAGTGAGGCAAGGAATAGGGAGAGAGAGAAGTTGAACACGTGGCTACAGGGATTGTGCAGGAGGGAGGGTTTTGGATACCTGGATAATTGGGGCTCATTCTGGGTAGGTCGGACCTCTACAGACAGGATGGTCTATACCTGAACCTGAGGGATACTAATATCCTGAGGGGGGGGGGGGGGGGGGGGGTGGGCAGATTTCCTAATGGTCTTCAGAAGGACTTAAACTGATTCAGTAGGGGGAATGGGAACATGAATTGCAGATCCAGTGTTAGGAGGTTGAGAATAATGAGGTCAGAAATAAGGTCACAAGAGTGTACTGGCAGGCAGGGAGGTGTTTTGAAGTGTGTCTCCGTCAACATCTGGAGCATCCAGAAGAAGGTGGGTGAACTTGTAGCATGGATTGGAACCTGGGACTTCAATATTGTAGTCATTTCAGATACTGCAGAGACAGGAACGGTTGTTGTAGGCTCTGGGGTTTAGATGTTTCAATAAGAACAAGGAAGATTGTAAAAGAGGGGGAGGTGTGGCATTGTTAGTCAAGGACAGTATTAAGGTGGCAGCAAGGACATTTGTAGACTCATCTAATGAAGTATTATGGGATGAGGTTAGAAACAGGAGAGGGGAGGTCATACATTTGTGAGTTTTTTATAGGCCTCCGAAAAGTTCCAGAGATGTAGAGGAAAAATAGCAAAGCTGATTCTGGATAAGAGCAAGAGGTACAGGGTAGTTGTTATGGGGGCTTTAACTTTCCAAATATTGACTGGAAATGCTATCGTTTGGATACTTTAAATGGGTCAGTTTTTGTCCAATGTGTGCAAGGGGGTTTCTTGACACAGTATGTAGCTGGGCCAACAAGAGGAGAGCCACACTGGATTTGGTGCTGGGTAATAAACCAGGCCAGATGTTAAATTTGGAGATCAGTTAGCATTTTGGTATTAGTGACCACAATTCACTTATGTTTATTTAAGTGATGGAAAGGGATTGGGAAATACCGCAAGGCAAGAGTTTTGGTTGGGGGAAAGGCAATTATGACACAACTAGGCAAGACTTATGATGCATAGGATAAGGAAGGAAACTGCAGGGGATGGGCACAATTGAAATGTGAAGCTTATTCAAGGAATAGCTACTGTGTGTCTTTGATAAGTAGGTACCTGTCAGGCAGGAAGGAAGTCATCAGGAGAGGGAGCCATTAATTACCAAAAAAAAATTGAATCTCTTGTCAAGAGGAAGAAGAAGGCTAATCTAATGATAGGAGTTGATGGCTCAGTTAGGGGGCTTGAGAGTTACAAGTTAGCCAGGGATGACTAAAGAGAGAGCTAAGAAGAGCAGGAAGGGACAAGAGAAGTCTTTGGCAGGTAGGATCAAGGAAAACCCTAAAGCTTTCTCTATGTATATCAGGAATAAAAGAAAGATGGGAGTAAGATTAGCATCAATCAAAAATAATAATGGAAAGTTGTGCGTGGAATCTGTGGAGATAGAGAGGTGCTAAATATTTTTCATCAGTATTCACTCTGGAAAAATACCATTTTATTGAGGAGAATACTGAGATACAGGCTACTGAACTAGTCATGATTGATGTTCACAAGGAGGAGGTGTTAACAATTCTGGAAAATATAAAAATAGATAAGTCCGCTGGGCTGGATGGGATTTATCCTAAGATCCTCTGGAAAGGCAGGAAGGAGATTGAAGAGCCTTTGGCTTTGATCATTATGTCATCACTGTATCCAGAAATAGTTCCAAAAGACTGGAGGATAGCAAATGTTGTCCTCTTGCTCAAGATGCGGTGTAGAGACAACCCTGGTAATTATAAACCAGTGAGGCTTACTTTGGTTGCGGGTAAAGTGTTGGAAAAGATTATAAGACACAGGATTTATATTCATTGAGAGAATAATGATTTGATTAGGTTTACTCAAAATGGATTTGTGAAAGGTACCTCACAAATCTTACTGAGTTCTTTGAGAAGGTGACCAAATAGGTGGATGAAGGTAAAGTGGTTGATGTGGTGTATGTGGATTTCAGTAAAGAATTTGATAAGGTTTCCCACAGTAGACCATTGCAGAAAATATGGATGCATGGGATTGAGGGTGATTTCATGGTTTGGATCAAAAATTAACGAGCTGAAAGAAGACAGAAGGTGGTTGATAGGAAATGGTCATCCTGGAGTTCATTTATTAGGGTCTACCACAAAGATCTGTTTTGGGGCCATTGCTGTTTGTCATTCTTATAAATGACCTGGATGAGGATGCAGAAGGATGGGTTAGTAAATTTGCAGGTAACACTAAGGTCGGTGGATTTGAGGATATTGCCGAAGAATGTTGCACGTAACAGAGGGACATAGACAAGCTGCAGAGGTGCACTGAGGCAATGGAGTTTAATGTGGAAAAATGTGAGGTGATTCACTTTGGAAAGAGCAACAGGAATAAAGAGTATCGGGCTAATGGTAAGATTCATGGCAGTGTGGATGAGCAGAGAAATCTCAGTGTCCATGTACATTGATTCCTGAATGTTGTCACCCAGATTGTTGGGTTGTTAAGAAGGCGTACGGTGTGTTAACCTTTATTAGTAGAGTTTATAGTGGTGCTGGGAAAGCACAGTAGGTCAGGCAGCATCCGAGAAGTAGGAGAATAGACATTTTGGGCATAAGCTCTTCATCAGGAATGAGGCTTGTGGGTCAGGACTGAGAGATAAATGGGAGTGGGTGAGGTTTGTGGAAGGTAGCTGGGAAAACGATAGGTGGATGAAGATGAGGAATAAGGTGATTGGTCAGAGGGGTGAGTGATGGATAGATCCAGAGGACAGTACCAAGTTGAAGGTTTGGGATTGGGGTAATGTGTGGGTAGGGGAAATGAGGAAGCTGTTCAAATCCACATTTATACTGTGTGGTTTCAGGGTCCCAAGGGGGAATATGAGGAATATCCTTTATTGGTAGAGGGATTAAGTTTCAGAACCATGAGGTCATCTTGCAGCACTACAAAACTCTTTTGCGTTGGCACCATGCAGTTCTGGTTGCCACATTATAGGAAGCATGTGGAAGCTTTGAAAAGGGTGCAGAGGAGACTTACTCGGACGTTGCCTAGTATGGAGGGAAGGTCTTATGAGGACAGGCTGAGGGACTTGAGGCTGTTTTTGTCAGAGAGAAGAATGTTGAGAGGTGACATAATAGAGACATATAAGATGATCAGAGGATTAGATCAGTTGGACAATGAAAGCCTTTTTCTTTGGATGATAATGGCTATCATGAGGGGACAAAGCTTAAATTGAGAGGTGATAGATACAAGACAGATGTCAGTGGTAGTTTCTCTATTCAGAGTGCAGTAGGGGAATGCACTGCCTGCAACAATAATAGACTCACCAACTTTCAGGGCATTTAAGTGTTAATTGGAAAAACATATAAATGAAAATGGAATAGTGGAGGTTAGATGGTTTCAGATGGGTTCCAAAGATTGGCAGTACATCAAGGGCCAAAGGGCCAGTACTGCGCAGTTATGTTCATTCCCTTAGTTTAAGAGGCACAGACAGAGGGAAATAGGAACAGAGTAGGCCACTTAGTCCATCAAGTCTGCTCCACCACTCAATTAAAGGATAATTGATCAATTACTACAATGGCACTTTGACACACTGTCTCCAAATCTCTTCCTATAAATCATCAACAGAAAGCTTTAACTCAGTTTCCAATAACTGAGTCTCCACAGCTCACTGGGGAATGTATATTAATAGGATTTCAGTAAATCCTTTGACAAGGCCCACTCTGGGAGACTGATAATGAAAGTAAAAGCTGCTGGGATCCAGGGCCACTTGGCAATTTGGATCCAAAACTGGTTCTAACTGAGCAACAGAGAGTGGTGGTTGAGGGCTGTTTGTGTGACTGAAGGCCCGTGTTCAGTGTTGTACCACAGGGAACAGTACCGGGTCCCTTATTGGCCATGCTGGATAGAAACAGTGCAGGTCCGAGAGTGGGGGATGGTAAGAAAGTTTGCAGATGGCAGAAAAGTTGGCCCGATGGTTGACATTGCGGAGGTTTGTATTAGATTGCAGGGGAATAGAAATCAATTGATCAGATGGCCAGATCAGTGGCAGCTAGAACTAAACCCTGATATCTGTGAGATGATATGTTTGGAAGAAGTAACAAGACTAGGGCCTACACACTGAATGGTAAGAAATGAGGCAGGTCAGAGTAACAGAGGGGTGAAGTGTTTGGAAATACAGATTTTGTTGTCAGATACAGATTACTGCCAGACCTTAGTGTTTTTAAAGTGAGCTTTATTTTCCATTTCTCGGTGTCATGTTGAATCCAGTGCGAGTTCAGTTTTCAACAGTTCAGAGTGTCAGAGAGAGTCAGACAGTGAGAATGACAGGACATCATGAAGAACACCAAAGTTGCAAGAATTGATCATTCATTGGTAACAACAGCTCCCCAGGAAAAGAAATAGCAAGATGATAGCTCATTCCAGAAGTAATTCATCAGGAAATTCCTCCAGCTTTCCTGCTTTATTTCAACTTTCCAGAGAGCCATAGAGTCATAGAGATGTACAGCATGGAAACAGACCCTTCGGTCAAACCCGTCCATGCCGACCAGATATCCCAACCCAATCTCATCCCACCTGCCGGCAGCCAGGCCATATCCCTCCAAACCCTTCCTATTCATATACCCATCCAAATGTCTCTTAAATGTTGCAATTGTACCAGCATCTACCACTTCCTCTGGCAGCTCATTTCATACACGTACCACCCTTTGTGTGAAAAAATTGCCCCTTTTATACCTTTCCCCTCTCACCCGAAACCTATGTCCACAAGTTCTGGACTCCCCGACCCCAGGGAAAAGACTTTGCTTATTTAACTTGTCGACGCCCCTCATAATTTTGTAAACCTGTATAAGGTCACCCCTCAGCCTCTGACGCTGCAGGGAAACAGCCCCAGCCTGTTCAGCCTCTTCCGATAGCTCCAATCCTCCAACCCTGGCAATCTCCTTATAAATCTTTTCTGAACTCTTTCAAGTTTCACAACATCATTCTGATAGGAAGGAGACCAGAAATGCACGCAATATTCCAACAGTGGCCTAACCAATGTCCTGTACAGCTACAACATGACCTCCCAACTCCTGTACTCAATACTCCGACCAATAAAGGAAAGCATACCAAATGCCTTCTTCACTATCCGACCTACCTGCCACTCCACTTTCAAGGAACTATGAACCTGCACTCCAAGGTCTCTTTGTTCAGCAACACTCCCTAGGACCTTAACATTAAGTGCATAAGTCCTGCTAAAATTTGCTTTCCCAAAATGCAGCACCTCGCATTTGTCTGAATTAAACTCCATCTGCCACTTAGCCCATTGGCCCATCTAGTCCAAATCCTGTTGTAAGCTGAGGTAACCCTCTTTGCTGTCAACTGCACCTCCAATTTTGGTGTCATCTGCAAACTTACCAACTGTACCTCTTATGCATGCATCCAAATCGTTTATGTAAATGACAAAAAGTAGAGGGCCCAGCACCGATCCTTGTGGAACTCCACTGGTCACAGGCCTCTAGTCTGAAAAACAACCCTCCATCACCACCCTCTGTCTTCTACCTTTGAGCCAGTTCTGTATCCAAATGGCTAGTTCACCCTGTATTCCATGACATCTAACCTTGCTAATCAGTCTTCCATGGGGAACCTTGTCAAACACCTTCCAGCTTCATTCTGCCCATTGAAAACGTACAGCCCAGTGACTCTGCAGTCTTTACTTGCAATGTGTGGGGATATACCCAAACAATTACTGTTTCTCTGTCTAATCTATAAGACCATCAGATATAGGAGCAGAATGAGGCCATTTGGTCCAAGGGGCCTGATTCGCCATCATGACTCACGTGGGCGGCACAGTGGTTAGCACTGCTGCCACACAGCGCCAGAGACCGGGTTCAATTCCCGCCTCAGGCGACTGACTGTGTGGAGTTTGCACATTCTCCCCGTGTCTGCGTGGGTTTCCTCCGGGTGCCCTGGTTTCCTCCCACAGTCCAAAAATGTGCCGGTTATGTGAATTGGCCATGCTAAATTGCCCGTAGTGTTAGGTGAAGAAGTAAATGTAGGGGAATGGTTCTGGGTGAGTTGCGCTTCATGGGTCGATGTGGACTTGTTGGGCTGAAAGGCCTGCTTCTACCTTGTATGTAATCTCATGTTTCTCAACCTTATTCTCCTGGCCACTCCAAATAAACTTTGACCCCCTTACTGATCCAGAATCTGTCTGTCTCGGTCTTAAATACATTCAAAGTGTTGGTCTCTTCAGCCCTCTGTGTATTGAGTTCCACAGATTCATTACCCTCTGGTTGATGGAATTCCTCCTCATCACAGCTGCCATTGTGGAATCTCAGAGGAGAAAGTGAGGACTGCAGATGCTGGAGATCAGATCTGAAAATGTGTTGCTGGAAAAGTGCAGCAGGTCAGGCAGCATCCAAGGAACAGGAGAAACGACGTTTCGGGCATCAGCCCTTCTTCAGGGCTGATGCCCAAAACATCGATTCTCCTGCTGCTTGGATGCTGCCTGACCTGCTGCACTTTTCCAGCAAGACATTTTCAGCATTGTGGAATCTCACCCAGACTAGTATCTCCCAATGTGACTCCATGTGAGATTTGTTCTTATTCAATCGTGTTTGAGCTAATCCACTCTTCAGCTTCCACATTTTGACCTAATATGGCTTTCAAATGTTGCTGTCAGAGACTGGCACTTGACATCATGAACAATAGGGAACAACAATTCTTGCCTGTGGTCTGGGTGTGTTTATTTCGCATTCGTATCTTTGTCAGTCATCACAGAGTGTGTTCAGCCGATATTTTAAATTGTGCTTAATTTCACTGATATAACCAGTTTCCCAATAAAAAATCTAATTACCTGACCATTAAACTGTGTGTCTGTGTTCTTGCACTAATTAATTGAAAAGTCTGACCAGGAGCTGCTGGCAGCTTGTGCACATTTGAGGTGACAAAGTTTTCCCCTCCCACATCACCCTAACCCACTGTGTATTCATGTGTTATCAACAACTGCCTTGGAATGAACAGCAACATAAATGACAAATTTGATGGAGAGAAGCTGCTGCCCGTGGGATGTGTAACCAATGTCAGTGTCAGGGTGCTGTGGCACACTGGCAGTGTCCCTAACTGTAGACCACAAGGTCAGGGATCAAATCCCACCCTGTGTTACAGTACACTCCCACAGGCTGTTGAGAAGTAATTTCTAGCTCTGTATTTAACTCATCCTGTGTTCTGTTCCGTGATCTCCAGCTGAGACCACAATGATTGGCTGTGAATTAATCACACATTGTGATCCCAGCATCTATTTTTGTGTATTCTCTAGTTTCACCCATCCCATTTCTCCACCATTCGCTTTCCGACTCTGCTTTAGACCAAACCATTTGATCAAGTTTCTGAAACAGAGTCACACTGAACTGAAAACATTAACTCTGTTTCTCTCCCCACAGACACTGCCAGACCTGCTGAGTTTCTCCAGCAATTTCAGTTCTTTGGTCAAATAGTTTATTGTCTTGAGGTCACATTTCTTGATTGGTGATAAAATTTGTTCATTTCCTCACTTTGGAAAGGTTTTGCCATAATTTTAGTGAGTACACACTGCTGCATAAATGACAACTGTTATAAGGTTGGGGGTTTGGGCTCAGTGTGTTTTTTAATAAGTGTTTTGACCATTCACCGCGTTACAGCAAATGTGTCAATTCTCGAAGTTTTGGCGACTGATTGTGAGGAACTTGCAGTAAATAAGTAATTATGATCACTCCTGAAATAAACCTCTCTGAGCCACATTTAGAAAATCCAGCCAGTAATATCCTCCCTCAGAAGGGAACAGCCATGGGTTTATTTTCACTGCTTCCCCTTTACTGACACTTTAACTTTTTTATCTCCTGAGAAATGAGACATTAAAGAAGCTGCAGTTGGCTGGGGCAGTTTGGGTTTAGTTGTTTTAACTGAACATACAATAAACTGTGAGGAGAAACAGGGCTGTCACTCAGTTGAGATGATCAAAATACTGCAGACGATGGAAACCTGAAACAAAGAGAGAGAATGCTGGAGAGACTCAGAATGTCTGGCAGTATCTGCAGAGAGAGAAACAGAGTTAATTTTACATGTTTGACCTGACTCTTCTTCACAATTCTACATTCACTGGAAATCAGGCCGTTATTTCAGTTATTTTGTTCAGAATACCATATGCAGAAAAATAAACAGTCATTAACTTTGCCTTTTTAACAATTTTTCCCCTGGTGACCCTGTTCACTACTGTTTTTCTGTGTTTGTATCCTCTGTCTGTCCCTGTTCTACTCTGGATAATGTAGCTGCTGTCTCCTCTTGCTTTGTCAGCCCCCAGCCCCTTTCTCCTGAATCCTGCCACCTTCTAATTAGTTGAAAACCCTCTCTATCACCCGAGTTATTCAATTCACCAGGACACTGGTTCCAGCAGGGTTCAAGTGAAGCCTCCCACAGAAGAACAGCCCCCTTTTACCCCAGTACTGGTGACAGTGCCACACAAACTGAAACCCATTCCACTCAGACTGAACTCTGAGCCATGTATTGAACTGCTTGACTGTATTTACCCCATGCCAGTTTGCTGTGGCTCAGGCAGTAATCCAGAGATTCTCACCTTGGAGATTCTGCTTTATCATTTAGCTCCCAATTGTTCAAAGTCTTTCAGTGAAATCTCCTTTCTTGTGGTCCCAGTGCCGTTGGTCCCAACATAGACATTTACAAGTGGATCCTTCTCCTCCCTCTCCAAATTCTTCTCCAGCCCTGTGTAAACCAGACAAAATCTCCCTGACATGACAAGGGGAAGAATCCAAATCATTAACCTGGGGTAAAGCAGTTACTATTGGAGACTCAAAGAAAGATAAATCAACTTTGAGGAAGGGCGAAAATTAGCTTATTAAAGAAATAATGATTAGCTAAAAGAAGCCTGAAATCATTATATTTACTCAACAGCCTGTGTGAAGGCAAATGATTTTTGTTTTTCCAAATGTTAGTGAGTTTTGAGATGATTTGTAGGTCAGGTTGGAGTTTTGGATGTACATTTGCTCGCTGAGCTGGAAGGTTCATTTCCAGACATTTTGTTACCCTACGAGGTAACATCTTCAGTTGGCCTCACGCGAAGCAATGCTGAAAGTTCCTGCTTTCTATTTATATGTCTGGGTTTCTTTAGGTTGGTGATGTCATTTCCTATGGTGATGTTAATTCCTGTGGTGAAGTCACTTCCTGTTCATTTTCTGAGGTGGTGGTAAATTGGGTCTAACTCGATGTGCTTGTTGATAGAGTTCTGGTTGGAATGCGATGCTTCTAGGAATTCTCATGCATGTCTTTGTTTGGCTTGTACTAGGATGGATGTGTTGTTCCAGTCAAAGTGGTGTCCTTCCTTAACTGTATGGAAGGATACTGGTGAGAGAAGGTCATGTCTTTTTGTGGCTAGTTTTCTGCCTGTTTGTCCAACGTTTTAGAAATGTGATGTACTGTTCTTCACTCTGAGGCCAACATCCTATTTGTTTTCTTCACTGCCTTTTACACCCACACACTTCCTTTCAGTGACTGACGTGCAAGGACACTCCGGTCTCATTGCACATCCCCGTTTCCCAATCTGTCATCATTCAGATGATAACCTGCCTTCCTGTTTTTTTGTATGTCAGGGGATAACCTCACATTTATTCATATTATCCTGTAGCTGCCAGGCATATGCCCACTCATTCAACATGTCCAACTCACACTGCAGCATCTCTGCATCCTTCTTGCAGCTAGCACTGATGCCGGCAGTAACCCACTGGCTGCCAAATTATTCCCACTTTTTGTTTCATGTCCATTCATAAGAACAAAAAAGAACAAAGAAAATTTACAGGCAGGAACAAGCTCTTTGGCCCTCCAAGTCTGTGCTGATCCATAACCACTGTCTAAATCTATCGCTCATTTCCTGAGCATCTGTATCCCTCTGCTCCAATCCTACTCATGTATCTGTCCAGATGCATCTTAAATAAATCTACCGTGCCGACCTTTACTACCTCTGCTGGCAATGTGTTCCAGGCACCGACCACACTATGTTGACGTTCACAAGGAAGAAGTATTAGAAATCCTGCAGAGTGTGAAAATAGATACATTCCCTGGGCTGGATGGGATTTATCCTAGGATCCTCTGGGAAGCCAGGGAGGAGATTGCTGAGCCTTTGACATTGATCTTTAAATCGTCATTGTCTACAAGAATAATGCCAGAAGATTGGAGGATCACAAATGTGGTTCCCCTGTTCAAGAAGGGGAGTAGAGACAACCCTGGTAACTTCAGTTGTTGGTAAAGTTTTGGAAGAGATTATAAGAGATGGGATTTATAATCATCTGGAAAGGAATAAGTTAATTAGGGATAGTCAACATGGTTTTGTGATGGGTGGATCATGCTTCACAAATCTCATGGAGTTCTTTGAGAAGGTGACCAAACAGTGGGTGAGGGTAAAGTGGTTGATGTGGTGTATATGGATTTCAGTAAGGCATTTGATCAGGTTGCCTGTAGTAGGCTATTGGACGAAATTGGGAAGAATGGGATTGTGGGAGATAAAGCAGTTTGTATCAGTAATTGGCTTGCTGAAAGAAGACAGAGGGTGGTGGTTGGTGGGAAATATTCATCCTGGAGTCCAGTTACTAGTGGTAAACTGCAAGGTTCTGTTTTGGGTCCACTGTTGTTTGTCATTTATATAAATGACCTGGATGAGGGCGTAGAAGGATGGGTTAGTAAATTTGCAGACGATACTAAGGTCAGTGGAGTTGTGAATAGTGACGAACGATGTTGTAGGTTACAGAGAGACATAGATAAGCTGCAGTGCTAGTCTGAGAGGTGGCAAATGGAGTTCAATGCGGACAAGTGTGAGGTGATTCACTTGTCGGAGTAACCGGAATGTAAAGTATTGTGCTAATGGTAAGATTCTTGGTAGTGTAGATGAGCAGAGAGATCTTGGAGTACAGGTAAACAGATCTTTGAAAGTTGCCACCTGGGTTGACAAGGTTGTTAGGAAGGCATCCAGTGTTTTAGCTGTTATTAATAGAAGGATCGAGTTCCAGAACCATGAGGTTATGCTACAGCTGTACAAAACTCTGGTGCGGCCACACTTGGAGTATTGTGTACAGTTCCAGTCACCGCATTATAAGAGGGATGTGGAAGCTTTGGAAAGGGTGCAGAGGAGATTTACTAGGATGTTGCCTGGTATGGAGGGATTTTCTTTTGAGGAAAGGCTGAGGGACTTGAGGCTGTTTTCATTGGAGAGAAGAAGATTGAGAGCTGAATTAATAGAGACATATAAGATAAGCAGGGGGTTAGATCGGGTGGACAGGGAAAGCCTTTTTCCAAGTATGGTGACGGCGAGCACGAGGGGGCATAGCTTTAAATTGATAGGTGATAGATATAGGACAGATGTCAGAGGTAGTTTCTTTACTCAGAGAGTATTAAGGGTATGGAATGCTTTGCCTGCAATGGTAGTAGATTCGCCAACTTTAAGCGCATTTAAGTTGTCATTGGACAAGCATATGGATGTACATGGAATAGTGTAGGTTAGACGGGCTTGAAATTGGTCTGACAGGTTGGCGCAACTTCAAGGGCCGAAGTGCCTGGACTGCGCTGTAATGTTCTACGTTATATGTAAAGTACTTGGTTTGTTCCCCCCCTTAAATGTTTCTCCTCTCATTTTGGAAGCGTGACATCGTGATATTGAATTCCTCACACTAGGAAAAAGCTTATCTCTATCCACCTTGTCTATACCCTTCATGATGTTGTAGATCTCAATCAATGTCCTCAATCTCCTTTTCTCTAATGAAAACATTCCTAACCTACTCAACCTCTCTTCATAGCTTGCACCTTCCATCCCAGGCAACATCCCCACAAACCTTCTCTGCACCCTCTCCAAAGTGTCCACATCCTTTTGGGAATGTGGCGACCAGAATTGTACACAGTCTTATAAATGTAGCTGTTGCAATGTCTTATACAATTTTCTCATGACCTGCCAGCTCTTATACTCAATACCCAGTCTGATGAAGGCAGGCATACCATATGCCTGCTTGACCACTCTATCCACCTGTGCATTAACTTTCAGAGTACAATGGACCTAAACTCCCAGATCTCTCTGATCATCAACTTTTCCCAAGGCTCTTCCATTTACAGTATAGTTCGCTCTAGAATTAGACTTCCCAAAATGCATCACCTCACATTTGCCTAGATTGAACTCCATCTGCTACTTCTCTGCCCAACTCTGCAGTCTATATTCTCTTGTATTCTTTGACAGTCCCCTATGCTTTCTGCTACTCCACTAATCTTCATGTCATCTGCAAACTAACTGATCAGACCAACAATGTCCTCTTCCAGGTCATTTATGTATATAACAAATAACAGTGGCCCTAATGCTGACCCCTGTGGAACACCACTGGTCACCTTTCTCCATTTTGAGAAACTCTCTTCGACTACTACTCTCTGTCTCCTGTTGCTCAACCAGTTCTTTATCCAGCTAGCATCAACACCCTGCACACCATGTGACTTCACTTTCTCCATTGGTTTACCATGGGGAACCTTATCAACAGCCTTACTAAAGTCCATGTTTATGACATCTACAGCTCTTCTTTCAGCTATCAACTTGGTCACTTCCTCAAAGAACTCTATTAAGTTGATAAGGCACAATCTCCCATGCACGAAAACATGTTGCTTATCACTGGTAAGCCCATTCTCTTCCATATAAGTAAATCCTATCCCTCAGTACGTTCTCCAGCAACTTTCCCACCACTGCTGTCAGGGTCATTGATCCATAGTTACCTGCAGTACCCTACTTGAACAGGGGGACAGCATTATCAACTCTCCAGTCCGTCTGCACTTCACCTGTGTTTAAGGATGTTACAAAGATGTCTGTCAGGGCCCCTGCTATTTGCTCTCTCATCTCCCTCAACTATCTGGGATAGACCATATCAACTCCTGGAGATTTGCTCACCTTAATATCCTTTAGCCACCCCAACACCACCTCCCTCCTTATGTCAATGTGATCCAGAGTAAATAACCTTCTATCTCTAATCTCAACATTCATCATGTCCCTCTCCTCAGTGAACACTGATGCAAAGAAATCATTGAGAATATCACCTATTTTCTCTGGTTTGACAGGCAACCTTCCTTCCTTGTCCTTTAGTGGACCAACCATTTCTCTAGTTACCCTCTTGCTTCATTATATGAATAAAAAGCCTTAGGATTCTACTTGCTAAAATTCTTTCATGACTCTTTTTAGCCCACTTGATTCCTCCTTTGAGATTGGTCCTACTCTCCTGATGTTCCTCCAAGGCCCATTCTGTTCTTAGCTGCCTGGACCTTATGTACACTTCCCTTTTCCTCTTGGCTAGTTGCATGGTCTCTCCTTTCATCCACGTTTCATGAATCTTGCCTTTTCTATCTCTTGTTTTCAAAGGGACATGCCTGTCCTGCACTATCCTCAATCTATCTTTGAAAGCCTCCCACATATAAAATGTAGACTTCCCTTCAAATAGCTACCCCAATCCACATTTCTCAGCTCCTGCCAAATTTTGATATCATTGCTCTTGGCCCGATTCATTACTCTTCCCTTTGGACCACTCTCATCTTTGTCTATGAGTATTCTAAAAGTTACAGAATTGTCAATATTCACAAAGAAGTCCCCACTGCAACTTCGACCATCTGGTCTGGCTCATTCCCCAATACTAGATCCAATGTGACCCCTTCCCTCATCAGACCATTGACATAATGCTTTCCTGGATGATCCTTACAAATTCTGCCGCATCCTGACCTCTGACACCAAGTGTATCCCAGTCAATGTTGGGAAAATTAAAACCTTCCATCATGACCATCCTTTGCCTCTACATCTTTCCATAAAATGTTTATCTATTTATCCTTCTACCTCATGCGCACTGTTGGGAGGAATGTAATACAGCCCCCTCAAGGTAACTGCACCATTCTTATTTCTCAGCACAACCCATAATGCCTCACTGCTCATGCCCTCCATAGTGTCCTCCTTTCGCACAGTCGTGATGTCATCCCTGGCCAGCTATGCAACTCCTCCCCACTGCTTTACTTCCCTCCCTGTCCTGTCTGAAGCATCTATATCCTGGAACATTTAGTTGCCAATCATGCTCTTCCTTCAATCAAGTCTCTGTGATTGCAATGACATCATCCAACCAGGCACCAATCCAAGCCCAATGTTTGTTTGCCTTATTCACCATACCCCTTGCATTTAAGCATATGAACTTCAGACCATTAGTTCATTTGCATACATTTCCTCTCTGCTTACTCTTCCTCTTGGTAATTTTAACTTCATGATCCTGTTCCTTACAGTCTCCAGTTTCCACCTCACTGTCCACTAGTCTTCTCTTCTTGTTCCAAACCCCTTGCCACATTAATTTAAATCTACCCCAACAGCAGTAACAAAACCTCTGGCAAGGACATTCATCCCAGTCTGGTTTAGGAGTAGACAATCCAATTTATAACAGTCCCATTTCCCCAGAACCGGTCTCATAATCTCTCAAATCTGAACCCCTCTGTCCTACGTCATCCCTCAAGCCATGGTTCATCCTGCCTATTCTTTCATTTCTACCCTGGCTAGCTTGAGGTACAAGTAGCAATCCTGAGATCACTACCTTTGAGGACCTCCTCTTTAATTTCTCTCCGAGTTCCCCAAAATTCTGTTTTCAGGACCTCATCTCATTTTTTACTGATATCATTGGTGCCTACATGCACACAATAACTGGCTGTTCACCCTCCCGTTTCAGAATGCTCTGCAGCTGATCGGTGACATCCCTGACCCGAGCATGTGGGAGGCATAATACCATCAAGGAATCTCATTTTCTGTCACAGAACCACCCATCTACTCCTCTTACAATATAATCCCTAGTGACTATGACCCTATGAGTCTTTTTCCCGCCCTTCTGAAAAGCAGAGCTCACCACGCTGCCATGAACCTCTCTACTGCTGCCCTCCCGTGGTGAGGCATCACCCCCAACAGTATCCAAAATGGTATACTTGTTTTGGAGGGAGATGATCACAGGGGACACTTGCACTGCCTTCCTAGTCTTTCTCTGTTTTTTGGTCACCCATTCATTGTCTCCCTCAGTAATTCTCATCTGCGGTATGACCAATTCACTAAACGTGCTATCCACAACCTTCTCAGCATGGTACATGCTCCACAGTGAGTCCATCTGCAGCTCCAGTGCCATCATTCCATCAAACAAGAGCTGCACCTGGACACACTTCTTGCAAGTTTAAGAGTCAGGGTCATCAGCCACATCTCTGAGCTCCCACTTCAAGCAAGAGACACGTGTCATGAATCTGAGGTCCCCGACCATTGTAAGACTTAGTTTTAACCCAATTAACTAATACAAAACAATGTATTTAAATATTTAAAAGAAAAAAACCTTACCTGACAGATTCCTTTTCTTCTGGTTACAGGAGTGTGGGTGGGGGGCGGGGAGTGGAGCAGGAGGGAGATACTATACGTGTAATACCTTGCGTTTAGCCACTGCCCAAATAGATACAATGTCCTTACCTTCTCAGCAACTCCTGGTCCCAACGTCATCTCCGCTCTGCTTCCCACTGCTCCTGGACAGGAAAAAAGATCAGTTCTTTATTCACATCACTAAACCATCCCCAATCCTATGTGCTTTAATTTTATGTTAATCTTTCTTTTGAGACTTTCTCAAATGCTTTCTGAAAGATCAAATATACAACATCCCCATCAACTGTGAGCCACATTAACAAAGAATTCCAGTGGATTTGTCCAGCTTGATTTCCCTATCATAAAGCCCTGCTGACTTAACTTTCCAAATGTTCTGTTAATCTTTTCACAATAGATTTAAACATTTTCCCCATGATCAATGTCAGAGTGACTGCTCTATAATTCTTTCTTGTCTCTCTGTCTCCCTTTATTAAACAATGGGGTTACATTAGCGAGCCAGTCTCATCTTTTGGGACTATTCTGGAGTTTATAGAATCTTGCAAGAAGAACAAGGATATGGGACAAGAGCAGGAAATTGGGATTATAGCGCCTTTAGTGGCAGTTATTGTCAGTGCAGCATTGATGGACTGAAGAGCCTTTTCTGCAAAGTATGACTCTCCGATTCAATCAGTAATTAATCTACTACTAAGACAGAAACTTCCTTCAGGGCGCTGAAACGTAGATCTCTCCACCCCGTGAGGTTCCCAGCCTCATTCCTGAAGGGCTTTTGCCTGAGACATCAATTTTCCTGCTCCTTGGATGCTGCCTGACCTGCTGTGATTTTCCAGCACCACACTCTCGACGCTAATCTCGAGCATCTGCAGTTCTCACTTTTGCCAAGGTAGATTATTGGCCTGGGGATGTACCAGCCTTTAATCCCAACAATTTCTCCAACACCATTTCTCCACTCATCGTGATTTCATTCAGTTTCTCGCTGTCACTAAACTTCCTTAAATGCTTTGTGAAGTAGATTGTCAGCCTCGAGATTTAGCAGCCTTCAATCCAGCAATTTCCACAACATAATTTCTCTACTCATCCTGATTCCTCTCTATCACTGAACCATGAGTTCCTGAACATTTCTACCCTTTTGCTTGTGAATAAAAGTTTGTATATTGTTGATCAGTCACGTTTTGTTCCCTATTATAAATTCCTTCATGGAGATCCCTTGCAGTCTTCAAAAATCTTTTTCTCTTCCCAATCCTGCAGAAACCTATACGGTCAGTTTTTATGTTCTTTCAAGCTAAATCTCGGGGCATTATTTTCTCGTCCTTAATCAATCATTAATCAATCGCTTGTCGGTGCTGTTATTTCCTAGGCTAATTTGTTTGCCTCTTCCTTGGATCTCATATTGTCTCTAATTTCCCATGTAAGCCATGGTTCAGCCACTTTTCCTGTTTTCCTTTTGTGTCAGGCAGCAGGATCTCTGTGTCGGTTTCTGATTTTCAGTCAGGAATTTTCTGATTTTTAAGTGGTTCCAATCACCTCCAGATCCCTGGTTGTGGACACTGGACTTATTGAGGAAATCTGAAATGAAGAAGACAGCAGACATGTGTTTCAGGGCAAAACAATCTCTGTGTTTATTTACAATACAAAACGTAAGTAGAAGAACAGAAAAGCGGGTTAATGCAATAAACAGGAAAATTGACGCAATCAATTCTGCAGATTGCAGTAATACTGTAAATTACACTATTAGCTGGATTAAACACTATTAGAACCTAAAACCAACAGATTTAATCATAGAAACTTTAATCAGGCTTCCTACCCTTGGGGTCCCAATGCACTGTCATCTCCCAGTTCCCCCTCCCTGTTGGCTCAGTCAGAAACCTGAGGGTCTTGCGAGTTTCAGCTCACCGCTGAGGAAAATACTGTTTTGAAGTACAGCTGGCTGTTCCTGTTTGCTGTGCCCGGAGCGTGGGTGAAGACTGTAGACTGCAAAGGCCTCTCAGTTTGAGTTGAATCTGCTGATGCAGTACGGTGGGTAGTGGATCTATTGGGGCTTGGTTTTCTTTCCTTCCTGCTGGTTTTCTGGGCCTGGGTTTCACCTCAGGATGTATCTGAGAGCTTGTGGTGTCAGTCAGGTCACTGTTTTATGGGGTTTTTCAGTTTTTGTCAGTGTCTGCTGTGGTTGGTTGCTGTGGGTTCCCCAGGTTCAGAACAGGCCTGTGTCAGTGGCTCTTGGAATGAGCTGTTGGAATTCTTCTTCTGGAGATAGCTCTTTGGAACATTTCCAGGGATAGCTCATGGGATCTGTCTTGGGGATCGCTCTCTGGATGGCTGTCTTTGATGAGATAGAGACCTGCAATTATACTAATTGTGAGCTACTTATTTTGCACCAAATCTGTACTTATTGATGTTATCCCAATTGGTCAGAGAGTGTGTGAATGGAATTTGATTGTAGTTGAATGTCTGGTATCTCTCTTGGCCCCATGCTGTCTGTTCTGGAGAGCCTGAGGTGCAAAAGCAGCCTCAGGCCAGAGTCTGTTTTGTTGATTGTTCTTTCAGAGATCATGTGTAATTTGGAGATCTAGGATGAGCAAAAATTCCAGACAACCATCTCAGATCTGTGGGTTGGGTTTGTGTATTCTCCACAGAGCTCATTCCAGCTTCCATTATTTGTTAAAAGTTTTGAAAACACCAGCGTTTTTTCCAGTACTTTAATGGATGGGGATTTTTTGCTCAATCCTACATGTGAAAGATTCTGTACCCAAGGAATGGTGGGGGAGAGACTCCCCATTTCCCCCAGTCTGACCCTCAGGATCCTTACCTGTAGAAAGGCCTCAGTTTGCTGAGGCTGGAGAGGCTGTATCTCTGTTGATCTTTGGGGAACTCCTGCACCTTTAAATGCTGCCTGGCTGCCTTTTCTAATGCAGCAGACCCTTCCCAGTTCCAATGCTGACATCTGCTGTGGATTGTCAGGAAGCCTCTCCCACTATGAATCGCCCAGGGAAAAGTATTGCAGTGTGTGGCAAGTTAGCTTGTGTCAGAAATTAGTTCGACAGTATGAGTTCAACATGTTACTGTTATAGCAACATCTGTTTTGCTGTTCCCAGCACACAGTGACTGATAGCCAGGATATCAATCAGGAACAAACCATCTCAACTGTTTCAGACTGATAACCTGTTCTGTCTCTTTCATGTGGAACTCAGATTGCTGGGAGGGTCCCTTTAAATCCTAGTGGGAGTTTGAAACAATCAGACTGCTGATTGTTTATTGATTTTTTAAATTTTGTAGGTGCAAATGTCCCAGTCCTTCTCCAGTCTCTGATCATATGTGTCACCGAGGGTCACACTGCCCGGTTACAGTGCACAATGAGGAATGCCACAGTGACACAGCTTCATTCTGAAAATCACAAATGTGCAGCCCAGTGACACTGGGTTTTATTACTGCTCAGTCTGGGGAAGGATCTATGGGAGAGTAAGTCAGCTCACTGTAAACAGTAATTAAGTTTACATGGCAATCACCTCCAGTAGTAACCTCATTCCCAGTGAATGATATGGTGATTGGTTTTTGCTCAAGAAGACTGCGTAGGTGATGGAGAGTGATCTCGGGGATGGATTCACTGTGGGGAGGAAGCTGAGCTCAGGTTCAATGTTAGTTGAGTGAGTGGAATGGGGATTTAATTTGTGACAATAGGAGGAGGATTTTGTAGGAAATGTGGAGTTTTATCCTGTAGAATGAGTGATATTAATTCCATTCAACTCACAAGAGTGACAGTGCCATCAGGCTGGATGTGCACAGTCAGAGAGATTGCTTTGTGAGGTGTCACATCTGCAGGGAAATCTCCCAGGGATTGGGAATGAACCAAAGAGCACAAAGGGGCACAAACATCTCTCTCTTTTCGGGAGGCAATTGGTTCGATCCAGGTGAAATGGAACCATTCCACATTGAGCACAGGCAAGGGCTTACTCTCCATGACTCCCACAGCTGAGACTGGAAATGAAGCTGAGATATTGTCATTATTCTACATTGTACTCCAGCCATCTGGGCAACCTGAGTCGGGAAGAGTGATCATAATATTCTGGGAGTTTCCAACATATTTACCTGGACCTTCGTGTTGAATGTTGCTGAGAGCCTGGCTTCAGTCCCCATCCTGTCTCAGATAGTTCCTGGGGCTTTCTCTTCTACTTGCCCCATTAGGGGAGAGTGGGCAGCCAATAGCAGATCAGATGTAATGCAGAGTGATGTGAGGATACTCAGATTGGATGGAGAAATAAGAGCAGTGGAGACAATTCTATTTAAAAGTTCAATTCTAGGGAGTGTGCAGGAGCAGTCAGACCTGACAGCATACTCTATAGACAATAGACAATAGGTGCAGGAGTAGGCCATTCTGCCCATCGAGCCAGCACCACCATTCATTATGACCATGGCTGATCATCCTCAATCAGACAATAGACAATAGACAATAGATGCAGGAGTAGGCCATTCTGCCCTTCGAGCCTGCACCGCCATTCAATATGATCATGGCTGATCATTCCTAATCAGTATCCTGTTCCAGCCTTATCTCCATACCCCTTGACTCCACTATCTTTAAGAGCTCTATCCAATTCTTTCTTAAAAGAATCCAGAGACTGGGCCTCCACTGCCCTCTGGGGCAGAGCATTCCACACAGCCACCACTCTCTGGGTGAAGTAGTTTCTCCTCATCTCTGTCCTAAATGGTCTACACCGTATTTTTAAGTTGTGTCCTCTGGTTCGGCACTCCCCCATCAACGGAAATATGTTCCCTCCTGCCAGAGTGTCCAGTCCTTTCATAAGCCTATACGTTTCAATCAGATCCCCTCTCAGTCTTCTAAACTCAAGGGTATACAAGCCCAGTCGCTTCAGTCTTTCCGTGTAAGGCAATCCTGCCATTCCAGGAATTGACCTCGTGAACCTACGCTGCACTCCCTCAATAGCCAGAATGTCTTTCCTCAAATTTGGAGACCAGAACTGTACACAGTACTCCAGGTGTGGTCTCACCAGGGCCCTGTACAGCTGCAGAAGCACCTCTTTGCTTCTATACTCAATCCCTCTTGTTATGAAGGCCAGCATGCTATTTGCCTTCTTCACGACCTGCTGTACCTGCATGCTTGCCTTCATTGACTGGTGGACAAGAACACCCAGATCTCTCTGAACAGCCCCTTTACCTAATTTGATACCATTGAGGTAGTAATCTGCCTTCCTGTTCTTGCCACCAAAGTGGATAACCAGACATTTATCCACATTAAACTGCATCTGCCATGCATCTGCCCACTCACCTAACTTGTCCAGGTCACCCTGTAATCCCCTAACATCCTCATCACATTTCACCCTACCACCAAGCTTTGTGTCATCAGCAAATTTGCTAATGTTATTGCTGATACCATCTTCTATATCATTTACATATATTGTAAAAAGCTGCGGTCCCAGCACGGATCCCTGCGGTACCCCACTGGTCACTGCCTGCCATTTCGAAATGGAGCCGTTAATCACTCCCCTTTGTTTCCTATTAGCCAACCAATTCTCTATCCAATCTAGTACTTTGCCCCCAATCCCGTGCGCCCTAATTTTACTCACTAACCTCTTGTGTGGGACTTTATCAAAAGCTTTCTGAAAGTCCAGGTACACTACATCCACTGGATCTCCCTCGTCCATCTTCCGAGTTACATCCTCAAAAAATTCAAGAAGATTAGTCAAGCATGATTTCCCCTTCATAAATCCATGCTGACTCTGTCCTATCCTGTTACTATTATCCAGATGTGCCGTAATTTCATCCTTTATAATAGACTCCAGCATCTTTCGCACCACTGAGGTCAGACTAACTGGTCTATAATTTCCTGCTTTCTCCCGCCCACCCTTCTTAAAAAGTGGCACATTAGCCGGCCTCCAATCCTCAGGAACCAACCCCGATTCTATTGAACTCTGGAAAATAATCACCAGTATCCTGTTCTTGCCTTATCCCCAAAACCCTTGAGTCCACTATCCTTAAGAGCTCTATCCAACTCTTTCTTGAAAGTATCCAGAGACTTGCCCTCCACAGTCTTCTGGGGCAGAGCATTCCATACACCCACCACTCTCTGGGTGAAGAAGTTTCTCTTCAACTCTGTTCTAAGTGGCCTATCCCTTATTTTTAAACTGTCCTCTGGTTCGGGACTCACGCATCAGTGGAAACATGCTGCCTGCCTCCAGAATGTCCAATCCTTTAATTATCTTATAAGTCTCAATCAGATCCCCTCTCAGCCTTCTAAACTCAAGCATATACAAGCCCAGTCACACCAATCTTTCAGCATAGGATAGTCCCGCCATTCTGGGAATTGACCTTTAGTTGAGAAAAAGTCATGAAATATGTAAGGTAACATCAGAACCACCCTTTAAAGTTCTGTCTCAAAATGTAAACACTAAACAGAAACCCATATTAGGATGATATAAATATGCATGAACTATAAGAATCTGGAATGTGGAATTGTTTGGATATTTAAGGAGAGCGGCTGAAGCAAAATCGTGAGGCTGACGAACAGCAGTGAAAAAAGATTACTCTTGTTTGATAAAAGATCTTCCAGCAGGACCAGCTGCACTGTTTCTCCCTCTCAGTCAGGAAAAGACAAGAGAAATGCTGATATAATCTCTTCATGAGGTATTTGCAAACATAAAGTTTTGAATATCAGGATTTGTAACTATTGCCCATTGGAATCTGAATTATGGTCAGAAGATCTCCCATCATTGTCTAACTTCCTGGAATCAGTCTCATCAGCAAGACATTGAAGGAACTCTGAGAATTTGACACATTCAACCTTCTGATGGGATTTCCTTGTCCCACTGGAATTGTCTTTCTTTCAGGCATTTTTTAAACAACAGCCTAATGTATTTCTGTAGACAGTTTCCATGTCTGTGAATGAATGTACATTTTGTTCATCAGGATTTTGCTGTTTGTTGATCTCTCTCTCTCTTCAGGTGTTTTCCACTTCCTTCTAGGAAACACAGAATGACTGGTTTACAAATTCTGGTTGAAAACAACAGCTTGTAGCAGCTGGCAAGGGAAAATAAACTGGGTTTCTTCAGGCATTAGTTAGCTTTTATGGCAGAGATAAAGCCTTAACATCAATTTCCAGAGATCCGATGGCTTTTGACTATAGCCATTCACGTTCACAAGCTGTTCAGCCAGCAATGATGTGGATGTGCCGGTATTGGACTGGGTTGGACATGGTCAGAAGTTACATGACATCAGACTATAGTCCAACAGGTTTATTTGAAATCACAAGTTTTCATCATGCTGCTCCTTCATCAGGTGTAGAGCAAGCAATCACATAGTTGTTGTTGGGCAGAAGGCCTGTGTCACTGGTTCCCACTCCACTGATCAGTCATCGACATGTCGCATCTCCTACCCTCTCCATGCTGCCATTTTGTCTACAATACACAGCACCATCCTGCTCCAACCCTCAAACTGGGCCTCTTCTGGAGTAGTGTGTAGTTCTGGTCACCCTGCTATAGGAAGGACACTATTAAATTTGTGAGGGTTTAGAAACCATTTCCAGGAACTTGCCAGGAATGGAGGATTTGAGTTATAGAAATAGCCTGGAACCTTTTTCACTGGAGCACTGGAGGTTGAGGGGTGACCATATAGAGGTTTGTAAAATCATGAGTATCATAGATAAGGTGAAGAGCATAGGTATTTTCCTGAGGACAGGGGAGTTCAAAATGAGGAGAACTGTTTTTAAGGTGAGAGGAGAAAAATTTAAAAAGGACATGAGAGGCAACTTTTCTTTTAAACAGTGAGTGGTTTGTGTGTCAAATAACCTGCCAGAGGAAGAATAGAATGTACTTTATTGTCACATGCACTCCAGTACAGAAGTATAGGAGTACAGTGAAAAGATTTTACAATTGCTGCCTTTTATTGGCACCATCTTAGGTACAATTATCTCGGCACAGATCTCACAGAGTAAAACAAAAATTGTCCCTATACAGAAAGAATTTGAAGAGAAGCAGGAGCATTACTTAAAATGAATAAACATGAGGGAGTACAACATTATGAAGAGAATTAATATTGCAGTCTGGTAAAGAAACCGCAGCAGCTCCACATGTGGCACCAGGTCCACATACACCAATTGTTCTGACTCCAACACTCAGCAGCATCAAGAAAAGTTGTCTGTTCATTGATTGGAGACATGCATTCATCTAGATCTTGGTCTAGCTGTTGCTCTGTGACACGGCTTGGCTGGCACTCTAGGTTTCTGTCCAGCTGTCCCTCTGGCTCTCGGTCCAGCTGTCCCTCTGGGTTTCAGCCTGGCTGTCTCTCTAGGACTCTGTCCGGCCGAGCTCTGAGTCTTGGCCTGGCTGTCCCTCTGGGTCTCAGCCTGACTGTCCGTCTGGGTCTCGGCCTGGCTGTCCTTCTGGGTCTCGATCTGACTGTCTCCCTAGGTCTCTGTCTAGCCGAGCTCTGAGTCTCAGTCTGGCTGTCCCTCTGGGACTCGGCCTGGCTGTTGCTGTGGATCTTGGCCGGGCCTGGCTGTCCCTCTGTATCTCAGTCTGGCTGTCCCTCTGAGTCTCAGTCTGACTGTCCCTCTGGGACTCAGTCTGGCTGTTGCTCTGGGTCTCGGTCTGGTCATCCCTCTGGATCTCACCTTGGCCCATGCATTTCCTGCTGCCATCGTTCTGTGCTGCAGCTGCTGTGGGAAATGTTCGACATGTTCAGCTCCTGCCTCATCTTCTGGTGTGACTCCTTTTCTTCCAGTGGGTTGATTGAAGTTGTGTGTGAGGGGTGGGGGGGGGGGGGGGGGGGAGGTAGGAAGAAGACAAAATGTACTGTAAGAGGCGGGAAAGAAAGAGGGGAAAACAAAATAAAAACAGGGAAAAGGAACTGGTGAGCAGAGGAGCTCCGACTAGAGACTCCTACCCTGCTACCATCTTGCACAGGGCAAAAAGTGATGAATACAGGTACATTTACAATATTGAAAAGACATTCGGATCAGTACATGCACAGGATAGGTTTGAAGGGATATGGGCTAAATGTAGGCAAGTGGGACAAGTTTAGTTTGGGATCATGGACAGCATGGAATCGTTGGACCAAAGAGTCTGTTACCATGCTGTATGACTTTGTGTTGGATACAGCCCGTGGATGATGAGCCCTGACCATAATGAATGGAGGAGCGGGTTGGAAATGCCTCCTCCTGCTCCTAATCTCTGTTTCTGTTGCAAACATCGGACCTGCAAAGTTTTGCGGAAGATGACAGAAGACAAGGAAGTTTCCTTTCGCCTGACGTCTGGCTGATGTCACTTCCCGCAGAAAAGAAACAGAACTCTGGCATGGCCAGAATCGGCAATGCGCATGTGCAGCGCATGCTCGACCGTCCGTGCCACGTGAACATATTACAAAATACTAGGCTAGCGGGTCCTAAACCGCGGCGTCTGCTGGGTATATATACCGCCATTGATATACGTATAGTGTGATTGTAATTGTCTTCATGTTATGGAGCTAGATGTTTAGATAATTGCCGATGGAAATAACCTACCGTGCTGCCCATCTCAAACAGATGTGAGAATTCAGCACACAGCATCCTTCTGTTGACATTTTCCAACATTTTCACAACACAGTCGCAGCTGAAGACACGGTTACAAAGCAGGTGATAAAGTGTTGAGAATTCATCAGGAGAAGTTATTGGATAAGATATCATTTCTCCAAGTTGACAGTATACTAGGACCGGATGAGTTATAACCAATGAATTTCAATGCAGTGAAAGAGGAAATTGTGAAGACATTGTCCGTAACAACTCAGCCCTCCCTTAACTCAGGAGAAATACCAAAAGAATGGAGACTTGCAAACATTGCATGTCTTTCTTTGTCATAAGATCATAAATGGGGATGTTCACTGATGTTTGTGTAATGTTCAGCATCGGAGGCTGAGGGGTGACCTTACAGAGGTTCATAATGTCACATAATGTCTTGGCGTAGAGAGTCCAAAAGTAGAGAGCATAGGTTTAGGCTGAGATGGGAAAGATTTAAAAGGGATCTTAGGGGCAATTGTTCCAGTGCATGAAACAAGCTGCCAGAGGAGATTGTGAAGGTGGACACAATCACAACATTCAAAAGGCATCTGGATGTGTACATGAATGTGAAGTGTTCAGAGGGATATGGGTTAAATGCTGCCAAATGGGACTTGGTCACTTTAAGATATCTCATCAGCTTGGGCAAGTTGGACTGAAGTGTCTGTTTTCCTGTTGTATAACTCTTATGACTAATGAGTAGCGGGTAAGATTCACAATTTTGTAAAAATTAGAAAACACCTTCTGCCTGTGCGAATTCGCCTGAATATAGACCAGTTGCTAAAATGATTTATTTGTGTCTGTGTATGTGTGTGTCTGTGGGGATGTGTTTATATGTCTGAACTTTGGTGTGTGTGTGTTGTATGTGTTGGTATGTGCATATTATAGCATATATGTCTGCATGGTGTTTCAGTGCTTAGCACTGCTGGGTTCGATTCCACTCCTGGAGAGCTGTTTGTGTGCAGTTTGCACATTTTCCCCATGTCTGCATGGTTTTCTCTCACAGTCATTGATATGTATGTGTGTATATAATATATCACTGATCCCTGTAGAACCTCACTGGGTCACAAGACTGAGAAAGAATCCTAATTCCCTCTCACTGTTTCCTGTCCATAAGGAGGAATTTCTTCTCCCTGATGAAGTGAACCTGTAGCATTCTTTACTGCAGAGGGCTGTTGATCCTGGGTCATGAAGCATCTTCATGTTTGAGACAGACATATTTTTAATCATTAACAGAATCAATAGTTATGGGGAAAGGGGAGGAAAGCGATAATTGGTGTTATCAGATCAACGTGATCTCTTTCAATGATGGAGCAGATTTAAGAGGTTGAATGGCTTAAATCTCCTCCTTTGTCTTCTGCTTTTAAGGTCCATTTGAGGCACTTATCAGGAGACTGGATGATTACTTGAACAGAAAGAATGCGCTGAATTGCTAATACCACTGTTTGAATATCAAAATCTCTCAGGTCAATCCTCCCAGGGATTGGTGCAGGTCAAACTAGCTTCCTGGAATCTGCCCCAAATCCCTCATGACTGCCCCCAGGATTGGTCCATGCAACAACATTCATTTGGCAAACTCTGAGTCAGGCTGTGACCCTACACAGTCAGATCAGGTAAACAGTTCAACCTGAGTCCCATCACTGATGAGTCTGCTTTTGTCCACCCCAGGCATGCACCTTCCAGTATGTGAATGTGGATAACATAAGGAAATTAAAAACGATTTCAGAAAGATTGTTCAGGACACTTTGAGTAAAATTGCGCAGAGATTGAAAATGAGAGCTTTGGTAAATTCATTCAAAGCCACATCAATGTCCAGTGCACCTTAAAAAAGAAACACATTCTGAAATGACTGTGTGGGTGTCATGGTGGGTTTCAAATAATTGAACCAGGTTTGTATTGGTGTTTCCATCTGCAGGATAACAGGAGATGGGAATGGGGGAGATCTGCCTGTTGGATGGAGCTACAGCTCATGTTGCAGCTGGATAGAACTTTCATTTGGTCACATTTGGAATGTTCGGTACAATTCTGGTTGCCACACTACCAGAAGGATGTGAAGGATGTGAGAGGGTTTGTAGGTGCAGGGCCTCAATTTCAGGTTCAGAAATTGGAGATGGTTTAAAATAAAGTGAATCAAAAATATTCCTGATGTCGCAATGAGAGAGAGATTCATCTCCAATCTGGATGTCGATCATTTTTAAAAATGCAATTGGTATTTTTGATGAAAAGGGCAAACATAGGTCCAGACGCTATACAGTTACAGGGCACGGGACAGTGAAAACTGACTCATTCATTGTCCGGTTGCAGAAGTTGTGAGGAATATCTCTTAGTGCAGTGTGGGCCATGTGATCCACATCATAAAATATTTCTTTAAACATCCAGAAAGTGGGGACTCCAAATGCTGGAGGTCAGGGTTGAAAAGAGCAGTGCTGGAAAATCACAGAGTCATGCAGTGTCTGAGGATCAGGACAATGAACGTTTTGCGCATGAGCTTTTCATCAGGAATGAGGCTTGTAGCGCAAGGGGGCTGAGAGATAAATGGGAGGGAGTGGGGCAGGGGGAGATGGTAGCTGTGAATGTGATAGGTATATGAAGGTGGGGGTGAAGGTGATTGGTCAGAGAAGAGGGTGGAACGTATAGGCGGGGAATGTAAGAGACAAGTAGGACTGTTCAAGAGGGTAGTGCCGAATTGGAAGGTTTGGACTGGGATAACGTGGGGAGAGGGGAAATGAGAAAATGAAATCTGCATTGATCCCATATGGTTGGAGTGTCCCAAGGTGAAAAATGAGGTGTTCTTCCTCCAGGTATCGGGTGGTTAGGGTTTGGCGGTGGAGGAGGCCCATGGCTTGCATGTCCTTGGTGGAGTGGGGGCGGGGAGTTAAAGTAATCGGCCAAATGGCATTGGGGTTGTTTAGTGCATGTTCTACCAGAGATGTTCTCTGAAATGTTCTGCAAGTAGGTGTCCTGTCTCCCCACTGTCGAGGAGACCACATTGGGAGAAGTAGATGTAGTTGATGACGTGTATGGAAGTACAGGTAAATCTCTGTCAGATGTCGAAGGATCCTGGATTCTTTGGGGCCTTGGGCTGAGGTGTGGGGGAAGGTGGAGATTTTGCACTTCTTGTGGTGGCATGGCAAGACGGTGGGAGTGTAGGGTGGTTTGGATGGCATGTGGATCTGTCAATGACTCACGAAGGGACTAGTCTCTCTGGAATGCAGGTGGGGTGGGGAGGAAAATATATCCCTGGTGGTGGGGTCTGTTTGTAGGTGGCAGAAATGGCAGAAGATAATGCGATGTATCCAGAGTTTAGAAAAATGGCAGGTGAGGATTAGGGGTGGGGGGTTTCTGTCATTGTTGCATTGGGAGGCGGGGGGTTCATGGCGGGGGTGTGGGAAGTGAAGGAGATATGCGTTAGAGGGCATTGTCAACCATGTGGGAGGGAAATTGTGGTTGTTGACGAAGGAAACCATCGAGGATGTTCTCTGGTGGAATTGGTCATTCTGGGAGCAGATACAGTGGAGGCGGAGGAATTGGGAATAAGGGATAAGTATTTTTTCATGAGACAAATTCTCAAGAGGTGTAGTCTAGGTAGCTGTGGGAGTCGGTGGGTTTGTAGTGGATGTTCGTGTGGAGTTGGTCACTGGAAATGGAGATGGAGAGGCCGAGGAAGGGGAGGGAGGTGTCCAAGATGGTCCAGGTGAACTTGAAGTCAGGATGGAAGATGTCAGGGAAGTTGATGAATGTTCAGCCTCGTCATGGGAGCACAAGATGGTGCTGATACAGTTGTCAATGTAGTGGAGGAAAATGTGGGGAATGGTGCCAGTGTAGCTGCGGAAGATGGAGTGTTCCACGTAGCCAGCAAAGAGGTCGGCATAGCTGTGGCCCATGCGGGTGCCGATGGCTACCCCCTTTGTCTGGAGGATGTGGTAAGATTCAAAGGAGAAATTATTGAGGGTGAGGATCAGTTTAATCAATTGGATGTGTCAGTGGAAGGGTACTAGTTGGGTTAGTGTGGGAGGAAATAACAGAGGGCTTGGAGGCCTTTGTCATGGCGGATGGATGTGTAAAGGGACTGGATGTCCATGGTGAAGATGAGGCTTTGAGGGCCTGGGAAATGAAAGCCATGGAGGAGGTGTCCCAAATGTAGGTGGAGGACTCCTGGACCAAGGGGACAGGACGGTGTCAAGGTCTGCAGAGATCTGTTCAGTGGGATAGGACCAGGCTAAGGCAATGGTTCAACTGGGGCAGTGATGTAGAGGTGAGTGCACCAACCTAGCACAATGCCTCCTTCTCTGCTGGTTTGGTGGTGAGATTGAGGTTGGAGCAGAGGGAGTGAAGGGCTGCACATTGTGAGGGTGAGAGGTTGGAGTGAATGAGCTGAGCAGACAGGTCGAGGAGATGAATGTCACAGCGGCAGTTGGAAATGAATAGATCGAGGGCAGGTAAGAGACCAGTATGGAGTGCCCAAGTGAGTGGGGTGTTTTGAAGTTGTGTGAGGGGGTCCTGGGAGGGTGGGTGGGTGTCTTGGTGGAAAAAGTAAGCCTGGAGGCAGAGGCAGTGAAAGAAGTGTTTGATGTTGCAATGCATGTCGTATTCATTGATTTGGGAGTGTAGAGAATGAAGGTAAGGACTTTACTGAGGACTGACCATTCATCCTCAGTGCAGGGGAAGTCGGGGAGGATGAAAAAACATGGCAATGATGAGAGCTTGGACCTTGTGTGGGGCTGGAGCTGTGAGTGTGGGCTGAGACTGTTTTTGAATATACGTGGTTAAGGCATCATTGCTGATCTCACAACAGAAGTGATGCTAACCCTGGAGAATCAGGGGGGTGAAAGTAGTGCCGTCAGCAGCATCTGCAGGGGCAGAAGTGATGTATGCGTTGTCAATATTCAAGTGAGTGATTTCGATGGGGGTGGAAGTGGCTGTGGTGGCAGCAACTCAGGGGCACAAGTTAAGGACCGCGTGGCATAGGCGATGTCATCATTAAACATCCCAGCAAAAGGAAATGAGCTCGATACCATTCAGGACAAAGCAACTGCTTGAATGGCATCCCATCTACAAACATCTCTGCCCTTTATCACCGAGGCTCAGTAACAGCAGTGTGCACCATCTACAAGATGCACTGCAGAAATTCACCACATGTCCTCAGACAACATTGTCTGAACTCAAGACCACTTCCATTTGGAAACATAAGTGAAGCAGATACATGTGAACACCACCCTCAGCAAGGTGTCTTCCATGCCAGTAAAAAACAATAAAGAATTAGCCAAGCATTTGTTGGGGAGAAAATGTTCAAATCCATGACCAAGGCTGTTATAACAAGAGATTGAAATCCCAGTGCAGACAGGCAGGGTCACCAAGGTTTTGTGAAACTGAAAATA
The DNA here is from genome assembly GCF_047496795.1 of Chiloscyllium punctatum. Taxonomy (NCBI): domain Eukaryota; kingdom Metazoa; phylum Chordata; class Chondrichthyes; order Orectolobiformes; family Hemiscylliidae; genus Chiloscyllium; species Chiloscyllium punctatum. The sequence goes on along the minus strand of NC_092749.1, from coordinate 7,675,301 downwards.
TTATTGACTTAATGACTATGTTGTTGACAAAATAACAAGCAATGTAGAAAAGGGTGATCTGTCGATGCGGTACATTTTTATTTCCAAAGCACATCAGAGTTTATGCTGTGCAATAACAGCTCACGTTGAAGTGAGGATCATATCACAAATAGAGGATGGATTTGCAAAAACAAACAGCAGTGATAAACGGGTGATTTTCAGGTTGTAACTGGTAAAGCTTACTTTTCACTTGTTCATGGATTTGGTTCCCTGTTCAAGAAGGGGAGTAGGGATAACCCTGGTAACTATAGGCCAGTGAGTCTCACTTCTGTTGTGGGCAAGGTCTTAGAGACAATTGTAAGGGATAGAATTTATGAACATCTGGATAGGAATAATGTGATCAAGGATAGTCAGCATGGTTTTGTGAAGGGCAGGTCGTACCTCACAAACTTTATTGAATTCCTTGAGAAGGTGACTAAGGAGGTGGATGAGGGTAAAGCGGTAGATGTGGTGTATATGGATTTTAGTAAGGCATTTGATAAGGTTCCCCATGGTAGGCTACTTCAAAAAATACGGAGGTATGTTATTGAGGGTGAGTTGGAGGTTTGGATTAGGAATTGGCTGGCTGGAAGAAGACAGAGGGTAGTAGTTGATGGTAAAGGTTCATCTTGGAGTGCAGTTACTAGCGGTGTTCCGCAAGGATCTATTTTGGGACCATTGCTGTTTGTCATTTTTATAAATGACCTGTAGGAGGGGCTAGAAGGTTGGGTGAGCAAGTTTGCGGATGATACAAAAGTCGGTGGAGTTGTTGACAGTGAGGAAGGATGTGGCAGGTTACAACGGGATCTAGATAAGCTGCAGAACTGGGCAGAAAGGTGGCAAATGGAGTTCAATGTAGGTAAGTGTGAAGTGATTCACTTTGGTAAGAGTAACAAGAAGATGGTGTACTGGGTTAATGGTCGGATACTTGGTAGTGTGGATGAGAAGAGAGATCTTGGTGTCCATGTACATAGATCTCTGAAAGTTGCCACCCAGGTAAATATTGCTGTGAAGAAGGCATATGGCGTACTGGCTTTTATTGGTAGAGGAATTGAGTTCCGTAGTCCTGAGGTCATGTTGCAGTTGTATAAGACTCTGGTGCGGCTGCATCTGGAGGATTGTGTGCAGTTTTGTTCGCCATACTATAGGAAGGATGTGGAGGCTTTGGAACGGGTGCAGAGGAGATTTACCAGGGTGTTACCTGGTATGGTAGGAAGATCGTATGAGGAAAGGCTGAGGCACTTGGGGCTGTTATCATTGGAGAAAAGAAGGTTTAGGGGTGACTTGATAGAGGTGTTCAAGATGATTAGGTGTTTAGATAGGGTTGACCATGAGAACCTTTTTCCATGTATGGAGTCAACTATTACAAGGGTCATAGCTTTAAATTAAGGGGTGGTAGGTATAGGACAAATGTTCGGGGTAGATTCTTTACTCAGCGAGTCGTGAGTTCATGGAATGCCCTGCCAGTAGCAGTGATTGACTCTCCCTCTTTATGGGCATCTAAACGGGCATTGGATAGGCATATGGAGGATAGTGGGCTAGTGTCGGTTAGGTGGGCTTGGATCGGCACAACATCGAGGGCCGAAGGGCCTGTACTGCGCTGTATTTTTCTATGTTCTATGATATTGGGCATTAATGGCTAGCCAGCATTTATTGGCCATTCCAAAGTGCCCAGAGAGGAGACATACATCAATCAAAGTAAACTGTGCTTCTGGAGTCACATTAGGCCAGATAGGGCAAGAATCAGAGATTGTCACAGGGTCAGTGTTGAGGTCTCAAGTATTTACAATTTCTATCAATGAGTGTGCAAAATCTGGGAATAGTGCCCCGCAGTCAGCATCTGATAATCCTTATGTTCCAGGACCCAGGTATTGCTCAGAAAGATTGATTCTATCATTTAGGTTTCAGGAGTTTGTTTAGGGCCTACAAAATAAAATGAAAACACTATTAGTTTCAACAAATTAATTTTTCAACAAATGCAGCAACAAAAGATAACCACAGGTTCATCCAGGAGATAACTCAAAGATTCCTGCCTGGGAGATTTCAGCCTCTCTTACCAGCTGGTGGGGAATATGTGTACACCAGAGACAATGTCAGTCCAGGCTGCAGTTGGTCTTAACACCTTGGGGAAATGAAGGGAAATTTGGAAAAGTGTATGTGTCTCAAACATGACCGATAATGGCCTGTGACCACACTGCACTCACTGTCCTCTGTCAGTTCATGCCATCACCAGGGCAACTAGAGATGGTCAATAAAACCTGGTGCAGACAATTATACCCACATCCCTAGAATGATTACAATAAATATAGGGCCTTGATGAGTGAAGATTTATTTTTTATTCGTTCATGGATGTGGATGTCACTGGTTGGGCCAGCATTCACTACCCATTCCCGAATTGCCCCTTGAACTGACTGGCTCGTTAGTGCCATTTCAGAGGGTTGTTTCAAGTCAATCACATTGATGTGGGTCTGGAGTCACATATGGAGCAGCCCAATTTTAACTGACAGGTTTTCCTCCCTGAGACATATGTTCATTAATTGGGAAATTATTGATGACCATCGACCAGGCGTCAATAGTCACCATGAGGCTGGATTTTTAATTCAACTTCATTGGTTGTTATGTTCAGTCTCACAGTCAGTGGGTCAGGGGAGCTGTATGAGACATGGAGGACTCAATAGACAATAGATGCAGGAGTAGGCCATTCTGCCCTTCGAGCCTGCACCACCATTCATTATGATCATGGCTGATCATCCTCAATCAGTATCCTGTTCCTGCCTTATTTCCATAACCCTTGATTCCACTAAACTTGAGAGCTCTATCCAACTCTTTCTTAAACGAATCCAGAGACTGGGCCATCACTGCCTTCTGGGGCAGAGCATTCCACACACCCACCACTCTCTGGGTGAAGAAGTTTCTCCTCATCTCTGTCCTAAATGGTCTACCCCTTATTTTTAAGCTATGTCCTCTGGTTCGGGACTCACCCATCAGCAGAAACATGTTTCCTGCCTCCAGAGTGTCCAATCTTTTAATAATCTTATACGTCTCAATCAGACCCCCTCTCAGTCTTCTAAACTCAAGTGTATACAAGCTCAGTCCCTCCAATCTTTCAACATAAGATAGTCCCGTTATTCCAGAAATTGACCTTATAAACCTACGCTGCACTACCTCAATAGCCAGATTGTCTTTCCTCAACTTTGGAGACCAGACCTGCACACAATATTACAGGTGCGGTCTTACCAGGGCCCTGTCCAGCTGCAGAAGAACCTCTTTGCTTCTATATTCAATCCCTCTTGTTATGAAGGCCAGTATGCTATTCGCTGTCTTCACTACCTGCTGTACCTGCATGCTTACCTTCATTGACTGGTGTACAAGAACACCCAGATCTCTTTGTACTGGCCCATTACCTAACTTGACTCCATTTAGGTAGTAATCTGCCACCAAAGGGGATAACCATACATTTATCCTCATTAAACTGCATCTGCCAGGCATCTGACCACTCACCTAACCTGTCCAGGTCACCCTGTAATCTCCTAACATCCTCCTCACATTTCACCCTGCCACCCAGCTTTGTATCAGCAGCAAATTTGCTAATGTTACTATTAATTAATCATACATCAATGAATGACAGGACACGAGGAAGCTCAGGGGGACAGAGGGAGCTTGGGGAGATGTCCACAGTTGAAAGGAGAGGCTGGACAGGCTGGGACATTTTTCACGAGAGTGTAAGAAGTTGAGGGGGTGACATTAAAAATGAAGATGAACATAGATTAGGTGAAGAGCGAAGATCTTTTCCTATGGGTAAGGGATGCAAAACTAAGGTGCATATTTGCAAGATGACAGGAACATGATTTTAAAAGGACCTGAGGTGCAACACAATCACACAGAGGGTGTTTCATGAGTAGAAAGAACGGCCAGAGGAAATGGGAGATGCAGGTACAACTACCACATTTAAATGGCATTTGCATGGGTACATGAACAGGAAAGGTTTCATTGGAGATGGGCCAAACACACACAAATTGGACTACATTAGTCTGGGAAAGTGATCAGCATGGACAAGTTAGATTGAAGGGTCTATTTCTGTGCTGTATGATTCCATGAAACTGTGAAAGGCTGGAGGATTAGAGGGGATTGGAGGAAAGGTCTTTTCACCCAGAGAGTGGCAGGAATATAGAATTCCCTGCCTGGGAGGGTAGTTGAGAAGGGAAACCACAGCCTTCAGAAGTAAGTTGGATAAGCAACTGCGATGTCATAATATTCAAGGCTGTGAACGTAGCGGTTGAAGTTTGGACTAGTGGAGATTTAGTGTAATGATTGATAGAACCGACTCAATGGGCGGAAGAGTCTAATTTACTGAATGGTTCTATGATTCTAGATGGTGATGATGTCATTACTGCATCACAACATGTGACCTGAGAGTACAAAGGTCTCCAAATTCTTCTTGTATCAGATCCCATGAAGCATGTGACTCTACTGGAAATAATCCTGCTCTGTATAATCCAATTGCTAATGTTAAGCCAGACATTGACAAGCCTGAGGGGTGTCATTTTTGCGTATAACAGGAGTCTCCTCCATTTATTCAGTACTGTACATAATAGTAGCCCTTCGACTCGCCAATAACACAATCCCCACACCTAGATTCTCATGTTTTTGAAGACAGTATAAGCATTGCTGCATCAGGTAAACAACCCTGTCAGAGGCAAAACTAGAAACATACCTTTAAGCTCACTGTAAATAGAGCGATCCCGTTGCTGCAATGGCTAACAGGAAAAAGAGAAATATTAAAAACTGTGATCTATAACATAGACACAGTGATGGCTTATCCAGAATTATTTCACATTTTAACAATATTTAATGCTTTTGGGAAAAAGGAATTTCTCTTCCTGGAACCAGATCCATGTCAGCAGCCTCCTTCATTCATCAGTGGAAAAACATTTGCTTTTGAGACTCGAGAGTTTGGATTGAAAGTGGAGTCCTGAGATGTAATTGTACCACCCAGGCTGCTCCCTCAGTGCAGTACAGAGGCAGGGCAGCACTGTCAGCAGGGCAGGCTACTCAATGAGATGTCAAACTGAAACCCTATCTTCTTGAGCAGGAAAGCAACTGATCTTTTTGATAGAAACTACTTTCCTCAAAGGGTTGTTAATCTTTGGAATTCTCTCTCTGCAAAAGAATTGACAACGTTCCAACACTGACAGCATTTTACATTGAACTGGACAGAACTTCGTTTCTCTGAGAATTTACAGGATATGAGGACCAGCTGGGAAAGTGGTAATAGAGCAGGTTATTCACCAGGATTGTATTGAATAGTGGAGCAGCTTGAAGAAGCTGTCAACTGTACATTTGCTCCTATTACTTATGTTCTTATATTCGAAAGCAGCATTGTTCTCCCAGTGACCTTGTTGTATTTAAATCAGTTCCTCTTTTTCTGATAACAGTGGCCACACTTCAAAGACACTTCACTCATTGTAAATGCTGCCCAGACATGCTGAGGTTGTGAGTGGAGTGATATAAATGGAAAAACATTTTCTTACTGAGAATTGTCGAATGCAGTGATGAGCACAGCTGACTCCTGAGGTTGGCAGTGATTGAGGAGACCAGGGATTGGCTATGAGGGAAGAACGGACAGCAGAGAATAGTGGGACTGAGTGGCTGAAGATCAGACTTGAACTTGGAGGGTCCAGGAGAGGTTCAGTATCTGGTGATCTGACCCTGGGATTGGAAAGCAATGAGTCAGAGAGTGGAGACAGGAGGATCTCAGTAATTGAGTTGGGAACCTGGCGTGGTGGACATTCTGGTTTGCTTGGCACTGAGCCCATTCCCAATCATGGTGATTGGTGTATAGAAATGTCAGTCAGATGAGGGGACCAATCGAAACTCAGAAAGGTGGCTCTTTGGGAATAGGGTGAATGTTGTAAAGCCAGCTGTTAATTGCAGTACTAGATATTTACCATGTAGGTTGAGTCAGAATCTGCTGGAGAATCCTTCACATTCTGTAATAAGAAGGAAACAACAAATATTCTGTTCAGTAATCATTATAAAATGAGAGACGATGGAATGCTAATTAGACAGTCAGGAACTGTAGTCTTGAAACATTTCTATTTCGATGAAGGTCACTGATTTGTCAAACAGTTTCTGAATCAGAGCTGTGGGCAGCTGACAGTACAGTTGAGTGGAAGATGAATATAGCTCCCAGAGAAAAGTAGATCCCAGATGGAAAATCAGGAACAAAATCAGGAATATTTGGACCTGAAAATCCCGGTCAGACTCCAACCCTGATTCCGAATTGAACAAAGCAAGTTGGACCAGTATGTTTCATTTGGTAATTTGAGTGATATGGATTTCCTGCTGATGGACCAATTGTTGGTCATCATGAGGACTAATTGGAGTTGAACCATGCTAAGCTGTTCTCCAATTTCCCCTCATGAGTGTCTGAGAGATCGTGTAGAAATCTGAGATCAGTCCATCTGGTCTTTCTCTGGAGAGATGAGCTGTCAAGGCATGGAAATAATTTTAAGTTTTGTATTTTTGAGTTTGCACTGAAATGGAAAATTAACTGGTTTAGAATCCAAGGATTAACATAGAACATAGAACATAACAGTGCAGTACAGGCCTTTAAGCCCTCGATGTTGCGCCGACCTGTCATACTAATCTGAAGCCTATCTAACCTACACTATTCCATGTACATCCATATGCTTGTCCAACCGATTCCTGCACTTTCTGAAATCAAGTAATCTGAAACTCATTGTAAGTGTTATTTACACAGCTTCCTATTGGGACAGTAGTGGGAAAAGGTTTACAGACCAGGTGCAGCAAGAGGATGGCAAGAAAGAGTGGGAGTTAGGGTGGGAGGGAAGGATGGGGCAGAAGGACAAGTAGTAGTGGAATTCTAACCAATAACATTTACCTAATTGGTCTGTCAACCCATGACCAGTTATTTATAACAAAGGACTTCTGTCTTCTAATAACAATGTGGATAGCTCACATGGAGATAACAACATTGAGTCTGTGAACAAGATATCGAGAAGCCATCAGATCTCCACCAGGTCAGGAGCTGTCTCTCTGTTCTCTGCAGGAAACAGCACTTTAACCCTGAAGAAAGTCAGCTGATTTCTCCTTCAGCAATTCCTGTCGGCTGCAAATTTTAATGAATCAGTCAGGGAGATGCTAGAAGTTGAGAAATTGATAAATTTATTGTCACGTGTATTTCAATATAAAATACACTGAAAGGTGTGTACCATTACTTTGTACAAGTACAATTCCATTAACTTCAAAGTAAAATAAAGAAAAGAGAATTTAAGAAAAAGCCGACAAACTTTCCTTCGCCAATGCAACAGATGCTGTTGAGAGTGTCCCGCACTCAACCTTCCCAACCCACACTGCATTCCCTAGAGTGTTCCACTCTGGGCTTCCCAAACCACACCATGTTGCTGAGCGGACTCCAGTACTTGCATGCTTTTCATGTGCACTGAAGGACTTGCATCAACTGCAAAAAATTCCACTTTCTCATTATGCAGCAGGTGTGAGTCCACAGGTAGCAGCACATCTTATAGGTTTATGCATATCATCCTCAGAAGGTAATATCTGCAAAGTAAGGCAGGAGGAAGATGGAGGATTGCCACCAGAGCATGCGCTGTGTGAATCAGTGTGAATCAGTCAGGTAGCTGTTGTAAATGTGATTCATTCAGGGATCTGCGGTCAGTGTGAAACAGTCAGGGATCTGCTGTCTGTGTGAATCAGTTTCCCCTGTGCCTCCTGTAAATAAGTGAAAGCATCTGGAGAAGGAAGATTGAGAAACAGTGTCTGAGCTGCACAAGAATCAAGTTAGAAATCCCTGTGGACAGGGAACTCTGAGCTGTCTTCCCAGTCTTACCTTCTGTTCGTAACACCCATGTTTTATCTGTCTCTGTCAGTCTGTATGTATGAAAGGAGGAGTTTAGTCGAGGGTATGGAAGGGTTATATGTCATTGTTTCCCTGTAACAAGATTCTACTTTGTTGTAAGAAACAGAAACCCATGTTAAGGAGAGAAACCTGGTCTGTGCTTTCTGTCACCCTGGGTCTAAAAGACTGGGAAACGGGGGATGTGCGTGTGGTTTGTAAAATTCTTTTAATATTGTGATCATTCCAGAAATAGCTGGCCTCCATTTTCAGCATGTTACCCTAGTGAGGTGTAATAAGGGGTTAAAGCAAAGTGTTAGCTGTGCAGGAGAAATTGATTTGAAATCATAAATTGACAATGACACCACACGCACTAGGAACATGTCTAGTGAAGAACAGTGAAACTCACCTGCCTGTGTCCTGCCAAAGCAGGGATTCTGTCAGCTCCAGGGTGTTCACCAGCTGCTGTCACTGAGTCTGTGAGACAAATAATCACATGTTACAGATAGGCAGCTGGGATGTTGTTGAGAGCATTTCCCCATAAAGACCACATCTTTATAATTGTCTTTATTGTGAATTGGGGAACAAAATCAGAATAGGATATTGCTTTAAATGAAGGAAACTGTTGAAGGAGATGGAAAAGACTGGTACCTGGCTTTCTCGAAGAGTGCAGAGTTATAAAAGCACAGCTGGTCACACAGCAGCCAAGGAGCAGGAGAATCGACATTTCTGGCATAAGCCTTTAATCAGGAATGAGGCTTGTGGGCAAAGGGGGTTGAGAGATAAATAGGAGGGGAGTGGGGTTAGGGAGAAGTGAGCTAGGAATGCGACAGGTAGGTGAAGGTGGAAGTGCAAGTGATAGTTTGGAGAGGAGGGTGCATGAGATAGGTGGGATGGAAGATGGACAGGTAGGACAATTCAAAAGGGTGATGTCAAGTTGGAAGGATTGGACTAGGATAAGGTTGGTGGAGTGGAAATGGTGAAACATTGATCCTCTGTGGGTGTGGGATCCCAAGGTGGAAGATGAGGCATTCTTCCTCCAGGCGCTGGGTATTTCGAGTTTGCTGATGGAGGAGGCCAAGAACTGCATGTAGTTCACAGAGTGGAACGGGGTGTTGAAGTGTTCAGCCACAGGGCAGTAAGGTTGGTTGGTGTGGGTGTCCCAGAAATGTTCTGCAAATTGGTGTCCTGTCTTCCCAACGTAGAAGAGACTACATCCACTGCAACGGATGCATTAGCTGACATTGTGGAAATACGAGTAAATGTCTGTCCTGTGTGGAAGGATCCTTTAGGGTCTTGGGTGGAAGTGAGGGGGTTTTGTGGGAATCATGGACCTGACAAGGGAGTCACGGAAGTAATGTCTCTCCAAAATGCAGATAATGGTGGGGAAAAAGATATATCCCTGGTTGTGGGCTCTGTTTGTCGGTGGCGAAAATGGTGGGGAATAATGTGGTGTATCCGGAGATTGGTCGGGTGGAAGGTGAGGATCGGGTTGGGGGGTGGGGGGCAGGAGTTTGTCCTTGTTGCAATTGGAGGGGTGGGGGTTCAAGGACAGGGGTGAGGGAGGTGGAAGAAATGTGCTAGAGGGCATCATCGACGATGTGAGAGGGGAAGCTTTGGTCTTTGAAGAGGAAGGCTATCTGGTTGGCTACTGGTTGGGTCGGTGTGAGAGGAAGAAACAGAGGGCATGGAGGCCTTCATCATGACAGATTGATGTGTACAGGGACTGGATGTCATGGTGAAGATATGGGATTGGGGGCGGGGAAATGAAAATCATGGAGGAAGTGGAGGGCTTGAGTGCTGTCCCGAATGGAGGTGGACAGGACAGTGTCAAGGTATGCAGAGATAAGTTCAGTGCAACAGGAGCAGGCTGAGACAATAAGTTGACTGGTGCAGTCATGTTTGTGAATTTTGGGTATGAGGTAAAATCAGGCAGTGCGGGTTTAACAGGCAAAGAGATTGGACGCTGTGGATGGAAAATCCCCAGAGGTGATGAGGTTGTGCATGTTTGGGGAAATGATGGTTTGGTGATGGTAGGTGAGGTCATCAAGTGGGCAGCAGGAACAGGTGCCTGTGAGTTGGCGCTTGGCTTCAGCCATGTAGAGGTTGGTGCATCAAACTACCGCATGTCAGCAAGTTTGATGGTGAGGTTGAGGTTGGAGCGATGGCAGTGGAGGGCTGCACGTTGCAAGGGTGAGTGGTTGGAGTGGGTGATGGGAGAGCTGTCAATGTCCAGGCTGGGATGGGAGCTAGGACCTGGTGTACAGCTGGAGCTGGGAGTGGGGGGTAGAGACTGTACTGAAATGGGGCATGGTCATGTGATCGAAGATGATGTCACCAACAGAAGTAACGCTAACCTTGGGGGTGAAGTGTGTGGAAGTGCTGCCTGTGGGAACCGTGGGGATAGAAGTGGCGTAACACATGATGTCGGCAATGTTGTCAGCGGTGTTCAGGTGGGAGCAGATGTGGCTAGGGTGGCAGTAGTAACGGGTGCAGAAGTGACGTGTTGGTTGGAACTCGCGTTGGTTTCATCTGCGGTGGATCTTGTTGCGGTCACGGAGGAGGTTGTCTGGTTGGCAATCTCAGAAACAGCATAGTCGGCAGTGGATACTCTCTGTGGGGCGGCGGAAGTGGAAGTGATGCCATTGTTCGCTGTGGTGGTGGTGGCTGCTCCTGCCCGACCGAGCATACCTGCATACCATCCTGTTCCACTTAGTACAGGAAAACCCCATGTATGTTGGTAACACCACCCATGCACTCCACCTCCTTCATTTCTCCAGCTCCAATGCCTTATCTGCACCATGCTATCCAGTCCTTGTGCACACCTATCTGCCATGAAGTAGGCCTCAAGCCCTCTGTTTCTTCTTCTCACGTTGATCAACCAATACCCTTACACCGGTACCTTCATTGCCTAGCTGAATTGGTCCTTGTCCTCAACAACCTCTTCTTCCAATCCCCTCACTTTCTCCAGACCAAAGGGGTAGCCATGGGCACCCACATGAACCCCAGATCAATGCCTGCTTTTTCATTGGCTACATGGAACAGTCCGTCTTCAAGAGCTAAACCGGCACCATTCCCCACCTTTTCTTCCACTACATTCATGACTGTATCGGGGCCACATCATGGTCCCATAAGGAGGTTGAAAAGTTCATCGATATCACTAACTCCTTCCACCCAGAACTCAAGGTCACCTGGACCATCTCAGACATCTCCCTCCCTTTCCTGGAACTCTCCATCTCTATTTCTGGTGACTGACACAACACATGTATTCACTACAAACCCACCAACTCCCACAGCTACCTGAATGACTCATCACCTTCCTCAGAGACCGGAATTTCCTCTCCAACATGGTCATTAATGCCCTGCAATGCATCTCCTCCACTTCTGCCCTTCTACCCTTGAACCCCACCCCTCCAATCACAACAATAACAGAACCCCCCTTGTCCTCACCTTCCACACCACCAACCTCTGGATACACCACATCATCCTCCGCAACTTCCACCACTTACAAACAGACCCACCAGAGATGTATTTCCCTCCCCATCACTATCTGCGTTTCAGAGAGATCATTCTCTCCACAACTCCCTTGTTAGGTCCACGGCCTACACCAATCGACCCTCCCCTCCCTGCAACTTCCTCTACCATCTCAAGATTGCAAAACCTATGCCCACACCTTGCTCCTCACCTCTTTCCAAGGCCCCGAAGGATCCTTCCATATCTGACAGAGATTTGCCTGTACCTGCAAGCACATCATCTATTTCATCCATTTCACCCAATATGGTCTCCTCTACTTCATGATGACAGGAGGCCAACTTGCAGATCATTCAGAGAACAGCTCTGGGACACCCGCACTGACCAATCCCACCAAAGGACATTCAGGTCCTGGGCCTCGTCCATTGCCAAAACTTAATTACCAGACACCTGGAGGAAGAATGCATTGGGATCCTCCAACCACACAGAATCAGTGTGGATTTCACCAGTATCTGCATTTCCGGTCCCCTACCTTATCCCTGTCTCAACGTTCCAACTCAGCACCACTAGTTTGAATGGTCCTACCTGTCCATCGTCCTTCCCATCTATCGCTCCACTCTCCTCTCCAGCCTGTTACCTTCACACCCAAACCTTCATCTATCTATTGCATTCCCAGCTACCTTCCCCTCAAACTCACCCCGCTCCCATTTATCTTTCACCGCCTTGACCATAAGCCTAATTCCTGATGAAGGGCTTATGCATGAAACGTCGACTGTCCTGCTCCTCAGATGCTGCCTGACCTGCTGTGCTTTTCCAGCTTCGACTCTGATCTCAAGCATCTGTAGTCCTCAATTTCTCCCATCTCACTTTCTGTCCCACCATCTGGCTTCAGAATGCATGAACATTCTGTGATTTAATTTGATCAAGCAGAACCGAATCAAATCGAGTCCACATGGCTTCATGAAAGGAAAATTGTGTCTGACTAAATCATGACAGATTTTTACAGGAAGTCCCACCAGAATGGATTGACAGAACGAGCAATATGTTGAACTTGGATTTTCAAAAGATATTCAATAAAAGAATGATACTGAATGGGGTATGAAAGATGTAAAAACATCTGTCTCTCTTGGCTGGGGGCTACAATAGTCTGTTTCTGTGTCTGAAACCCCAAGCATTTTCATAGCCATTCTTTCCAGCATTGCTACCCTGAGGGGAAGGTTCAAGCTGCAGCAAAAAGCCCAGGGGGATCCTATCACCTTCATTCTGTTGGCTGTGGGTTCACCACCTTTCATGGTCAATTGTTTTCATCATCCAACTGACCTGCTCGAACCATTAGCTTATTAATTATGTCAGAAATCTGACTGTAAAAGGGAAATTTGGAACAGAGAGAAATCCTGCCCAAATATTGCGGAAATGATGGAATTAGTTTGCTTACCATTTACAATTTCATACACAGCATTCTGATCTTCAACAGGGCTCCTAAATAAATTCCATATATGAGATTTATTGCATATTTACCACAGAACAACATTACAATCTTCACACTCTCGAGGATAATGCATTTTACACTTTTCATTGTGAACATTTGAGACTAGCTTCGAGGTGAAAGGATGATCTAGCAACTTTGAACGTTTGTTTAAAAGAGCAGAATTTGTGTGAACAACAAGTGAAAGAGTTTGAACAAATTCTCAGGGCATTCTGGAAAGTTGACCAAGTTGTTGTTGTTTCCGACTGTGAAAGGGAGAGATTTCTTCAAGAAACTTTCAACTGATTCAGACTGTGAAAACACTGAGGGAGCGAGCTGCACCAACTCACTGGGATGCTGCCCAGCATGAGCACATGCAAATCCCAATAAAAATGTCCGAATGAAGATATATCATTGGAAGGACCCAGATTTCAATCAAAGTTTTAAAAACTCTTTCAATGGGTAATGAATGAGATTGAAACAAAACTATTGAGGGGGTGAAGAACAAGGCATCAAGGAAGCAAAATGCAACAGAAACTTTCGAGTCCAGGCACTCAGGAAATCATATCACTGTGAGTGTGGGGAGGTTTTGGGAGTCAATCCAGATTTATGGCAAGCGTAGGATCAATTTGATGGCTTTGTGGTTTTATTGCTGGACTGTTCATCCGAAAACCCGATTAAATTTTGGGGACCATGATTCTAATCGTGCTATGGCAGATGGTGGAATTTGAATAGAACAAAATCTGGTATTAAGTGAACAATGAAAACAATGGATCCATTGTTGATTGTTAGAAAAACCCATCTGGTTCACTAATATCTTTCAGGGAAGGAATTCTGCCATCCTTACCTGGTCTGGCCTACATGAGACTCCAGACCCACAGCAATGTGTTGACTCTGAACTGCCCACTAGCAATTAGAGAGGGGCAATTAATGCTGGCCTAGACAATGTTGTCCTCATCCCATGAATGAATCAAAAAAACATGTCAACATTCGAGATTTGATTGGAGAGGGGTGTGAGGGTAAAGGGGATTGAATGGATAAGGGAGCAGGAATTGGGCTGTGAGGAAGTAAATATGATGTGGAAGTCAAAGGCCAGCACAGGCTGTTAGGCTGAGTCGTCTGGCACTATCTTGGTCTTCACAGCAGGAGGCGCTGTTCTGTCAGTGAACCCCCACTCCAAGGTAGATCCTGACTCTGGGCATAGTGGGTAATGATCTGTACCTACTGGAGATCTTGCGTGTGATCTCCAATGAATTCGAGCATCTCAGAATCCCTACAGTGTGGAAACAGGCCATTAGGTCCAACAAGTCTATGCTAACTCTTTAAAGAGTAACCCACCCAGACTCATTCCCCAACCATATTACTCTACATTTATCCCTCACTAATGTACCTAATGTACTGAACGCTATGGCAACTTGGTATCAGGAGAATATGCAAACTCCATACAGGCAATCGCCCAAGGTGGGAATCAAGCATGGGTCCTTGGCACTGTGAGGTAGCAGCTCTAACCACTGAACCACAGTGCCTCCCACTTTTGAGCCATTCAAAGCTTTCTGACTGTCACCAGCAGGTACCTGTGGCCTGGCACTGGAAGATATGTGATACCAGAGGTGGAGCAAACTGGCAGTGATTGGGCATCTGGACATGTGGGATGGTCTCAACAGTCACTGACCCACCATTTACAATGGATCTGTATGCTTCAGTGGGAATATCAGCACTCACTAAAAATAATCACCCCCAATGTCAAAAACAATAACTGTGCAGTGACAGAATCAAACCCAAGATGAAATGGAATTTACCCTTGTGTGGAGTCCTTTACTGATGAGCACAGCTTTTGTTTCCAAAGAAAATATATGAGCAGGACAATGCAGATCAAGACAGCGAAGCCCAGAATGGTGCCAATGATTAAAATGGAATCTGTAGTCCAGGGAATACCATTGGAAGATTCTGCTGTAAAATATCAGAATGTTACAGACACAATCACTTCAGTTTGAGCAATGTTCAAGATTGTGAATAACATTAATTTTGAGCTCCTCAGGACAGTAACTCCCCAAAGCCTGTCCATAATCTATAAACACAAGTCAGGAGTGTGATGGAATAGACAATAGACAATAGATGCAGGAATATTCCCCACTTGCCTGGATGGGTTTGGCTCCAACAACACTCCAGAAGCTTAACATCATTGACAAAGCAGCCCAACTGACTGGCACCACATCCACAACCATCCACTCCTTCCACCACTGCCTCCCTACTATACACTATCGACAAAATACATTGCAGAAATTCACCAAAGATCCTCAGATAGCACCTTTCAAATCCACAACCTCCTCCATCTAAAAGGACAAGGGCAGCAGATTCATGGGAATACCACCTCCTGCAAGTTCCCCTCCAAGCCACTCCTCATCCTGCCTTGGGAATACTTGGCCTTGATGACCATTCTGCCCTTCCACTGATGTATCACAGCAGCCAGGTGCTCTCTTCCCTGGTCACACCAGTGTTCCCTCCCATTGACTTACCAGTTACTTTGACTGGCTCCCTGCTCCATAGATGTAGCTCCACGCACTGCAGCTGTTCACAGCAGTATCATTGAGAGTCACATTCACAAGGTTCAGAATGTAATTGTTCCTGCTGACATTACTGGAAAACTCAATATAATTGGGAAAACCCTGGGCCTTGGTGAGGGTGCCATTCACAAAGTGGCTTATCATCCACTCCCTGTTGCTGCCAAATCATTGGTAGTACCAGTGGACATCAGTGTCAATCACACTGGCATTGTACATGGCACACCGGAACTCGACAGTTTCACCCTCTGCTACCTTGCTGACCACTGGATCCTGAATGAGGACTGGATCAGTCAATGGGTCTGTTCATATTGAAGAGAAAAAAATAATGTAACTGGATTTTTAGCATTTTATAAAATCTCCTCCTGGTTAAATGATGATTTGTAGAGGATGAACTGAAGCTTCCTGTGGGAAATTGCTGTTTGTAATTTGAGCGGAAATGATTTGAAACATATCCATCACTAAATGCTTTCCAATTTGCTGCTGTGAATCATTTTGTGAATAAACTATCAAGAGGAGAATTTCACAATGCTCACAGCTGACTTATTGGAAGAGATTGAGCAGCCATTTAAAAAGTTTCATTCTCACTGAAAATCAAAAGGAAAAAGCTGAAAGTTTCAAACAGCCTGCAGTCGATGGTCCCTGAGTGCACCTTCTCTGATCCACTGTTCCTCCATCTGATTCTGTATCCTAACATTGTACAAGGCTGTGGGGAGAGAGGAGGACATTGGCAATCTGGAATGATGCTCATTTGAAGAGTCAGTGCAGACAGGATGGGCTGAATGGTCTCATGTTACATTGGTATGTTTCTGTGATTCTCTGATTCTGTCTCGAAGCCAGATAGACCCTGACTGCACTTTCCTGGAATTGAGTCAGTGATGGGCAAAGTGAGGCCCTCCTGAACCTCAGACTTTCCCTTCCATTCCTGACCCGGGTTACTATCCCAGGTCAGGGTCGGGTCCCAAACACAAACCTGTGACATTGGGCTCACTGTTATAAAGACCTGGGACCCATACCATCCTCACCTGCAGTCATAGCCTCCTGTCCCTGATCCATGACTCATCTCCAATTCCTGAATCCAAGGCACGGGAGCACCCTCTGGAGGAAGGTTTCCAGGGAACTTTCCCCTTCCCTGATGTGACACAATGTCTACAGCTCAGACTCCAGCTCCTCAACTCGGATCTAAATTTCCTCAAGGTGCAAACCCTTCCTCCAGATGCGTTCACTCTGGATCCCATTGGGCTCAGAGGGGCCTTCATTGAAATCTGTGAAATCCTGAGGGGACTTGACTGAGTGAACTGAGAAAGGATGGTTCCTCTTCAGGGAGAATCTAGAACAAGGGGGCAGAGTTTTAAAACTAAAGGAGTGCATATAGAAAAAAGAGACAAGGAAATGTTTTTATTCTTAGAGGGTTGTGAGTCTTTGGAATTCCCTTCATCAAAAGGCAGTGGATGCAAAATCTTTAAGTTTTTTTAAGGGAGAGGGAGGGAGATACTTGATGAGCCGGGGAGTGAAAGGTGAACAGGGATATGTAGGAATGTGGGGTTGAGATCAATATTAGATCATCCATTATTTAATTGAGTGCTGGAGCAGGCATGATGGGCTGAATGGCCTCCTCTTATTCCTATCTCCTTCTGTCTGTGTCCCTTGGACTAAGGGAACGAATGAGGTTCAGAAGAAGGTTAGTAACCAGGGTGGGGGCGAAGAAGGGTTTCGCTCAGGACAAGGACATCAGAGACGGAGGTGGAAGTGTCATTGAGCAGAACAGGGGCTGAAGAGGGTTGTGAGAAATGTCAGCCCAAAGATTTGAGAGCTGAGAGTTGGACATTTACCGGATAAATTACTCACATCTTAATGAGTTACACTGGACCCCAGTTAAACCTTCAGTTTAAATGACATTGAGAAACAGATAAAGTTTAAATGAGGAACTGACTTATGGGAGTGAATGTCAAGGGAATACAAGCTCGTACAAAAAAAATCACTTTGTATTCTGTTAACCTTTCAAATTAAAGATAAATACAGGCTGATGGATTAATGTTGAGGTCCAGTGTGCAGCATTGACACCGAACTCTTCACTACATGAACAGAGAGTTAGATAATTACAGAGTCACTCCTTATACCACCCAGACTTCTTATGGGCAACAGCTTCTCCAAACAAGCCACGAACTGTTTGCTTCTTTACTGAATTTGCTCACAAACAAGTTATTTCACAACAATACACAACAATTCCAGGCCAACAGAGAGCTGGAAACATATCACCTTAATTCCTGATGTTCCCATCAATTGTTGTAAAAATCCATCTGGTTCACTAATGTCCTTCAGGGAAGGAAATCTGCCATCCTTATCTGGTCTGGCCTACATTTGACTCCAGACCCACAGCAATGTGGTTTGTTCTAACTACCCTCTGAAATGACCAGGCAAGTGACTCAGTTTGAGGGCAATCCATGAATGAGGAATAATTTCTGTGTCTTACAATCTTATACTCCACAACAACCAGATGAAGGAGCAGTGCTCTAAAAGCCAGTGCTTCCAAGTGAACCTGTTGGACTATAACCTGATGTTGTGGGATTTTTAACTGTCTATCAACAAATCAGAAATCAGGAGGATGATGGTCCAACTTGCCTGGATGGGTGCAGCTCCAACAACACTCAAGATGCTTCATGCCATCCACGACAAAGCAGCCCACCTGATTGGCATCACAACTAACACCTTTAACATTCACTCCCTTTTACACTGATGTACAGTGGGTACCATCGGCAAGATGCCCTTCTGTAACTCACCAAAGCTCCTCCAACAGCAGCTTCTTCACAGTCTCTCCCATCTGAAAGGACAAAGGCAGCAGGTACATGGGATAGCATCTCATTCAGCTTCCCCTCCAGGGCACTCACTATATTGACTTGGAACTGCTGTGTATAACGTGTATATCGTATTCCACTTCCCAGTACCAAAAAGATTTTTCTCCTGTATGTTACCTTCAATTTCGAGTATCACATTTTCCAGTTGTTGCATTGCAACACTTTGAGTATATTTGTATATGTTCAGGGGGTGCATTTCACTGGTTGAATTATCTTTAACCCTAAGTGTTTCATCACTCACCTATGGTTAATGGGGGTAATCTACAAAGGCTCAATCCAATATTGTAGGACCAAAGCAAGGCGTTCGACAAGGTTCCAATGGAGACTGATTAGCTAGGTTAGATCTCATGGAATACAGGAAGAACTAGGCATTTGGATACAGAACTCGCTCAAAGGTAGAAGACAGAGGGTGGTGGTGGAGGGTTGTTTTTCAGACTGGAGGCCTGTGACCAGTGGAGTGCCACAAGGTTCAGTGCTGGGTCCTCTACTTTTGTCATTTACATAAATGATTTGGATGTGAGCATAAGAGGTACAGTTAGTAAGTTTGCAGATGACACAAAATTGGAGGTGTAGTGGACAGCGAAGAGGGTTACCTCAGATTACAACAGGATCTTGACCTGATGGGCCAACGGTCTGAGAAGTGGCTGCATTTTGGGAAAGCAAATCTTAGCAGGACTTATACACTTAATGTTAACGTTCTAGGGAGTTTTGCTAAACAAAGAGCCCTTGGAGTGCAGGTTCATAGCTCCTTGAAAGTGGAGTTGCAGGTAGATAGGATAGTGAAGAAGGCATTTGGTATGCTTTCCTTTATTGGTCACAGTATTGAGTACAGTTGGGAGGTCATGTTGTGGATGTACAGGTCATTGGTTAGGCCACTGTTGGAATATTGTGTGCATTTCTGGTCTCCTTTCTATTGGAAGGATGTTGAAAGGGTTCAGAAAAGATTTACAAGGACGTTCCCAGGGTTGGAGGATTTGAGCTATCGGGAGAGGCTGATCAGGCTGGAGCTGTTTTCCCTGGAGCGTCGGAGGCTGATCGGTGACCTTATTGAGGTTTATAAAATTATGAAGGGCATGGATAGGGTAAATAGGCAAAGTCTTTTCCCTTTGGTCAGGGAGTCTAGAACTAGAGGGCATACGTTTAGGGTGAGAAGGGAAAGACATAAAAGGGATCTAAGGGGCAACCTTTTCACACAGAGAGTGGTATGTGTATGGAATGAACTGTCAGAGGAAGTGGTGGAGGCTCGTACAATTGCAACATTTCAAAGGCATCTGGATGGGTACATGAATAGGAAGGATTTGGATGGATATAGGCAAGGTGCTGCAGGTGGGACTAGATTGGGTTGGGATATCTGGACAGCATGGATGGGTTGGACTGAAGGGCCTGTTTCCATGCTGTACATCGCTACGACTCTATGACTCTAAGGGCACGTAGGTCTACGCATACCTGTGTTGGATGGGGTTGGGGGTGGGGCTGGTCTGGATGGGGTTGGGGAGTGGGGTGAGTTTTGGATGGGGTTTGGGGGGGGGGTTGGATGGGGTTGGGAGTGTTGTGGGGGCAGGGCTCGACGGGGTTGGGGTGAGGGCAGGCCGAGGGGTCATGTTGAATGGGTTTTGGGGGCCGGGGTGCTGGACGGTGTTGGGGATGGGGGGTGGGGCGGGGCAGAATGGGTTTATGGCAGGGACAGGGTTGGACAGGGTTGGGGGTGGTTTTGGGGAGGGATCTCACGCAGTGTGTGCTGCTGCAGTCTCCTGAATGGGGAGCAGATTTAAAAACTCTGAGCCCCAGCAGAAAGGCATTTAATTGATTAACCAAATAATTGATGATTCGAACGAAATAGTGCCCACCCATCTCATTCGGATAATCGAGGTTCCCCTGTATACTCAAGTAATAGTTGAATTTTTTTGACTTTTTTATGGTTAAATTTATGGGGTTGATGATTACAGGGATATCATATTTGAGGGTTTGAAATTCATGTTGGTCAAAATTCATACCGTATCATTGGCAGAAGCAAAATTAAAGTCAAAACAAATTTTAAAAAACACAAGAATTACAATAATTCTAAAAATCTGGATTGGAGTGTAACAGCTGGTGGAAGACCCAGAATGGAGTGGAAAGCCGGAGTGGTGCACAACGAGTAGGCACACTGACTCATAAATGTTGATCTGTTAACTGTGAAGAAATAGGGTCGACCTTGACATGAGATACATGGAAAATTTCAGATTTTTGGATCAAAAATAGGGTGTTGACTTTTACATGAGTTCAACTTATACTCAAGTATATATGGTGTATCACCATCATCGTTCCTTCAGGGCACTGGGTCCAGTGTCCCAACACCAAGGGGACCACAACAGTTTAGGAAGGCAGCACGCCATGAGCTACTCAAAACATACAAAATAGGACCTGGAGTAGGCCATTCAGCCCATTGTGCCTGCACCACCTTTCAACATAATCATGGGTGAGAATCCAACTCGGTCCCTTTTTCTCACATTCTTCCCTAACCCTTTGAAATCTTGAGCCTTCAGAGCTATATATAACTCTTCCTTGAAGACATTCAATGGCCTCAGCTGCTTCCTGTGGCAGAGATGACATTTCTTCTCAAGGGCTATTCACGATGGACAACAAGTACCAGGCCAGTGATGGCCACGTCACAAGAATGAATGAAACAAAACCAGACAGAGACAGGAGAATGTTAAGTCCAACACTGAGGACAAATGAGATGGTGAAGCAGAAAGACAGAGAGAAGAGAAAAGTTTGAGATTGAGGAACTGGTCCAAGAGGAGAAACAGTTTATTCTATCTGTGAGTAAAAACCGAGAATTGTTCTATGTTTATATCGAGCTCTCTGCTTACTCTTTACCAGACGAATTTAACACATTCCCCTCTCCAATAAATCCATGTGAAAATGGTTACTGTATCAGATTATTCTAAGGAAACAAGACTTACCAGTTATAGTCAGCTGTGTTCCGTTCCCACTGATGTCTCCCCAAACTTTACAGTAATAAACCCCAGTGTCACTGGGCTGCACGTTTGTGATGGTCAGAATGAAGCTGTTACTGGAGGATTCTCTGGAAGACTGGAATCGCTCAGTAAATCCTGGGCTCCATTGTGTGATGTTCCTCACATCATATGTTAAAACCCACTCCTTCTTATTCCCTGGTTGCTGTCGGTCCCAGTGAACATTGGTGTGTGTCACTGTGGCGTTCCTCATGGTGCACTGTAACCGGGCAGTGTGACCCTTGGTGACATGTTCCAGGACGGAAGACTGGTGAAGGACTGGGACACTAGCATCTTAAGAGTTAAAGAGAAAGGACAGATGGTAAGAGTTTCAGAGTGAACCAGTGGGGTTAATTATTCAAACTAACCACGAGTTTATAAACCATAAGGCGATAGGATATAGGAGCAGAATTAGGCCATTCAGTCCATCAGGTCTGCTCTGCCATTCGATCATGGCTGATATGTCTCAATCCCGTTCTCCTGCTCTCTCCCCATTACTATTGAGCCATTTGCTCTTAAGAACCTGTCTATCCCTGTCTTAAATGTAATCAATGACTTGGCCTCTACTACAGCTCTCTACAGCAATGAGTTCCACAGATTTGTCTGAAGAAATTCCTCTTCATCTCAGCTGTAACTGATTGTACCTTCACTGTAAGGCTGTGCCCCAGAACTTACTCTCTCTGAAAATCATCTTCTCCCTGTCCACTCTATCCAGGCCTCTAAGTATTCTGTGATGAGACAAACTGTATTCACTGCTCACAATGTGGGGTCCTTTTCATTCAGGGAATGAAGCACAGACTGAGTGACCACTTTTCAGAACACCTCCATTCTGTCGGCAAAAAAGGCCCTAATCTCCCAGTTGCTTGCGAGTCCAACACACCATCGTGTTCCCTGACCAACATCTCTGTCTCAGTCTCACTGCAGTACTCTCATGAAGCTCAGAGCAAGCTGGAACAACAGCACCTCATTTTCCACTTGGTTACCCTGCACCCTTCTGGAATTAATATTAAGTTCAACAATTTTAGAGTGTGAGCACCTTTCCCCATGCTTTTCCCCTCCACCATACACCAGGTCTTATGATTACACAGGCAGCTACCACACACTACCCATTGTCAGCCACTAACTGTCCCAATCAGCAGCTACCCATTCCCCCAGACTAGCAATAACCCCCTCCTTTGTCTTTCCAACAGTTTTTCGCTCACACTGGACTCTATCTTCATCTATCATTTACCCTCACACTCCTCACCACACCATTTCCTGTATAAAAACCATCATTTTTCCTCATTGCCATTAGTTCTGTACAAGGGTCAATGGAACCAGCTTATTAATTCTGATTTCTCTCCACAGATGCTGAGATTTTCCAGTGATTTCTGTTTTTTATCCTCTGAAATGGAATCAGAATGTCTCGGAGTGTTATTGTTTGAAAGACAATGTATTAATGAGGAAATAAAGACTATTCCAAATGCCAGGTGATGAGGAATGGACAGTGGTCCATCAGGTGGTCAATCCATCTGAGACCAGGATGAAATTGTATAAACTAGCTCATGAAATTCCAATGGCAGCTCATTTAAGGATGAGGAACACACAGTCTAAAATCTTAAAACATTTTTATGAGTCAGGATTATATAAAGATGTTACACTTTACCACACAGGCTAGTCCATGTCAGGGCTAGGGGGAATCTCCAACCCTCAATTAAAGCTTCATCTTTAATCCCGATTGTAGCTTTTGAAGAACCGTTTAGCAGGGCCTTAATAGATTGTCTCGGAGCCCGGTCTAAACCCAGGAATGGCAACCAATGGGTCACTACAGTGGTTCAAGAAGGTAGCTCAGCACCACCTTCTCAATGGCAATTAAGGAGAGGCAATAAATGCTGGCCAAGCCAGTAACACCCACATCTCACAAAACAATTAAATAAATTGCTGAAACTGAGCTCAGCTTCCTCCCCACAATGAATCCATCCCCAAGATCACTCTCCATCACCTCCTCAATCTTCTTGATCACAAACTGATCTCCAATTCATTCATTGAGTCAGAGATTATTGCAGGAGGAGATTGTCATGTAAGCTCTACTTACTGGTGATATTGAGCTGGCTTCCTGTCCCATAGATCCTTCCCCAGACTGAGCAGTAATAGACCCCAGCGTCACTAGGCTGCACGCAATTGATGGTCAGAATGAAGCTGTTACTCGAGGGGTCTCTGGAAGATTGGAATCGCTGTGTGAATCCTGGGTAGTGTTGTGTGGAGCCACTTCTTGGATGTGTTAAAACCGGCTCCATAATTTGCTTTGGGGACAGTCTGTACCAGTGAACATTGGTGTGCGTCACTGTGGCTTTCCTCATGGTGCACTTTAACCGGGCAGTGTGATCCTTGATGATACTTTCCAGGCTCGGAGACTGGAGAAGGAATGGACCAGTGTTACCTTTGAAGAAAAAAGTAACAGTACTTTTATTCCCACAAGAGCAGATTCTCTGTACTGCTGTATTCAAAGGATCTGACAGGGTGGTCAGAGTTTTCAATTAAATAAAGAGAACATGTTGTTGCACTGAATGTTTGAGATGCATCTGTGATTGATTCAGATAAAATAATCAATCAATATAAAGAGAAATAATTAAATAAACAGTGTGTTAAATGAATTTTTCTGAAGTCTCGTTAGAATCTGATCAACATTTTGGACATGCCAATTTTACGATTAGATTACTTACAGTGTGGAAACAGGCCCTTCGGCCCAACAAGTCCACACCGCCCCGCCGAAGCACAACCCACCCATACCTCTATGTCTACCCCTTACCTAACACTACAGACAATTTAGGATGGCCAATTCACCTGACCTGCACATCTTTGGACTGTGGGAGGAAACCGGAGCACCGGAGGAAACCCACGCAGACACGGGGAGAACGTGCAAACTCCACACAGTCAGTCACCTGAGGCGGGAATTGAACCCGGGTCTCTGGCGCTTTGCTAACCACAGTGCCACTGTGCTGAAGCAGGATCAAAACTCAAGTTCATTTCCATTTAGAACAATAAGGGCAGCAGACAGATGAGAACACAAAACCATCAAGTTCCCCTCTAACCCACTCATCATCTTGTTTTGGGAATATATCATTATTTCTTTGTCGTGATTGTAATGAGGTCAGCCAGGTGGACCTCATAGAACACAAGTTCCCTGATTAGGATTGTTAACGTAACCTATCTGAAAACCCAGCAGCTCATCCCACCTTCATGATGCTGTTCCAAATATTTGCAACAATCCTCATAAACTCCTCTTGGCACAAAAGGTAAAATCAAACACAGGGTCTTACTGGAGAGAAGTCAGAGAGAGGATCAGCATGGAGCTGCTTCATTGGGTTCAGCTAGTTTTACAACTGCCTGACTGCTTTCAGTGAATAGACAAACTGCCAAAACCAAACCAAACCAGAGAGAAGCTGCGTATCACACCTCCCCACTTAAAAAGTAGAAGAATCAATATCCAAAGAGGACTTCATTTAAAAACCATTAGTCCTAAATTTAGTACAATGTAACACACATATACGTTACATTAACAATAATCACGCAAACATGACCTACGACATTCTGTTTGTCTGTTTACTCCTGCCATTGAATGTGTCCGTTTTTCATTCGAGTCTCGACAATGCATCGACAGTCATGTTTTCGCTATCTGCCACATGTACATTTTTTCAAACTGAAAGGTTGTAACAACAAGCTCCATCTAAACAATCTGGAATTTTTGTCTTTAAATTTCTCCACAAACCTCACTGGGTTATGTTCAGTGTATATGATTGTTTCTGATATGCTCCTGGTAACATGAACAATGAAATGTTGTAAAGCCAACACCAAGCTCAAAGTCTCCTTCTCAATTGTCAAATATTTCTGCTGATACTGTTGAGGAGTGATGACCTAAGAGGGGTAAGCATTGGGGCATACGTCTCTGGCACAGAGTCTGTCCCTGTTGCTCAGAAGGGAAGGGGAAAGAGGTGCACAGCATTAATTATTGGGGACTCCACAGTGAGGTGGATAGTTAGGAGGTTCTGTGGGAATGAGATAGACTAATGGTTGGTGTGTTGCCTCCTTGGTGTTAGGGTTTATGATGTCCCTGATCATGTTTTTGGGATCCTTATGGAGAGGGGGAGCAGCCCCAAGTCGTGGTCCACATAGGCACCAATGACATAGGTAGAACGAAAGATAGGGATTTAAAGCAGAAATTCAGGGAGCTAAGGTGGAAGCTTCGGGCTAGAACAAACAGAGTTGTTGTCTCTGTTTTTTTTTGCCTGTGCCACATGGATTTTAGTAAGGCATTTGGTAAGGTTCCCACGGTTTGCTATTGCACAAATGGCAAAGGTATGGGACTGAGGGTGATTTAGCGATTTAGATCCGAAATTGGCCAGCTGAAAAAAGCCTGAGGATGGTGGGTGATGGGAAATGTTCATCCTGGAATTCAGTAACTAGTGGGGTACAACAAGGACCTGTTTTGGATCTGTGGTTTGTCATTTATATAAATAACCTTGATGAGGGCATAAAAAGATGGGTTAGTAAAATTTGCAGATGACACAAAGGCGAGTAGAGTTGTGAATAGTGATAAAGGATTTATGGGTAACAGAGAGACACAGATAAGCTTACATATATGATCTGTAAAGCTGGACTGTGAAGTAGTAAATGGATTTTAACATGGAAATATGTGAGGTGATTCACTTTGGAAGGAGTAACAAGAATGCACAGTACAGGGTGAATGGGAAGACGCTCAGTCATGTAGGTGAGCGGAGAGTCCTCAGTCTAAAGCTACATATATCGTTAAAAGTTGCCAACCAGATTGATAGGGTTTTTAAGAAGGCATATTAGCTTTTATTGGTAGAAGAATTGAGTTTCAGAACAATGAGATCATGCTGCAGCTGAACAAAACTCTGTTGCCGCCACATTTGGAATGTTGTCTCCAGTTCTGGTCACTGCATTATCGGAAGGACGTGGAAGCTTTGGAAAGGGTTAAGAGGAGATTGATTAGGATGTTGCCTGGTATAGAGGGAATGTCTTATAAGGAAAGGCTGACAGACTTGAAGCTGCTTTTTTTAGAGAGGAAAAGGTTGACAGGTGACTTCATTGAGACATGTAAAATAATCAGAGGGTTAGTTGGGTTGGAAAGTGAGAGCCTTTTTCCTCAGATGGTGATGGCTATCAAAAGTTGAGAGGTGGCAGACATAGGACAGATTACATTTTACATTACATTACAGTGTGGAAACAGGCCCTTCGGCCCAACAAGTCCACACCGACCCGCCGAAACGCAATCCATCCATACCCCTACATTTACCCCTTACCTAACACGGGCAATTTAGTATGGCCAATTCACCTGATCTGCACATCTTTGGACTGTGGGAGGAAACCAGAGCAACCGGAGGAAACCCACGCAGACACGGGGAGAACGTGCAAACTCCACACAGTCAGTCGCCTGAGGCGGGAAGTGAACCCGGGTCTCTGGCGCTGTGAGGCAGCAGTGCGAACCGCTGTGCCACTGTGCCATGTCAGAGGTAGGTTCGTAACTCAGAGAGTGAGAGGTGCATGGAACACACTGCCAGCAACAGTAGTAGCCTCATCAAGTTTAAGGGCATTGAAATGGTCGTTGGGTAGGCAAATGGACGAGAATGGAATTGTGTAATTTAGATGGACTTCAGATTGATTCCACAGGTTGATGCAACATCAAGGGTTGAAGGCCCTGTATTGTGCTGTAATGTTCAATGTTCTATGTTCTACTGCATATACATGACACAATTAGGTAATCTGGCAATGGTTAATCTCTGAAATGTGGCTGGCACATTTTTCATACGAAGTGGCAGGACTACAAACAGATACAGTCCATTTGGCACTATGAAAGCCAAAATTGCCTTTGCCCTTTCTAACAAAAGTACTTGCCAGTAACCTCTGAGTAAGACCAACTGAGAAATATAAGTTGCTTGTTACACCTTCTCAACACAGTCTTCCAAAGGTGAAATCAGATTGGCATCAGTCTTTGTAACTGCATTGACCTTGCAATAGTCTGCTCGTATCTATTGGGTACCATCTGTGTTTGCCACCATTACTGTGGGTGAGCTCAAGTCACTGTAACCCACTTTGATTATGTCATCTTGGAGCAAGCATTGAATCTCCTTTTCAACCTGTGCCAACTTTAGAGGGTTAGGCCAACAAGGATGTTGCTTAATTGGAACAGCATCTCCTATATCTACATCATGTATAATTGGAGAAACTGAGGACCGCAGATACTGGAGATCAGAGTTGAGAGTGTGATGCTGGAAAAACACAGCAGGTCAGGCAGCATCTGAGGAGCAGGAGAATCAATGTGTCAGGCATAAGCCTTCCATCAGGGATGAGGCTTGTGGGCTGGGAATGCTGAGAGATAAATGGGAGAGTGTGGGGGTGGCGGTGGGGGGGGGGGGGGGGGCGGGGGGGGCAGGTTAGCTGAGAATGTGATAGGTAGATCATGCATAATTAGGTTCGTACTTCCCAGCTTATTTTCACATATCTCCCCATTTGATAGTCATTTCTCTTTCAGGTCATTTCAATTTAATTTTCTTTGGAAAGTAATTCAATTTTATCCCAATTTTTGACAACTTTCTCATTGTCTAATTTATTTTGAGGAATGTCCAGTTAAGAAGCCACTGAACTTGGTTATTCGCACTGTGTTGTATCCAATAACACATTCTTCTCTTGCTTTCCTTCCCTGTCAAAGTACCTTTTGAGCATATTTGCATGACACACTCTGTGAGATTTCTTTCAGTTTGGTGTCCTCATCAAATAGTACATCTCTTTCAATTTCCTTTTCATTTGATAAGATCGACTAAACCTTGCTTTTAAAGGTTCAGCTAAGATGAAAGGTCACACTAAAACCTTATTTCCATCAGCAAAATTGCACGTTTTTGAACTTTTTTTTGTCTGCTTTTTGTTTTCATCATATGTTGTGATACTTTTAAACACTATCTCACCAACTTTCCCACTCTCTTTCATCATTGTCAAAAAAATGTCACATTGTTCAAATTTGTGGTCTCTGAATTATAAATTAACAATTTCTCCTTAATCAGTTTTAGTGGATCACTCACTTCATGCCCAAAAACTAATTCAAATCATCTGAATTTGGTTGATTTGTTTAAAGCATCTCTTATTGCAAAAAGTACAAACGGAATTCCCTTATCCCAATCATCTGGATAGTCTTGACTATAAGTCCTCAACATGGTCTTTATTGTCTGATGTCACCTTTCCAGCACACACTGTGACTCTGGATGGTACATAGTAGATTTGAATTGTTTTAGTCTTAAGCTGTCCATATCTTCCTTGAATAAGTTAAATATGAAGTTTGATCCTTGATCTGACTGCATCTCTGTGGGAAGTCCGTAACTATTGAAAAATGTGAGTAATTCCTCTGCCATGCTTTTAGCTGTGATACTGTGAAATAGAACAGCCTCTGGAAATTGAGAGGATGCACCTATTATTGTTAACAAATACTGTTTCCCACTTTTTGTTTTAAGTAGTGGTCCTATGCAATCAATTAAGACTCTTGGAAAAGTTTTCTCAAATGCAGGAATAGGTCATAAAGGTGAGGGTTTTATTATTGTATGTGGTTTTCCAAATACCAGACATATATGACAGGTTTGGCAAAAATCAACTGCAGACGTGTGCAGTCCAGGCCAGGAAAAATGTTTTGTATTTTAACTTGAATTTTTCTCCCTCCTGAATGACCCCCTAGTGGTAACTCATGTGCCTTTTGCAACACTTCCATTCTATAACTCACTGGCAAAACGACTTGATGAACTACTGCCCACTTCTCCTCTGTCTGAATATGTGATAGTTTCTACTGGTGTTTAATTCAGATAAATGTGAAGTGTTGCATTTTGGGAAAGCAAACCTAATCAGGACTTATACACTTAATGCTAAGGTCCTAGGGCGTGTTGCTGAACAAAGAGACCTTGGAGTGCAGGTTCATAGCTTCTTGAAAGTGGAGTCGCAGGTAGATAGGATAGTGAAGAAGGTTTTTGGTATGCTTTTCTTTGTTGGTCAGAGTATTGAGTATAGGGTTTGGGAGGTCATGTTGCGGCTGTACAGGACATTGGTTAGGCCACTGTTGGAATATTGCATGCAATTCTGGTCTCCTTCATATCAGAAAGATGTTGTGAAACTTGAAAAGGTTCACAAAAGATTTACAAAGATGCTGTCACGGTTGGAGGATTTGAGCTGTAGGTCGAGGCTGAACAGGCTGGGGCTGCTTTCCCTGGAGCGTTGGAGGCTGAGAGGTGACCTTATAGAGGTTTACAAAAGTATGAGGGGCATGGATAGGGTAAATAGGCAAAGTCATTTCCCCTTGGGGTCGGGGAGTCCAGAACTAGTGGGCATAAGTTTAGGGTGAGAGGGGAAAGATATAAAAGAGACCTTAGTGGCAACGTTTTCACACTGAGGGTGGTATGGGTTTGGACTGAGCTGCCAGAGGAAGTGGTGGAGGCTGGTACAACCACAACATCTAAGAGGCATTTGGATGGGTATAGGAATAGGAAGGGTTTGGAGGGATATGGGCCGGGTGCTGGCAGGTGGTACTCGATTGGGTTTGGGTATCTGGTCGGCATGGACGGGTTGGACCGAAGGGTCTGTTTCCATGCTGTACATCTCTATGACTCTATTAAGACTTCATTTTTAAGGTCATAACATTCAAGGATACATTCAAATTCTTTTTCTGTTTATGCCTTTTGATGCTGTAAATTTTCATCTTTCTGCTGTAACTCAGTTAATTTTCCTGAGCTGGAGATGTCTGCATTATCATCTATCTGCCTCTCAGTTTGTGTAAACCAGCTGAACAAACAGGGTCTCTGCTAATTCCACTTGGACTTTCTTCTCTGAAATCTTTGCTCTCAACTGGTGACTTTGTGGCCTCATTTCCATCCATTAGGAAAACTCCCAGGATATGTGGCCTGCACTAATTCTACTGCCTGTTTTTCCAGTGTTTGTCCAATCACTGGAGGTAGCACTCCAATCTGTGAGCCAGCTATATCGTGAGCAAGGACAAATTGTATTACGAGAGCTAAGAGTTTGTCCAGTCCTCCTGCCATGACTTTTCTATTCTTCACTGGACATTCTGAGCTCACTTTACATAATTGAGAACTTCTTGTCTCACCTTGAATTCCTGGTACTAGCACCTTTTCTGGCAATAGTCTTTCAGAAGGCACGGATAGGTTGGACCGAAGGGTCTGTTTCCATGCTGTACATCTCCATGACTCTATGACTCTATCTACTCATCTTTCAGCATCACAGATTGAGAGGATCCTCTATCTATTAATATTGCAACCTCTTTACCTGCTATTCCTGGCCTATGCATGTAAACTTTACCTTCGCAGCTATATGGTTCAAGAAGATCTGGTACTTCCTCCTGAACCAACCTCCGACCAGATTGTACATTCTGATGCAGCTATCTCGCCACATTGTGCTTTCTGTTACCACTCCAAAAAAAGTCACTGGCTTATCCTATTTTTCGATATCTGGCTTCCCAGTCCTTTTCCCTACCCACCAACACACTGATTTCATATGGACTGCATTATTGCGGCGAAGACCCTGAAGCTTTTTAATTTCTCTTTCCTATTGTGAAACCTAACATGTCGCAAGTAATTCTTATGATCATCACTGAGATCTACCTTTCCCTTCCCACGCGACGATTTCTCTTTTCCCCAATTTCTATCCCCCATGGATTGAAACTGATTTTGGAAGCCAAACTTTGATTTATGAACCAACTTATAATCATCAGCCATTTCGGCTGTTATCTTGCCATTTTAACTCTCTGCTCTTCCACATGAGTTCTCATAAATTCAGAAAGTGAATTTAAAAAATTTTTAAATTCCTCCAAAATAATTGTCTCTCGAAGAGAGTCACAGACTTGCTCAGTTTTTAATGCCCTTATCCACCTCTCAAAATTACTTTGTTGGAATTTTACCACCTTACCTTCCTGAAACATTACCTGTCGGCCTCTGGCACAATCACATCTGCACCTAAGATGGCTTTCGTCACCTCCTCTAATGCCCAGATAGCTCCTCTGATAGTGATATGAATACCTGACTAGCTCTACCTGCAAGTTTTATTTGGATCAACAAATCCCACATGGTCACTGGCCGTCACATTTGTTTAGCAACCTATTCAAATGAGTTGAAAAAGGCTTCCACATCTTTCTCATCAAATTTGGGCAATGCTTAGAATATATTTAAATATTTCTCACTAGGCCTTTGGCTACCATGGTTTTGCTCATCCTCACTCTCTTCCTCACTCAGCTTACCTTCAGCTCCATCCTTTCAAATTGACTTCCTTGTCGAAGTGCCAATTTCTGAAGTTCAAACTCCCTCTCTTTCTTCTTTCTCTCTCTCCTTTTTTTTCTCTTCTCTTTCTCTTTCTCTCGCTCTTCCCTCGCTCTTTCTCTCGCTTTTTCTCTCTCTTCTCTTTTTCCTTTTGTTCAATAACGTGATCCATTCTTTTTCTTAATGTTCTGCTGAAGTGATTTCTTCTTTTTCCCTTTCCTCTGCTTTTAATCAGAATTCAAACTGTTTCATTTTCAATTAAATTTTAACCATCCCAAAAGATTCATGTGGTGTTTCCAGCAAATGTAAATGCTGCGTTATTGTTGTAATTATCTCTCCTTTCCTCAAGAAGGGAGGCAGCTCCAACCCCATTCTATTGAGGCAAAACTGAGGACTGCAGATTCTAGAAACCAGAGTTTAGATCAGAGTAGTGCTGGAAAAGCACAGAAGGTAAGGCAGCATCCGAGGAGCAGAAAAATCGATGTTTCGGGCAAAAGCCCTTCATCAGGAAAGGGCTGATGAATGGCTTTTGCTCGAATCATTGATTTTCCTGCTCCTGGGATGCTGCCGAACCTGCTGTGCTTTTTCAGCACCACTCTGATCTAAACTCCATCCGTTAAAGCTGAATTTCCAGGCTAAGTGCCAATTTCTGACGATCAAGCTCCGTCTCTTTCTACTTTTCATCTCTCTCCATTTCTACCTGTTCTCTTTCTCTTTCTCTCGCTCTTTCTTGCTCTTCCCTCGCTCTTTCTCTCTCTCTTTTCTCTAATTTCTCTCTCCTCTTTTTCCTTTTGTTCAATAATGTGATCCATCCTTTTTCTTATTGTTCTGCTAAAATGATTTGTTCATTTTACTTCTCCTCTACTTTTTTTCAGAATTCAAACTGATCCACTTTCAATTAAATTTTAACCATCCCTAAAGATTCTGATAGCATTTCCAGCAAATGGAAATGCTGAGCTATCGGTGTTATTATCTCTCCTTTCCTCATGGAAGGAGACAGCTCCAACCCCAGCTTATCTGCTGATTCCAGCAGCTTGGCCTTACCCACATTTTGTAAAACTCCCAACCTCACTTTTTCCACCCCCAGACCAAAAGAGCCATTGCTATTCCAAACACTATTTAATTCAACTGAATTCAATTCCTGATACAAAAGACACTAACACCTACCACTCACTGCCTTCTAATCACAAATCAGAACAAAAGAATAAATCCTGCAAAGAGCCCCCGATCTGCTATGGATCAGGCCAGACCCCCTCAAAACATTTGAAGAAAGTGGGCCAGACCCTAACCTTGCTCATTGTTTTCAGCAGCTGTGACATGGATATTCCAGGAGGGATGCAGTTGGTCAAGCCCAAGTAGTTTTAAACAAAACAGAATTTATTTACAAGATTACTAAATAGAAACACAAAAGAGAGCAGAATATAGAATAACTTAACCGATTCGACACAGCAATAGATTATCCCAACATAATGATACTGTTCCAAATATTCGCAATAATCCTCATAAAGACATCTTGGCACAAAAGATAAAATCAAACACAGGGTCTTACTGGAGAGAGGTCAGAGAGAGGAGCAGCATGGAGCTGCTTCTTTAGGTCCAACTGGTTTTACAACTGCCTGACTGCTTTCAGAGAATAGACGGACTGCCAAAACCAAATCAAACCAGAGCTCGCTGAGCTGGGAGGACTGGCCTCTCCCTTTTCATTGTACCAGAGTTTGTGTTTTAAAACATAAAAGCATTTCCCCTGAGGCAGTATCTGTTAGCTGTAATAACACTTGGCCTAAAACCCATCTAACCCAGACCTTTTGGAGTCTGTGTCCTGACGCTGTCTGTGAGAAAAAAATCCAAGGACATCAAAACCTTGTTGAAGAAGCATCATCATCACATGATCACTCTGAGAGCTGGCTGTGAGGGTGATGGATCAGTGTCAAGGATTCTGCAGATGTAAATAAAGGGTGGCTTGGTGATGTGACACCGAATTCTGTGGAGTTACTCCATCCATTATGGTCACTGGGTCAAAATCCTGGAATTCCCTCCCGACAGCACATGAACTGCATCAATTCAAGAAGGCAGCTCACCACCAGTAATAGCAGCAATAATATTCACAATTATAATGGTGATAATAGTGATAATACTGGTGGTGGTGATAATGATGATGGTATTAACAGAACATTTAGAAATGTCTCTTATGATCCAACAAAGTCAGCATGGTGTCACGAAGGATAAATAATGCTGGACAAATTGATTGGGACGCTTTGATGAGATGAGAAACAGTATAGATAATGGGGATCCAGTCGATAATGCACTTGAACTTACAAAATGCTTTATAGAATCCCTTCAGTGTGGAAACAGGCCCTTCAATGCAACATGTCCATGATGAACCTCCAAAGAGTAACCCACCCATTCCCTTATCCGATATTCACCACTGACTAATATATCTAACCTATACAACCCTGAACACTCTAGACAATTTAACATAGCCAATTCATCGAACATGCACATATTTGGATTGTTGGAGGAAGCCAGAGCAACTGGAGGAAACCAACACAAACACGAGGACAATGTGTAAACTCCATGCAGACAGTGGCTCAAGGTTGGAATCGAATCTGGGTCCCTGGTGCTGTGAGGTAGCAGTGCTACCCCTCACCACTTTGATAAGGTACCACACATAATGCTACTTAATACGAAGAGTTTAATGTTACAGGGAGTAAAGTCAGAGCATTTACTGATTAAACAATGGCATCGAGTTTGGATAAATGTGGTATTTCCAGGTTGGCAATTCTCAAATTAAGCGATTTATACTGAGGTTCCCTATTTCATAACAATTCGAAACCATCACCTTTCATCAGAAGAAAATGTTTTATCTATTTTGCATTCACCAGAACTCTGTGAATTCAAAAAACCAGACTTTCCGAGCAATATGTGCTTCTTTGAACTGAAAAACAATCAAATTCCGTCAACCGGTAAACACCATAATGGTTTCAATGTTTACTTTATCTGCTCGTAAAATCTCTCCCAAAGCAAATAATTTCCCATTCACACTCCAAGAACTGTTTCTGTCAGATTGATTTCTTCTTAAAACAAAACATCCCTCCCGCCATATTGTGATTGTAATCTTTCAATCCTCTCATACACACAAAGACCACAATCTACACATCACTAGTTCAGAATCCAAACTCCATGCAAAATTATCTTAAAATTATACAGAAACCATACACCTCACATCAGTGATTTGACCCGACAGGGGGAGTGCAGTAGTAATCAAGCCCCAGTTAACCACAAACCATACGAAATCTGTCACGAATCAACATTGCAGCCAATTTGAGTATTTTCTGTCCTCCAAGCCAAAGTAAACAAAAAGCAGGTTGATTAATGACCTCAAACATGACATTTAATATCAGCAAGACAGATTCTTGAAACAAGCAGAAAACGTGATCAACAACTGCATTTCTATTTGAGATTAAACTATTAATCTCATTAATCCCATTAATCTCAAATATACATTTATTCACAGACAGCGTAACCTGGTTCTGCAGAAATAGTTCATGCTGTTTGTTGAAACAAAAGCTTGAAAGAAAGACCATCCCAGTGCAACAAGAAGTCAGAATGTTTTGACATCTCATAATTTTTTCAGTTTCATGTGAATCGTGGAAAATCAGTACTTTATTTTTACTACAGAACTTTACAAAATGATTCCTGAACATTTCATGACTTTTTTTTCAATGAAAGAGTATACTCACAGCTCTGTCTGCTCCTGCAAACCTGTTAGAATTGATCCATTCAATAAAATTGCCTCCACTGCTCTTATTTCTCCACCCAATCTATATCTCCTCACATCTCACTGCATTACATCTGATCTGCTATTGGCTTCCCCTTCTCCCCCAGTATGAGAAGTAAAAGAGAAAGCCCATCCTGAGCCAGGATGGGGACTGAAAGCAGACTCTCAGCAACATTCAACACAAAGCTCCAGCTAATTTTGTTGGGAACTGCTAGAATATTATGATTACTCTTCCCCAGTCAGGTGCCTCAGATGGCTGGAGTATAATGTAGGTAGAATAATATCAACATCTCAGCTTCAATCCTAGTGTCAGCTGTGGGATCTCATGGAGAGAGAGTGTCTCCCCTTTCCCAGTGCTCGATGTGAAATGGTTCCCTTTCGCCTGGATCAAACCAGTTGTCTCTCCAATGGAGAGAGATGTGTGTGCCACTTTGTGCTTTATGGTTCATTTCCAATCCCTGGGAGATTCACCTGCAGATGTGGCACCTCACAGAGCAATCTCCCTGATTCTGCACATCCAGATCGATGACACTGACACTCTTGTAAATTGAATGGAATTAATATCATTCAATCTCCAGGTTAAAGTTCCACATCTCCCACAAACTCCTCCAAATTGTTACAAAAATATCGCCTTTCTCCCAACTCCCAACAACATTGAACCTGAGCTCAGCTTCCTCCCCACAGTGAATCCGTCGCGGACATCACTCTCCATCACCTCCTCAATCTTCTTGATCACAAACTGATCTCCAATTCATTCATTGGCAAGAGGTTATAGATAGAGATGATTGTCATGTAAAGACTACTTACTGTCTACAATGAGTTGGCTTCCACTTCCATAGATCCAGCCCCAGACTGAGCAGTAATAGACCCCAGTGTCATTGGGCTGCACATCTGTGATGTTCAGAATGAAGCTGTTATTGGAGGAGTCTCTGAAAGGCTGGAATCGCTCAGTGAATTGTGGGCTCCATTGTGTGGATACATTTCCTGGATGTGTTAAAACCCACTCCATAATTTGCTCTGGAGACAGTCGGTACCAGTGAACATCAGTGTGTGTCACTGTCGTGTTCCTCATGGTGCACTGCAACTGGGCAGTCTGACCCTCGGTGACACGACACAGGCTCGGAGACTGGAGAAGGACTGGACCATTGGTACCTTTAAAGATAAAGATAACAAAGCGTTTATTCCCACAAGACCAGATTCTCTGCACTGTCATATTGAAAGGATCTGAAAGGGTGTTAAGAGTTTTCAGTGAAATAGAGAGAACATGTTGTTATATTAATCCATGGAGCTGCATTTGTAACTGATTCAGATCAAATAAAATCTGCCAACATAAGCAGAAATAATTAAATAAACAGAGTATGAAATAATATTTCTTAATTCTGTTGAAAATCTCATTGACATTTTGGACACGTCAATGTCTTCTGCAGCATGGTCAAAACCCACATTCACTTCCATGTGGAAGGGCAATGGAAGCAGATACATGGGAACTCCATTCCCTACAAGATCCCCTCCAAGTCACTCACCATTCTGACTTGAAAATATAGCACTGTTCATTCAGTGCCGCTGGGTCAAAATGCTGGAATTCTCTCCCTCAGAGCAATGTGGCTGTATGTGCAGGACATGGACTGCAGTGGGTCAAGAATGCAGCTCAGCCCCAGCAATAGCAACAAGAATAATGACAGTGATAATGGCGATGGTGATGGTGATGATATCGGCAGAACATTTACAAATGTATAACATCAATCAGCAGAGTCAGCATGGCATCACAAAGGATAAATAAAGACAGACCATTTTACTGGAACTCTTTGATGGGTTAAGAGGCATGTTAGACAAAGGGGATCCATTTGATGTTGTAATGTGTTTGGATTTTCAAATCACTTTTGATAAGCACTGCACATGAGGCTACTTCACAAGATGAGAGTCCTTGGTTTTGGAGGTAGTATAGACAGAAGATTGGTGAAATAAACAATGACAGAGAGTTGGGATAAAGTGGTTCATTTCACAGTGCCCACATATAATTTGTGGAGTGCCTCAGGGCTCAGTGCTGGGCCACAATTATTGACAATTGATATTAATGACTTGATGAGGAAAGTAAATTGACTGCAGCAAAGTTTGTGGATGGCACAAAAATAAATGGGAAGGCAAGTGGTGAGAATCACTTGCCTTCCCATTTATTTTGGTCTGTGCAGAGCTATAGACAGGTTCAGTGAGTGGGTACAATGTTGGCAGATGAAATGTATTGTGGGGAATACAATGTCTTGTACTTCAGTAGGCAGAATATGATTTCTTTTCTTCATTCAAGATGTGAACATTGTGACAAAGCCAGCATTTATTACCGATCCATAATTGCTCAGGGCGCAGTTAAGAATCGGCTCCTTTACTGTGGGTCTGGAGTCACATGTAGGTCAAACCAGTAAGGATGGCAGTAAATCATGTGGGTATTTCCCGAACAATCATTTCATGGTCATTATCAGATGTTTAATTCCACGTTTTTAAGGAATTAAAATTCCAACATTTTCCATGAAGGGATTTGAATATGGAGTCTCAGAACATGCTCTAGGTCTCTAGGTTAATAGTCTAGTGATGATCAAACTTGGCTATTGCCTCCCATGAGGGGAAAGACTGCTTTACAGAGGGACTGGTAGGGTTGGAGATGTGTATGAATCACCGAGAGCTAGCATCCAAGATCAGCAGGGAGTAAGGAGGGAAGATGAAATGTTGGCCTTTATTTCAAAGGGAATGGAGGATAAAACTAGGGAGACTTTGTTATCATGATACAAGGCGCTAGTTAGACCAGAACTGGAATAACGTGGGCTGTTGTGGACTCCTTATCTGAGGAAAAATACACCAACATTAGAGGCAGTCCAGAGAAGGTTCACGCGATTGATCTTGGATGTGGAGGGATATTCTTATGAAGAGATGGTGAGATCGTCGGGCCTGTACTCATCTGGGTTTAGGAGAATGTGAGAAGAACTTAGTGAGACATATAAGATATTGAGGAGGCAATACAGAGAGTAGTTTCCCCTTGTGGGAGAGTCTCAGAATCAACGATATGTTCTCAGAATATCGGGTCGCACATTTTGAACAGAGATGAAAGGAATTTCTTCTCTCAGAAGTTTGTGAATCTGTGGAATTCTTTCCCACAGAGGGCTGTCATGGCTGGGTCATTAAGGATATTTAAGGCTGAGATGAAAAAAGATTTAATTAGTAATAGAGTCAAGGGTCATGGGGAAAAGGCAGGAAAATGGGTTTGAGGGTTATCAGATCAGCCATGATCCTATTGAATGGTGGAGCAGGCTAGATAGGCCAAGTGACCTACTTCCATTCCTTTATTTTACTGTCTTATCTTTTTACAATCCATTCTCATGATCAGACAGACACTGCCCTCCTCAGAACCTGACCCTGAATCCTCACAATTGTTTCACTGCCATGTTCACTTCAGCGAGATATTTGATAAGATTCCCCATGGTAGGCTCATTCAGAAGGTCAGGAGGAATGGGATTCAGGGGAACACAGCTGTCTGGATACAGAATTGGCTGGCCAACAGAAGACAGCGAGTGGTAGTAGAAGGAAAATATGCTGCCTGGAAGTCTGTGGTGAGTGGTGTTCCACAGGGCTCTGTCCTTGGGCCTCTATTGTTTGTAATTTTTATTAATGACTTGGATCAGCCAGTTTGCAGATGACACAAAGGTTGGAGGTGTCGTTGACAGTATAGAGGGCTGTTGTAGGCTGCAGCGGAACATTGACAGGATTCAGAGATGGGCTGAGAGGTGGCAGATGGAGTTCAACCTGGATAAATGTGAGGTGATGCATTTTGGAAGGTCGAATTTGAAAGCTGAGTACAGGATAAAGGATAGGATTCTTGGCAGTGTGGAGGAACAGAGGGATCTTGGGGTGCAGGTACATAGATCCCTTAAAATGGCCACCCAAGTGGACAGGGTTGTTAAGAAAGCATGTGGTGTTTTGGCTTTCATTAACAGGGGTATTGAGTTTAAGAGTTGTGAGATCTTGTTGCAGCTCTATAAAACTTTGGTTAGACCGCACTTGGAATACTGAGTCCAGTTCTGGTTGCCCTTTTAGAAGAAAGATGTGGATGATTTGGAGAGGGTTCAGAGGAGGTTTACCAGGATGCTGCCTGGACTGGAGGGCTTATCTGATGAGCAGAGGTTGACTGAGCTCGGAAGTTTTTCATTGGAGAAAAGGAGGAGAAGAGGGTACCTAATTGAGGTATACAAGATAGTGAGAGGCATAGATAGAGTCGATAACCAGAGACTATTTCACAGGGCAGAAATGACTAACATGAGGGGTCATAGTTTTAAGCTGGTTGGAGGACCGTATAGAGGGGATGTCAGAGGTGGGTTCTTTACACAGAGAGTTGTGAGAGCATGGAATGCGTTGCCAGCAGCAGTTGTGGAGGCAGGGTCATTGGGGACATTTAAGAGA
This sequence comes from Chiloscyllium punctatum, assembly GCF_047496795.1. Lineage (NCBI taxonomy): Eukaryota > Metazoa > Chordata > Chondrichthyes > Orectolobiformes > Hemiscylliidae > Chiloscyllium > Chiloscyllium punctatum. Next base: position 7,635,537 of record NC_092749.1, on the reverse strand, counting down.
CTCCTGGACATGCATATGGTAACAGAAATTTGAGGGTGCCTACATGAGGATCAGTGGTCGGCACAACATCATGAGCTGAAGGGCCTGTTCTGTGCTGTACTGTTCTATGGTCTATGTTCTATGTTCTATGTACACATAATCTCTCAATTTTACTAACACTAGTAATCACCTGACTACGAACTACCCTGTGTGCCCCTTTGTCCATTAGCTTCTCAGAGACCCAGGGTCCAGCTTCTCACACACACACACACACACACATACACACACACACTTCATATACCAGCTCCAAGATATCTTGTCTAAACCAATCATAATCATAGCATCATAGAATCAGAAAGTCCTACAGCACAGAGACAGATCCTTCAGTCCAAATGGTTCCATGCCAACCAAAATATCCATGCACACTAACACTGATACACTTCGATACCACTCACCCTCAATCTCCTACATTTGAAAGGAAAAACTCCAAGCTTGTCGAACTTCTCCCTATCACTCAGTCCCTTGAGTCCTGACAATATCCTTGTAAATTTCTTCTGCACTCTTTCCAGTTGAATAACATCCTTCCTGAAGAAAGGTGACCAAAACTGAACACAATACACCAAGTGCAGCCTCACCAACATCCTGTACAACTGCAACAGAACTTCCCAACTTTGACATTCAATGCCTTGACTGATGTAGGCAAGTGTGCCAAAAGCCTTCTTCACTGCCCTGCCCATCAGTGAGTCAGCTTTCAGAGAAATGTGGACCTGAACTCCAAGGTCCCTCGATTCCACTACATTTCGTAAGGTCCTACCATTCATCATGAATCTCCAAACATGATTTGACTTCGCAAAATGCAAGACCTCACACTTATCAACATCAAACTCAATTTGCCATTTCTCAGCCCACTTGCCATCCATCTCACACCTTGGAATATTGGCACATCCGTTTTCTCCATTTCAAGAAAGTGCTGGTAGCATGTTTCTCCCAAACAATTAACTTCATTAGCTTGATCGTCAACATTTCTCTTCCTCTCATTTATCCCTGGAACAAGATGCTTTTCATTGGTGTCACCTCACACTGTATTCTCCCCTTTACTGCCCAACTTTCCATGATGTTATTCATATCTCAGTAAATCCCCTGGATCCATTGCATATTTCTCATCAATATCCTCTGACTATCCCCGCAAATAATTCCCCATCACACCGGTACGCCAACACCCACACTCTCTCATCCATGGTGTAATAAACGTAGACTCACTTCTGGGAAATGGCTTGGCTGGACGAAGGTCGCTGCTTCACCCACAAATATAAAATGTCCAAAGGAGGTTTAAAGGATGTACTGGGATGAAAGAAGATGCAAATCACTGGGCTGATTCAGGAATTGAGGGAGATGGCTTATGAGGAAAGACTGAGTAGACTGGGATTATATTCATTGGAACTTAGAAGAAGGAGGGTGAATCTTATAGAAACATAAAATGTTGAAGAAAAGAGATAGGATAGAAGAAGAGAGGATGTTTCCATTGTGAGTGAAACTAGGACAAGAGGGCAGAACCTCAAAATAAGGGGGAGCAAATTTAGGACTGAATCAAGGAAGAACTTCTTCACGCAGAGGGTTGGGAATCTGTGGAATTCCCTGCGTAATGAAGGAGTTGAAGGTTCCTTATTGAATGTTTTGAAAGCTAAGATAGGTAGATTTTTGAACAGTAAAGGAATTAATGGTTTTGGAGTTGAGACTTATGGTAAGAGATAGGCCTACTCATGCTCCCGGTTCTTCTGTTCAAGAAACAGAATACTTCTAGGAACAGATTTTTGAAATCTATCCTTCGTGTGTGGGAATGATGTGACTGAGCGATGGGTAAAGAAAATCCATCAGTTAGGGTTGATGTGACATCACAAACATATGAAAGGCTAGCTGAAATTCTCCTGGAAGGTGAAGATAATTCAGAGGGAGGATTTGTGATGATATCCCTCATTGTGGATCAGAAAGCAGACCTTGAATGGAATAAATTCAGTCAGCTCATACTAAGGCAGGATTTGTATGGTAGATTAGTTAGTAAAGTGACATCTCATGGGATCTGGGGGAGCTTGCAAATTAGACAAAAACTTGGCTGGTAGGAAGGAGACAGAGAGTGGTGATGGAGGGGTGCTTTTCAGACTGGCGGCCTATGCCCAGCATTGGTCCACATGGATCACTGCCGGACCCACTGCTTTTCATTATTTATATAAATGATTTGGTTGTGAATGTAGGAGGTATGGTTAGGAAGTTTGCAGGTGACACCAAAATAAATGTTACAATGGACAGTGAAGTAGGTTATCTTAGAATCCAGCGGGACCTTGATCAGATGAGCAAATGGGCCAAGAATTAAAGGATGGGGTTCAATTTAGACAAACGTGAGGTGTTGCATATTGGAAAGGCAAACCAGAGCAGGACCTATACACTTAATGGTGGGGCTCTATGTGGTGATAATAATGAGGTCAGCCAGGTAGACCTCAAGAAAGATGCGTTCCTTGATTGGAGGTGTTAATCTGGTCCAATCAGGAAGCCCTGGCTGACAGGTATAAACAGGAGTGTCAGGGGTTCTGTTCACTCTGAGACCTGGCTCTGAGGGACTTGGATCAGCGTCACGTACTAAACATGTGTAAATAAAGGGGAACTTGATGAGAGAAAACTATCCAGAAGGCCAAGTGGTAAATGCGATGCCTTGAACCCCCTGCTGCAAGCAGATTAATCCATCGGTGATGCTGCCGCTGGAACAGTCCACTTTAATTGTAAACTTTCTTGACACCCTTCTGGTCACCGCTGACCAGACCTGGCTGTGGGCACAGAAAGATATGATCCTGGCTAAACTAAAACAGCTGGTGGTGTTGGGGAGGTCAAAGGGGCATCACTTTCTGAACTGAACCAGTTTCTGGACAAGTTGAGCCATGATTATCATAGAGGATGACAGATTACTGTAGGGAGCAGGAGTGATTCGACTGAACAATGGTTACCGCCAGATACTGGCTGATCTCCAAAAGGTTAACTCAGGGGTGTCCAAAATGAAAATGTGGTGGAAAGTAATGTCTGGTGGCCAGGATTGGATGCAGACACAGCCACATTGTTGAGCAGTGCCCAGAGTGCCAACAAGGACAATAATTACCGCTAGCAGCTTCCTTGTATTCTTGGGAATGGTAAGGTGAACCCTGGACCTGGTTACATATTGACGATGTCAATCCTTTCATGGGCTCTGCATTTTCAGTCAGTGTGAATACCCACTCAAAGTGATTGAACATGTATCGGGTTCATGTGTCAAGCATGGGGACAACGTGAGACAACTTGCACGTGTCTTTTGCAATACAAGGACTCTCTGAGATGCTGGTCACTGATAATAAACCATGGGAGGGTGGGGTGGGGTGGGGTGTATGCATGTGTGTGAGCTCTGAAGGTGGAAGTGGGGGGGGTGCTGTTTCTCATTTTTCAATAGCCTTGGGGACATGTTTCAGGAAAAATGAAATGTTTGGAAATTAAAGTGATGGACTCTGACCCAAAATGGTATTCATAATGCATCCAAAAAAGGCCCAGCAAACTCAAATTATATGTGCTTGGTTCGATAGCAGTTATTCAAACACCTGTATCTGAGGTATACCGAAAGCGGGCATGAGAAAACCACTTTTCATTCCCGTTGTCTGAAATCAAGAGGGAAGGCAAAATTCCTGATATTGAATTATTTGAAATTAAATGTCAAGTGAACTAATGCTACTCTTGCAAGCGTGTGTGGCTTGATCAACCTAATCTGGTGTAGGGGGACATAGTCTAAATAATTTCGAACATGGGAACTTTTGGATAATTCAAAACCACTGTGATAATTTGTGCTCAAGTTAAAGAAAATGTTTCCAAAAGAGCTTGAAAGCTTTGAGGGTGGCATGGTGGTTCAGTGGTTAGCACTAATACTCCAGAACACCAGGGACCCAGGTTGTGTTCCAGCTTTGGGTGACTGTCTGTGTGGAGTTTGCACGTTCTCGCCTTGTCTGCATGGGATTCCTCTGGATGCTCCAGTTTTCTCCCACAATCCAAAGATGTGCAGGTCATGTAAATTGGCCCATAGTGTTAGGTGTATTAGTCATCGGTAAATGTTGGGTAGGGGAATAGGCCTGGGCGCGTTAGTCTTCAGAGGGTTGGTGTGGACTTGTTTGACCAAAAGGCCTGTTTATGTACTGTAGGGAATCGAATCTCATTATAAATGCTTTGAAGCTTTCATAGAATACTGATGCAATGTACTCACATAGAATCTCAAGACCATTGCATGGGTGAGAGGCATGATTGACACCAGGTCAGCTTTTTTTTTATGTTCATTTGTGGGATGTGACCATCACTGGCTGGCCAGCATTTATTGCCCGTCCCTAGCTGTCCTTGAGAAGGTGGGGTGGAGCTGCCTTCTTGAACTGCTGCAGTCAACTGCTGTGGGTTGACCCACAGTGCCATTATGGAGGGAATTCCAACATTTTGGCCCAGCGACACTAAGGGAACAGTGATATATTTCGAAGTCAGAATGGTGAGTGTCTTGGAGAGAAAATTGAAGATGGTGGTATTCCCATACTCTACTGCCTTTGTCCTTCTGGATGGAAGTGGTCCTGGATTAGGAAGATGCTGTCTGAGGATCTTTAATGAATTTCTGCAGTGCATCTTGTAGATAGTACACACTGCTGTTACTGAGCATCGATATTGGAAGGAATAGATACTTGTGGATGTAGTGCCAATGAAGTGGGTGCTGTATCCTGGATGGTGACAAGTTTCGTGAGTTTTGTTGGGATTGCATTCATTCAGGCAAGTGGGGAGTATTCCTTCACACTCTTGACTTATATCTTGCAGTGGTATACAGGCTTTGAGGAGTCAGGAGATGAGTTACTCACCGCAGTACCCGAGCTTCTGACCTGCTCTTGTAGCCACTGTGTTTATATGGTGAGTCCAGTTGAGTTTCTGGTCAATGATAATTCCCAGGATGTTGAGAGTGGGGGATTCAGTGATGGTAACACCATTTTTGTCAAGGAGGTGGTGGTTATTTTGTCTCTTATTTGCGATGGTCATAGTCTGGCATTTGTGTGGCACATATGTTTATTGCCACTTGTTAGCCCAAGTCTGGATCTTGAGGCCTTTGAACATGGACAGTATCTGAGGAGTTGTGAATGGTGCTGAACTTTGTGCAATCATCAGTGAACATCCCCACTTCTGATCTTACAATAGAGGGAGGGTCATTGATGAAACAAACTGGTAGCAATGTGATGGAGGAGGATTTCCTGAAATGTATGAGGAATAGTTTCTCAAACGATATGTCGAGGAACTGACTGGAGACCAAGCCATCGTAGACTGGACATTATGTAATGTGATAAAATTGATTCGCAACATTGTGGTGTGAGATCCTTGAGGGAAGAGTGAGCATAACATGACATAATTCTTTATTAAGGTAGAGAGTGACATAATTAAATCTGAAACTAGAGTCCTGAACTGAAAGAAAGTTAACTTTGATGGCATGAGGCATACATTACCAAGAATAAGCTGGCCAACGATACTTATTGGGCTGATGGTGGATAGGTAATGGCAAACAATTAAAGATTATGTGGATGAACTTCAACAATTGAATACCCCTGCCTGGTATAAGAGTAAAACAGAGAAGGTGATTCCAGGTCTAACAAGGGAAATCACGAACTGTGTTAAGTCCAAAGGTGAGATTTATAACTTCACCAGAAAAAGCAGCAAACTTGAAGACTGGCAGAAATTAAAAATTCGGCAGAGGAGGACAAGGTTTAAATTCGGAAAGGGAAAATAGAATATGAAGGTAAGCCAGCGGCAGACATATTTTCAGACTGTAAAAGCTTCTATAGATATATGAACAGCAAAAGACTGGTGAAGACAAATGTAGATCACTTAATGTTAGAATCAGGCGAATTCAAAATGAGCAACAAAGAGATGGTGGACCAGTTCAACAAATATAAAAACAGAGGTTGTTGGAAAAACTCAGCAGGTCTGGCATCATCTGAGCAGAGAATTGGGTCCGGTGATCCTTTCTCAGAACAGTTATCAGGAAAGGTCACTGGACCTGAAGCCTGAACTTCGATTTCTCTGCACAGATGCTGCCGGGCCTGCTGAGCTTTTCCAGCAACTTCTGTTTTTGTTTCTGATTTGCAGCAGCTGGAGTTCTTTTTGTTTTTCTTTTTCAGTTGATCAAATACTTTGAACCTTCCTTCAGGAAATGCAAGGGGACAGAGGGTCAAGCATGAAGGAGGAACTGAAGGAAATCCTTTTTCATCAGGAAATGGTGTTGGGAAATTGATGGAATTAAAACTTGATAGCTCCCATGGCCTGATGCTTTGGATCCCAGAGTACTTAAGCAAGTGGCCCTAAAAATAACAGATGCATTGTTGAAGAGTTCCAATGGAATGGACAGGAGCTAATGTAATGTAATTTTACCTGGACCATCTCTGACTCCTCACTCCCCTTCCTGGGCCTCTCCATCTCCATTAATGACGACTGACTTGACACCGACATTTTTTACAAACCCACTAACTCCCACAGCTACCTGGATTACACCTCTTCCCACCCTACCTCTAGCAAAAATGCCATCCTGTATTCCCAATTCCTCCGCCTATGCCGTATCTTCTCCCAGGAGGACCAGTTCCACCACAGAACACACCAGATGACCTCCTTCTTTAGAGACCGCAATTTTCCTTCTCACGTGGTAAAAGATGCCCTCCAATGCATCTTCTCCACATCCCGCACCTCTGCCCTCAGATCCCACCCCTCCAACCGTAACAAGGACAGAACGCCCCTGGTGCACACCTTCCACCCTACCAACCTTCGCATAAACCAAATCATCCACCAACATTTCCGCCACCTCCAAACAGACCCCACCACCAGGGATATATTTCCCTCCCCACCCCTTTCTGCCTTCTGCAAAGACCATTCCCCCCTGACTACCTGGTCAGGGCCACGCCCCCCTACAACCCACCTTCCCCTGCCACTGCAGGAATTGCAAAACCTGCGCCCACACCTCCTCCCTCACCTCCATCGAAGGCCCTAAAGGAGCCTTCCACAGCCATCAACGTTTTACCTGCACATCCCCCTCCTACTCTGCCGAGGACATGGAGGTCCTGGGTCTCTTTCACCGCTGTTCCCTCACCACCAGACGCCTGGAGGAAGAATGCCTCATCTTCCGCCTCGGACCACTTCAACCCCAGGACATCAATATGGACTTCAACAGTTTCCTCATTTCCCCTTACTCCACCACACCCCAGTTCCAAACTTCCAGCTCAGCACTGCCCCCATGACTTGTCCTGACTTGTCTTACCTGCCTATCTTCTTTTCCACCTATCCACTCCACCCTGCCCCCCCAACCTATCACCTTCATCCCCTCCCCCACTCACCTATTATACTCTATGCTACTTTCTCCCCACCCCCACCCTCCTCTCACTTATCTCTCCACCCTTCAGGCTCTCTGCCTGTATTCCTGATGAAGGGTTTTTGCCCAAAGCATCGATTTTACTACTCCTCGGATGCTGCCTGAACTGCTGTGCTCTTCCAGCACCACTAATCCAGAATCTGGTTTCCAGCATCTGCAGTCATTTTTTTTTACCTAGTACCTAATGTAACCCCATTCTTTAAAAATAGGAGGGAGAGAGAAAATGGAGAATTATAGGCAGATTAGCCTAACATTAGTGGTGGGGAAAATGGGAGAGTTAGTCATTAAACATGTAATAACTAGGCATTTGGGAAGTGGTTACAACATCGGTCTGAGTAAGCATGGACTCATTAAAGGGAAATCATGCTTGACAAATCTTCTGCACCTTTTATTGAGGATGTGACCAATGGAGTGGATAAGGGTGAAGCACTAAATGTTGTGTGTCTGGACTGTCAAAAGATTCCGAAAAGATTCCAGACATGAGTTTAGTCAGGAAAACTAAAGCCCATAGTATCGGGGGTAATTTATTTATATGGCTAGAGGACTGATTGGCAGACAAGAAGCAGCAAATTGGAAGAAGCAGGTCCTTTTCTGAGTGGCATGCAGTGATGAGTGGGCTATGGCAAGGTTCAGTGCTGGGATGCCAACTGTTCACTATATACATTAACTATTTGAACAAAGGAACTGAATGCAATATCTCTGATTTTGCAGATGACGCTAAGCTGGGTAGCAGGGTGTGCTGTGAGGAGAATGCTAAGAGTTGACAGGGTGATTTGGACAGACTGACTGAGTGGGCAAATACTTGGCAAATGTAATTTAATGTGGGTACACGTGAGGTTATCTAGACTGGTCCCAAAAACAGGAAGGCGGATTATTAACTGAATGGTGGCAGTTTAGGAAAACGTGAGGCGCAATGAGACCTGGGTGTCATGGTGGAACAATCGCTGAAGGTTGTCATGCAGATGCAGTAGGCAGTGAGGAAAGCTAATGATGTGCTAGCCTTCATAGTGAGAGGACTGGAGTATCAGAGTAAGGATGTCTTGCTGCAGTTATACAGGATTTTGGTGAGGCCATGCCCTGAGTATTGTGTGCAGTTTTGTTCTCCTCGTCTGAGGAAAGGACATTGTTGCTATTGAGGGAGTCCAGTGAAGGTTCAATGGATGGATTCCTGGGATGGCAGGACTGACAAATGAGGAAAGACTGGATCAACTAGGATGTACTCACTGGAATTTAGATTAATGAGGAGCATCTCATCAAAACATACAAATTCCTGATGGGGCTGGACAGACTAGATGCAGGAAGAATATTCCCAATACTGGGGAATTTCAGAACTAAGGGTCACAGTCTCAGAATAAGGGGTAAATCATTCAGAATAAAGATGAAGATGCATTTCTTCACTAAGTCTTGTGAACCTGTGGAATTTTCTTCCACAGGAAGCTCTTGGGGACAGGTGTATTCAAGAGGAAGCTGAATGTGGCCCCTTCAGCTAAAGGGATCAAAAGGTCTGGAGATAAATCATGAATGGGATACTGAGATTGTATGATCAGCTACAATAGTTTTGAATAGTAGTGCAGGGTCAAGGGGCTGAATGGCCTACTCCTCCTCCTATTTTAGATATTTCAGTAAGTTTGCAGCTGACTCAAAATTGGTGGAGTTGTGGATAGTGAGGAAGGTTCTCAGACGTTACAGTGGGATTTTGATTGGTTGGGATGTTGGGTGGAGAAATGGCACATGGAGTTTCAACTGGACAAGTGTGAGATGATACATTTTGGGAGGTCAAATGCGAGAAGAAGGAATAAATAAATGGCAGGACTCGCAGGAGTATTGATATCCAAAATAATCTTGGGATGCAAGTTCATAGCTCCCTGAAAGTTGCAATACAAGTGGCTAAGATGGTAAAGAAGGCAGATGGCATGCTTGGCTGCATTGGATGGTGTATCGAGGGTGAAATTTGGCATGTCAATTTCCAGCTGTACAGCACTTTAGTTCAGCCATATTTGGAGTACTGTGTGATGTTCTAGTCACCACACTATTGGAAAGATGACGAGACATTGGAGAAGGTGCAAAAGAGGATGACTAGGATGTTGCCTGGATTGGTGTCTATAAGGAGAGGGTGGACAAACTTGGATTGTTTTCATGAGAGAATCAGAGGCTGAGGGAAAACCTTGTTGAAGTTTATAAAACTATGAGAGGCATGGATAGGATGGATAGTCAAAGTGTTTTTTCTCAGGGTGTAAATGTCAAATACAAGGGACATAGGTTTAAGGTGAAAGGGGTCAAATCTTTAAAGAAGATGTGGGAGTGAAGTTGATGACGCAGAAGGTGGTAGGTGCCTGGACTCCACGGCCAGGGGAGGTGATAGAAGTAGATTCAACAGCAGCACTTAAGAGGCATTGAGACAGACACATTTACAGGGAGGGAATAGAGAGATATGGACCATGTGTGGGCAGATGGGAGTCATTTAGAATCTCATCATGATTGGCAGAGACTTTTTTGGCTGAAGGGCCTGTTGCTGTGCAGGACTGTCCCCTGTCCCATGCTGTTGAGAGCAGGATGCTGCACCAACTCCTCCATCATTTCTCCTCCCTTACCCCCCCATGCCCACCACCACTACGATGCCCTCCCCTCCCCAACCTTACCACCACCACGAATGAGACTGAAACACTGGACACGAATACCCTGTTTGTCAGATGATCCTAGTTAACCAGCCCACATGATCATGGATGGACACTTTATTCATCTCAGTCAGTAATATTTCATATCGAGAAAACTATTTCTCAACAAGCTCAACAAAATATCTGAAATTTGATTCAAATCACTGACTGCCTGTAAAAGGGAAAATGTGATCATGGAGCCCCTCACATCATCAATGCTCCTTCCCAGGCCAACCAGCAGCACCACACAGAGTCTCTCTGTCCCCACATTCCAGACGAACCATCCGACTGTCTCTTGCCTCTTGCAATGGGGAGACAACTCCTGCCCACTCACTGTTCCAGATCCTGGAATCCAGATTCACTCTCTGCCCCAACACTGAGACTCCACTGATCAGCATCACAACTGGGTGTAACTGTGCATCTCACTGTCTCTACATGCACCTACTATCTCAGCTCAGTAAAAACAATGACTGCAGATATTGGAAACCAGATACTGGATTAATGGTGCTGGAAAAGCACAGCAGCTCAGGCAGCAGCCGAGGAGCAGTAAAATCGACGTTTCGGCAAACGTCCTTCATTAGGAAAGGATTTTTCCCCAAAACATTGATTTTACTGCTCCTCGAATGCTGCCTGAACTGCTGTGCTTTTCCAGCACCACTAATCCAGAATACTATCTCAGCTCTCCAATCCTTTGAGAAACATTGAGTCCACTTTCTGTTGGAAGGTCTCAGACACACATTGCAGCTCCTGGCGCTGCTCTCTCTGTGTCCCCCTCTGACTGTTCTGTTCATCAGCTTCCTCCCAGCACCAGTGGTCTCTCGTCCAGACTCTGATTCTCTCTGTGCTGTCCCCAGGGCCCCATTCCTGAACACCTCATTATCACCATCTCACCCTCAGAAACCTGCTCAACATTTCCATCTCCCCCATCACTGCACAGTCCCTCCACCTCCTCCAAATATCCCAAGACTGTTTCCACTCTCTCCAAATGTCTGTCTAACATGAGAACACCATGAAGTTGAAACATCATCTTCAGCTCAGCAAACAGCCACACTCTACGAACCCACACAGATATCTCCTGAGGCTAAACCCAGAGAGGGGCAATTTTGGGAAATTACTGAATCTGAGCTCAGCTTCCTCTCCACAGTGAATCCATTCCTGGGTTCACTCTAAAACAGTTCCTTAAACGTCTTGATTAGAAACTTATCTTCAATTCATCCATTGGGCAAGAGGTTATTGCTGGAGGCAATTGTCATGTAAATGTTACTTACTGTTTACAAAGAGCAGGCTTCCACTCCCATAGATCCCTCCATGCACTGAGCAGTAATAGACCCCAGTGTCATTGGGCTCTACGTTTGTGATGGTCAGGATGAACTTGTTCCTGGAGGGGTCTCTGGAAAACCAGATTCGATTAGTGAGCTCTAGGCACCTTTGTGTAGAATTCTTTTTTTCACATGTGGATAACAGCTTCACATGACTCCCTGGTTCTTGTCTGTACCACTGTATATCAGTATGTGTCACTGTGGCGTTCCTCATGATGCACTCTAACTGGGCAGTGTGACCCTCAGTGACACGTTCCACTATCAGAGACTGGAGAGGGACTGGACCAGATGCACCTTGAGGGGAAAAACAACAAGAGTGTAAGAATCATTTCTTCAGGTTACAATGTACTGCCAGTTGTTCAAAGGAAACAAGTTCTGTATTAAATACGGATCTGGTTAAAGATTGAATCAGTGAAGCTGGAGCAGATCAAACCAACCATGTTTAATTAATTAAATAACTTTCATAATTTTGTTGTAAATATTTAAAGAAGAGCGACAGGGTCAGTGCGTACAGCGATGTTGCCTGACAAAAGGGCAGCTCCTGATTACAGCTCCCAGCCTTAGGCTCTCCCCATCCCCAGTCCTGATCTCCTGTCCCACCCCCTCACACAACCCCTGCCCCCACCAGAGGCTCCAAGTTCCTCACATTTCCCAGTCTCTTCTCCCTAACCCCAGTCCTATCTGGTGACCCACTTATTGGTCAGAAACTGCAGCATCTCCTGGAAATATCCCTCATTCCCTCCCCATCCTTCTCACTGCTGTCCTTGGAATGATCACCTTTCCCAGAGTCTGACTCCTTACAATCCTCCCACTGCCATGTACACTGTTCCCTGAATATTCACTGGGACTGAGTATTCCTAATTACTAATTGATCCTGTGTCGCCATGCGCCCAAGAAATGCTCCCAGAACTAGAACCCAGTTTCTCAGATACATGTATCTTGCAACAGCTTCCAAAGTGCCTGCCCCACCCAATTCCACCATCCCTCTCTGGCCCAGGATGTATTTGTTATCATTTAAGAATAGAATGGCCCCCTGGATGAATGAGCCATATCAATCAAATCTCTTTTCAGCTTTTTCTTCACCAAGGGGAACAGTCCCAATCACTTGGATTGGAGTTGTAATGGTCCCAGTTGATGTTAGTATTGGACATGTTTGATTCCAGACTGAAATCTGATTTGGATTCTTTTTTGTATAGAACTAGCAGGTGTTTCACTGAAAAAGAAACACACAACGCAGCAGACTTGGTTTCACAGGAGGAAAAGATTTTTTGTGATTTTCATGAAGTGTTTTTTTTGTGTAAGTAGAACTGAAAAAGTATATAATGAACCACGCGAGATACATAAAACACTATTTTAAAGACTGAGAAACACACAATAAAATACAATACTTTACAGATCCCAATGGGACCTCTTTGCATAACACAGACATTAGAGAGAGTACCCTTCTCTATCAAACCTATACGGGTTGACAAAACTCCAAGAACTGTCTCTGTCAGATATTTTTATTAAAAGAAATCATAAGTTCAGAAATATTGATAGTTTGATCTTTAACTCCCACCATTGATGCAAATCTACTTGGCACTAGTTCAAATCCAAATTCAAAATGAAATAATATCAAAATCACAGAGAAACCACACATCTCACATGACAGTGTTTAGAATCTAATGTGGGGAGTGCACTCATAATTGAGTCCGTACTAAATGCGTCACTGAATCAACAATACAGCCAATTTGTCTCTCTTCTGTATTCTGATCCAAAGTTTAAAAGCAAAGCAGTTTAATTCATGATCTGAAAAATTATTTATTTGTTATGATCAAGACTGATGGTTTAACAAGCAGAAAATTTGAAGAGTATTACAACACAGTGATGAACTCCTCTGTTAATTAAACTAAATTTCTAGAAAAATTCATCATAATATGTTAAAATATGAGTGACAGAAAACTCCCAAATTCCACTATTCAAAGAAAATAATATCAATATATTCTTTAATCTAAAAGTGAACATTAAATAGTGACTATTCACAACTCTCTGCTTTCTCTTAACTGCTTATTTTCTGCCTCCAACTGTGTACCAATGTTCTGTTCCAATAAGACACTTATTAAAATTACATCAACATAATTTCAATATCATACAGCCACTGTCATTGTTGGTGTCTGTCTTCTTCCGGCTAAAGATATCCCTGAGTCACCTTCTTTCTTTTTACTGCAAATATGTTTTCATATGAAAAGAGGGTGGCACGGTGGCACGGTGGTTAGCACTGCTGCCTCACAGCGCCAGAGACCTGGGTTCAATTCCCGCCTCAGGCGACTGAGTGTGTGGAGTTTGCACGTTCTCCTCGTGTCTGTGTGGGTTTCCTCCGGGTGCTCTGGTTTCCTCCCACAGTCCAAAGATGTGCAGGTCAGGTGAATTGGCCTTGCTAAATTGACAGTAGTGTTAGGTTAGGAAATTGGGTGGGTGGCTTGGCGGTGTGGACTTGTTGGGCCGAAGGGCCTGTTTCCACACTGTAAGTAATCTAATCTAATCTAATCTAATAACTTTGATAGAGAGTGTTTCCAAACTTCTTTGCTCTCTCTCAATGGCAGTTGCTCTGTCTCTAATTTTCAAAATGTCTGCATTTTTATATCCCTAATATCAGATCATTTCATTGGTTTGATGTTGGCAAAACAATAAATTCAAACTCGATTTGGTTTTAGAATTCTGCGCCATAATTTAAACTAATTGATTAAATTTGAATTGTTGTCAAAACAGCAACCAACTCAGATATCCATTTCACAGCCAAATGTTACATTTTTACATTGTTCCAGCACACTGTGAGATTGCCATCTCGTCACATCACACAGATGCTTGTAAGGTGTCAGTTCAGAACATCATTCACTCTTTCTTAAGGTTACAGTGTATGCCTTCGACTTCATAACATTAGCAACTACATTTCTTGCTGGGATAAAACCATATCCCATTAAGCTCAAACATACACTCATTTACAGACAATCAACACAGCTCTGCAGAATTAGTTCAGGCATTTTTAAATAAAGCTAAAAGAGCAACCATGCTGGGGGTTAGGAACTCACATCAGGTGGTAGAATGTGCTGGCTTCTCAGAGTCCCTTCAATTTATTGTCAATGAGGATGATTCCTGGAAGTTATACATTGATGGGAGATCTTCTGACCATATTTCAAATTCTGATGGGAAATAGTTTGAAATCCTGACATTGAAAACATTGTATTTTTCCTTGTCTTTTACTGACTGAGAGGAAGAAATCATGTAGCTGATCCTGCTTAAAGATTTCTTCTCTTTTTATCAGAACTAATGGATTTTTTTTTCACTGTTTTCAGTCAGTTTGACAATTTTGCTTCGCTGCTCTCCTTTTGATCTGTGAAGGCACATAGTAACCTGAACCCAGAAACTGTTCCTGAGCTGTATTCAAATAGTCAGTCCAGCAATTTAATGATAAAACCCACTTCTTACTAGTTCTTAATATCATTGATTCATTCAAAATTAATTTGAATTTTGCAAACCATAGCAGATTTTGATTTTTCTTATCCAAGTGATCATGTGGTAAATATTCTTTATGTGTCCAGCAGTCGTTCAGTTGCCTTTGTATCCACTGGCTGTCCATTCCCTGCAGGTAGCTCTCCGACTTGTGAACCAGCTGTGTCATTCAGTAAAAGAGGTGGAGGGGTGGCATTGCTAATCAGGGAGGGTATCACCGCTGCACAAAGGTGGGTTATCGAGGAGGGTTTGTCTAATGAGTGATTATGGTTGGGAGTCAGAAACAAGAAAGGAACAGTCACTTTATTAGGAATTTTCTACAGCAAGTGAGACATGGAGGAGCAGGTTGAGAAGGAGAGTTTGGAAAGGTATGGAAGTAACAGGGATATTGGCTTTGGTAACTTTAAATTCCCTAATATTGATTGGAACCTTGTTAGTTCAAATAGATTGGATGGAACAGATTTGCCAGGTGTGTCCAGGAAGGGTTCCCTGACACAAAATGTAGATAGGCTGACAAGAAGAGAGGCCATATTCGATTTGGTGCTTGGTAATGAACCATGCCAAGTTTCAGATCTCTCAGTGGGAGAGCGTTTCAGTGATAGTGAACACAACTCCATGACCTTTACTATGATCATGGAGAGAGATAGATGCACATGGTATGGGCAAGCACGGAACTAGGGGAAGGAGGAAATTGCAATGTTATCAGACAGGATCTGATGCATCAAAATTGGGAACAGATATTCTAATGGAAGTGCATGGCAGAAGTGTGGATGTTGTCCAGAAGCAATTGCGGTGAGTTCTGGTCAGGTTTGTCCCACTGAGGCAAGGAAGGGATATGAGGGTGAAACAACCTTGGGTGACGTTGGATGTGGAACATCTAGTCAAGACGAAGAAGGAAACTTACGTAAAGTTGAGGAGGCAAGCATCAGATAGGTCTTTACAGGGTTACAAGGTAACCAGGAAGAAACTGAAGAATGGCCTTAGGAGAGCTAGAAGTGGACATGCAAATCTCCAATGGATAGGATTAAGGAAAACCCTAAGGTGTTCCAGACTTATGTGAGGAGCAAAAGGATGGCCAGAGTGAGGGTAGGGCCAATTAGGGATAGTGGAGGGAACTCGCACCTGGAGTCAGAGGAGGTAGCATAGGTCCTCAATGAAAACTTTACTTCAGTATTCACTACTGCGAGACCAAGACATTTCTGAGGACAGCATGAAACAGACTGATAAGCCGGGAAAGATTGATGTTAGGAAAGGGGATATGCTGAAAAGTTTCAGCTACAGTAAGGCTAGATACATTCCCTGGGCAAGACAGGATAAACCCTAGGTTCCTATTGGAAGCGAGGGAAGAAATTGCTGTGCCTTTGGCAATAATCTTTTGCATCCTCACTATCCACTGGAGTAGATGATTTGAGGGTGGCAAATGTTATTCCCTTGTTCAAGAAAGGGAATAGGGATGATGCTGGGAATTACAGGTCAGTTAGTCTTATGGCTTTGGTGGTGAGACTGTCAGAGAGGATTCTGAGAGACAGGAGTTATGATTATTTTAAGTCGCATAGTTTGATCAGAGATAGTCATTATGGCTTTGTGAAGGGCAGGTCTTGTCTCACAAACCTTACTGAATTCAATAAGCAAGTGACGAAACACATTGATGTAGTTGGAGCAGTAGATGTGGTGTACGTGGATTTTTAGCAGGCCATTGATAAGATTCCACATGGTAGGTTCATTCAGAATATAAGGAGGCATGGGATACAGGGAAATCTGGCTGCCTGGATCCAGAACTGGTTTGCCCACAGAAGGCAGATGGTGCTGGTAGATGGAAAGTGTTCACTCTCGTACTTGGTGAGCAGTGGTGTTCAACAAAGATCAGTTCTGGGATCACTGCTCTTTGTAAGTTTGATAAATGACTTGGATGAGGAAATGGAAGGATGGGCTAATAGGTTTACTAATGACACAAAGGTTAGTGAAGTGATGAATAGTGTGGAGTGCTGTTGTCGGTTGTAATGTGACATGATGCAGAACTGGGCTGATAAGTGGCAGATGGAGTTCAACCTGGAAAAGTGTGAAGTGGTTTGTTTTGGAAGGTTGAATTTGAATGCAGATTATAGAGTAAAAGGCAGGATTCTTGGCAGCATGGAATAACAGAGGTATCTTGGGGTCTTTGTTCATAGATCCCTCAAAGTTGCCACCTAAGTTGATTGGGTTGTTAAGAAGGTATATGATGTGTTGGCTTTTATGAGCAGGGGATTAGATTTAAGAGCTGCAAGGTTATGGTGCAGCTCAATGGAATCCTGGTTAGACCATACTTGGAATATTGTGTTCAGTTCTGGTCATCTCATTATAGGAAAGATTTGGAAGCTTCAGACAGGGTGCACAGGAGATTTACCAGGATGCTGCCTGAACTGGAGAATGCTGTAGGTTGGTACTAAGGAAGGATATGTAGTTGTGGTAGCGGGCAGGCAGGAGCTAAGGAAGGACACATGTTTGTGGCAGCGAGTAGGCAGGAGCTAAGGAAGGACATATGGTTGTGGTAGTGAGTAGGCAGGTGGTAAGGAAGGATATTTGTTTGTGGTAGTGAGTAGGCAGGTGGTAAGGAAGGATATTTGTTTGTGGTAGTGAGTAGGCAGGTGCTAATGAAGGATATGTGGTTGTGGTAGTGAGTAGGCAGGTGCCAAGGAAGGACATGTGTTT
Source organism: Chiloscyllium punctatum (assembly GCF_047496795.1). Lineage (NCBI taxonomy): Eukaryota > Metazoa > Chordata > Chondrichthyes > Orectolobiformes > Hemiscylliidae > Chiloscyllium > Chiloscyllium punctatum. The sequence goes on along the minus strand of NC_092749.1, from coordinate 7,617,973 downwards.
GTGGTAGTGAGTAGGCAGGTGCCAAGGAAGGATATGTGGTTGTGGTAGTGAGTAGGCAGGTGCCAAGGAAGGACATGTGTTTGTGGTAGTGAGTAGGCAGGTGCCAAGGAAGGATATGTGGTTGTGGTAGTGAGTAGGCAGGTGCCAAGGAAGGACATGTGGTTGTTGTAGTGAGTAGGCAGGTGCCAAGGAAGGACATGTGGTTGTTGTAGTGAGTAGGCAGGTGCCAAGGAAGGACATGTGGTTGTTGTAGTGAGTAGGCAGGTGCCAAGGAAGGACATGTGGTTGTTGTAGTGAGTAGGCAGGTGCCAAGGAAGGACATGTGGTTGTTGTAGTGAGTAGGCAGGTGCCAAGGAAGGACATGTGGTTGTTGTAGTGAGTAGGCAGGTGCCAAGGAAGGATATGTAGTTGTGGTAGTGAGTAGGCAGGTGCCAAGGAAGGACATGTAGTTGTGGTAGTGAGTAGGGAGGTGCCAAGGAAGGACATGTAGTTGTGGTAGTGAGTAGGGAGGTGCTAAAGAAGGACATATGGTTGTTGTAGTGAGTAGGCAGGTGCCAAGGAAGGACATGTGTTTGTGGTAGTGAGTAGGGAGGTGCTAAGGAAGGACATGTAGTTGTGGTCGTGAGTAGGCAGGCACTGAGAGCCTTCCTTCGCACCTGCCTATGAAATTCTCAGCACCCTTACCCCCAACCCTACCCCACCTCACATTTATCTTTCAGCCCACTTAGGCCAAACCATTATTACTGATGAAGAGACTAGAATTGGAATGTCAATTCTCCTGTTTCTTGGATGCTGCCTGACCAGATGTGATTTTCCAGCATCACACTTTTCCACTCCGATCTTCAGCATCTGCAGTCCTCACTTTCTCCCTGTCTCTGTTGTTGCCCTGTTGTAACCATTCAATGAATGTGAAGAAACACAGGACAGAATAAAAGACAGCTTCAGGATTCAAACACTGAGAGTGAGAACAGGAACCGATTCACAGGCAGAAGAGGAACTGTTTCTTGTCGTGGAAGATGAAATTGTGAAATTAGAAGCTGAACTGAAATGTAACGGAGCAGACAGACCCAAACTAACAGGAAATAGATGATGCAGCATTTCCAATAGATTCAGAAATCTGGAACTCAGAAACAGTTAAAACAACAGCAAGGGCAGCACTTCACAGAAAGGTGAATGTACAATGGGAACATCTATTGTCTCATGCATGTCCCTAAATTCCATGAGAAGAATTCATCATTTGGACTCTAACCCATCCCAGTGATTCTTTGATAAAACAACTAACTGCAGATACTGGAGATCTGAAATGCAAACAGAAATTGCCGGAGAAACTCTGCAGTTCTGGCAACATCTGTGGGAAGAAAGCAGAGTTGACATTTTGAGTCTGACGACTCTTCATCAGAACCCCAGTGTTTTCTGATTTTGCTCCAGTGATTCTTGGACTGTCCTTCAAACACTGTCACTCAAATCAATGAATTGGTCATTTATTTGCTTTTAAGGAGTTCGATTGATGCAAAGTTCAAAAGACTGAGTTCCAGAGAGCAGTGTTCAGAACAATGAAGATACAGAAATATATTTTTCTAATCTGCAAACTCAGAAGCACAAGAGACCATCTTTATTCTATTTTAGATTTATTCGCAGGTTTAGACATTAGAAGCATACACCTCCTAACTCCACTATACGACTGTATTGTCCCAGAAGTGATGGGAAACTTGCTGATGGGAAACATTAGTTCATGTCATGAGCCACAACCAATCCATCATAAAGAATAATGATGGAGTGACAGTAAATCAGGAATGATCAAGAAAGATCCATTCAATCAGCAGAGAGATCAATCAGGGTAGTGCTGCAGGATGATAGATGAAAGGGGTGGGCATGGTGGGTGAGCAATGATGTGGTGGAGTGGGGATAATGGGTGAGCGATGGTAGGAGTGAGGTTAATGGGTGAGTGATAATAGGGATGGGATTGATGGGTGAGTGACGAGTGAGGTGGGGTGGGGCTGATGGGTAGTTGATGATGGGGTGGGAGTAGGGTTGAAAATGTGTTGCTGGAAAAGCGCAGCAGGTGAAGTGGCATCCAAGGAACAGGAGAATCGATGTTTCGGGCATAAGCCCTTCCTCAGGAATGAGGAAAGTGTGTCCAGCAGGCTAAGATAAAAGGTAGGGAGGAGGCACTTGGGGGAGGGGCGTTGGAAATGTGATAGTTGGAAGGACGTCAAGGTGAGGGTGATAGGCCAGAGTTGGGTGGGGGCGGAGAGGTCAGGAAGAAGATTGCAGGTTAGGAAGGCGGTGCTGAGTTCGAGGTATTTGGCTGAGACAAGGTGGGGGGAGGGGAAATGAGAAAACTGGAGAAATCTGAGTTCATCCATTGTGGTTGAAGGGTTCCTAGGCAGTTCCTCGGAACCCTCCAACCACAAGGGATAAACTCAGATTTCTCCAGTTTCCTCATTTCCCCTCCCCCCACCTTGTCTCAGCCAAATCCCTCAAACTCAGCACCGCCTTCCTAACCTGCAATCTTCTTCCTGACCTCTCCGCCCCCACCCACTCTGACCTATCACCCTCACCTTGACCTCCTTCCACCAATCGCATTTCAAACGCCCCTCCCCAAAGTCCCTCCTCCCTACCTTTTATCTTAGCCTGCTGGACACACTTTCCTCATTCCTGAAGAAGGGCTTATGCCCGAAACGACGATTCTCCTGTTCCTTGGATGCTGCCTGACCTGCTGCGCTTTTCCAGCAACACGTTTTCAGCTCTGATCTCCAGCATCTGCAGTCCTCACTTTCTCCTGGGAGTAGGGTTGATGGGTGAACAGGATTGACACACAGTACAACTTGGTCGTTTCATGACACCACAGTAAGCCTGAGCTGCTGCAAATATCCTGCAATTATCAGGATCCTGCAAGTTGTGTGGGCAACAGTGCAGTCTGCAGGGAGAATGAGTAAACTGACCATGATAGCTTGGGACAGGGAGTGATTCAAGTGGGGATAGGAAATAGCAATGTCATTCTGGGAGTATAATGAGGGAGCATAGATTCTGCTCACTACAGACATGGATGTTGTTCCCAAACATTGTGCTGTCTTCCCAGTGCCAGGGGAAAGGATATCTCCTCAGGGCTGGAGAAGAACCTGAAGAGGGAGGAGAAGGATTCAATCATGATTGTCCATGTTAGGACCAATAACACTTGGAGCACAAGAAAGAAAGCTTCACTGAAAGGCTTTCAACATTTCAGAACTAAGTGATAAAAGTGAATCTCCAAGGGAAGAATTTCAAAGTCATGGGCAAACTGGCACAGGGTAAATAGAGTCAAGCATCTCAATACGTGGCTCAGAGTCTGGTCTGGATGGAATGGGTTTTGGGTTGTGGGGCAGTGGCACCAGCCCTGGGGTAAAAAGGAACTGTTCTTCAGGGACAGGCTTCACTTGAAGCATGCTGAGACCAGTATTCTGGTGAATCAAATAACTCGGACTCTCGAAAAGGCTTTAAACTAATCAGAAGGTGGCTGGGTTCAGGAGAAAGGGGCTGGAGTCTGACAAAGCAAAAAGAGACAGCAGCTATTTGGCTCACAATAACCAAAGTGGAACAGGAACAAACAGAGGATACAAACACAGAAAAACAGCAGTTAATAGGGTTACCAGGGGAAATAATGTTAATAACTCTTTACTTGAATGCACAAATTATTCTGAATAAAATAACTGAAATAATGGCCCAATTATAGATTAGTGTTGAGTTTTTACAAGGACTCACATTAGGTATAAAAAGTTCACTCTATTTCTCCCTCTACAGATACTGCCAAACCTGCTGAGTTCTTCCAGTATTCTCCATGTTTGCTTCAGGTTTCCATCATCTGCAGTATTTGGCCTTTAGTCAAACAGGAAGCAGTGGATGTAACATCAAGGGATTTTTCAATCAGTACTTGATAAAGTCTCACACATTAGGCTATTAAGAAGAGTGCATGGTATTGACAGGAGTTTATGAATATGGATGGTAGATTGGCTAACTAATAGAAGACAGCGAGTGAGGATAAGGGGGCAGTTTCAGGATGGCAACCTGCAGCTGTTGGAGTGTCACAGGGATCAGTGCTGGGGCCAGAATGATTTACCATATTTATTGATGTCTTGGATGAGGAATGTGAATGTACGGTCACCAAATTTGTGCATAACATAACAATAGGTGGGATGATAAGTGATGACAAAGAGGCTGTACAGGGATATTGAAACAGGAGTATAATGTGAAGAAATATGAGTCCATACACTTTGTCTGGAAGAACAGAGGTGTTGAATATTATTGAAATATGAAAAACTGCAGTGAGCTATAGATTAGTGGGATTTAGGAGGCCTCATCCATGAATCACAAAAAAACTAACATCCCAGTTCTGTTGGTCAGAGGGAAGGCAAATGGAGAGTGTCCTTTATTTCAAAGGAAATGAAGAATAAACTTCAGAATGTTTTACCAACACTGTACAAACCCCTCGTCAGACCACAACTAAAATACTGTGGAACAGTTCTTGTTCCTTATCTGAGGAAAGGTGTCCTGGTATTGGAGGATGTCTGGAGAAGGATCACTAGGCTGGAGGTCGGCATGGAGGGACCATCGCTCCAATCCCTCTGCTCCAATCCCGACCTCACCATCAAGTTGGCAGATAAAAGGGGGCGCAGTGGTAGTCTGGCGCACTAACCTCTACATGGCATAGGCCAGATGCCAACTCGAGGACATCTCTTCCTACAGCGCCCCTCGACCATCACCAAACCATCATCTCCCAGACTATACAGAACCTCACCACCTTAGATCTCCCACCCACAGCTTCTAACCTCATAGACCGGGAACCCCGCACTGCCCGGTTCTACCTCCTTCCCAAAATCCACAAGCCTGACCACTCTGGCCAACCCATTATCTCAGCATGCTTCTGCCCCACTGAACTCATCTCTACCTACCTCAACACTGTCCTATCCCCCCTAGTCCAGGAACTCCCCACATACGTTCGAGACACCACCCACGCCCTCCACCTCCTCCAAGACTTCCGTTTCCCCGGACCCCAAAGCCTCATCTTCACCATGGATATCCAATCCCTCTACACCTCCATCCGCCATGACCAGGGCATCCAAGCCCTTCATTTCTTCCTCTCCCGACGTCCCCAACTGTACCCTTTCGCGGAAACTCTCATTCATTTGGTTGAACTGGTCCGTACCCTTAACAATTTCTCCTTCGAGTCCTCCCACTTCCTCCAGACCAAAGGGGTAGCCATGGGCACCCATATGGGCCCCAGCTATGCCTGTCTCTTTGTTGGCTACGTAGAACAGTCCATCTTCCATAGTTACACAGGCACCACTCCCCACCTCTTCCTCCGCTACATTGATGACTACATTGGAACCACCTCGTGCTCCCGCGAGGAGGTTGAACAATGCATCAACTTTACCAACACATTCCACCCAGACCTTAAATTTACGTGGACCATCTCTGACTCCTCCCTCCCCTTCCTGGATCTCTCCATCTCCATTAATGACGACTGATTTGACACCGACATTTTTACAAAACCATTGACTCCCATAGCTACTTGGATTACACCTCTTCCCACTGTACCTCTTGCAAAAATGCCATCCTGTATTCCCAATTCCTCCGCCGCTGCCGTATCTGCTCTCAGGAGGACCAGTTCCACCACAGAACACACGAGATGGCCTCCTTCTTTAGAAACCGCAATTTCCCCTCCCATGTGGTTATAGATGCCCTCCAACGTATTTCATCCATATCCAGAACCTCCACCCTGAGACCCCACCCCTCCAACCGTAACAAGGACAGAACGCCCCTGGTGCTCACCTTCCACCCTACCAACCTTCACATGAGCCAAATCATCCACCAACGCCACCAATGGACCCCACCACCATGAATACATTTCCCACCCACCCCTTTCCACCTTCCGCAAAAACTGTTCCCTCCGTGACTACCTGGTCAGGTCCACGACCCCCTAAAACCCACCCTCCCATCCAGGCACCTTCCCCTGCCACCGCGGGAATTGCAAAACCTGCGCCCACACCTCCTTCTTTACCTCCATCCAAGGCCCTAAAGGAGCCTTTCACATCCATCAAAGTTTTACCTGCACATCCACCAATATCACTTATTGTATCAGTTGCTCCCGAAGCGGTCTCCTCTACATTGGGGAGGCTGGACGCCTCCTAGCAGAGCGCTTTAGGGAACATCGCTGGGAAGCCCGCACCAATCTGCCACATCGCCCTATGGCCTAACATTTCAACTCCCCCACCCACTCTGCCGAGGGCATGGAGGTCCTGGGCCTCCTTCAACACCGCTCCCTCACCACCCGATGCCTGGAGGAAGAACTCCTCATCTTCCACCTCGGAACACTTCAACCCCAGGGCATCAATGTGAACGTCAACAGTTTCCTCATTTCCCCTTCCCCCACCTCACCCCAGTTCCAAACTTACAGCTCAGCACTGTCCCCATGAGTTGTCCTACCTACCTGTCTCCTTTTCCACCTATCCACTCCACCCTCCTCCCTGACCTATCACCTTCATCCCCTCCCCCACTCACCTACTGCACTCTATGCTACTTTCTCCCCACCGCCACCCTCCTCCATGTATCTCTCCACCCTTCAGGCACTCTGCCTGTATTCCTGATGAAGGGCTTTTGCCTGAAACGTCGATTTTACTGCTCCTCGGATGCTGCCTGAACTGTTGTGCTTTTCCAGCACCACTAATCTAGAATCTGGTTTCCAGCATCTGCAGTCATTGTTTTTCCCCTTTACTGTTTCCTGGGCTCAGTTTGCAGCTGGTGTTCCGAAAAGGCAACCCTGATCTCAGCCAAATTGTCAAAACCACATTTTGTGTTGGTGTTCCTCTCTTTGCTCTGGAGGTGGTGTCATCCCCAGTTTGTTCCAAATTATTGTCTGTCAGCTGAACAGCTGGGAGATGGTGTGACCACAGAGGAATACTCTACACTCTCAGTGAGTGTGAGGGTGTAGCTTGGCTCATCTGGTCTCTCTCTCACACGTAGGACAGGAAGCTGTGACTTTCAAAACTATTTCTGGAGCTTGGCTCAAAGCTGATATTATGGTGGAATTGGCGGATGTCACAGAGCAGCCTCTGATGAGCTACAGTGGGTGGGTGAGGCTGGTATAAGACAAATGAGTGTGGCACCATGGCAGCAGATTACCTGGCAGGAGGGGCTACACACAGCAGTAACAGAGAGAAGATTGCACTCTGTCCTTGCTTCCATCAGATGTTATGCAGAGTGTTCAGGCGTCCAACTCATGGATTTAAAGATCTCAGAGTGGCAATGTGCTGACAATGAGCACAAAGAACAGGGGATACTCTCCATCTCCTGATCATCAACATCCTTCATTCACCTAACATCATCACACAGAACATGAGCTAACATTCAGCACATTCATCTTTGGAAATGCTTCCAGTTTGGAACAGATCCAGGATTCACACGGCCACAAACACTGAACTTCAAACTGGTTCACAGTTTGTCAAGTCCTGGAGGTGTTTTAATGGTACAAATTCAATGTTATTAATTTTAGAGAATTATTGAGAGTGTCAGCATGGGCCCAATGGTGAAACTCATCCTGAGTCATAAATCTGTACATTAACAACTTTATAAAAACAAGAGTTTGTCTTTCAAATCCACCCCAACAAGACCCAGTGAACACACAGACTAATCCAATCCACTTGAAGCACGCATAATGTGCAGCCAGTTCCTCAATCCCATTCCCACGGTTACTGAATGACAGAAAAGGATGGGAAGAACACTTTGTTTCCTCGTCTGTGTTCCCAGCCTGTAGAGCTCTGTGTCAGCTCCACCAAACAATCCCCAGACATTGATACATTTTCCTTGTGACACTTCCCTCCAGTTCTCAATATTCAAACTTATACAATTCACACAAACCCCATAGCAGCACCACAGAAAGGTTTTTACAACACTAAACTTCTCCAAAGTAAGTACTTACCCAAAATAATGCAGACAGACAGGATCACAGCAAATAGAGTTCCACTGATCATCTCAACAGAGTGACAACTCTGTTTCTCCACACTGTTTATTGTATGTCCAGTTAATACATTGAAACACAAAGTGTCCGAGCCAAGTACAGCTTCTTTAATCTCTCGTTTCTCAGGAGGTAAAAGAATTTAAAGTGTCAGTAAAGGAGAAGCATTGACAATAAACCAATGCCTGCTCTCTTCTGCGGGAGGATAAGACTGGTGGGATTTTCTTGTGACTCAGTGGGTTTTATTTCAGCAGTGCTGCTAATTACTTATTCCGTGCAAGTTCCTCATACTTAGTCACTGAAACACTGAGAATTTACACATTTGCTGCAACTTGTGAGTGGTCAAATCCTTTATAGAAAAAACATTGGATTGGGCTTTATTGTGGAAGATGCTTCAAACATTCCAATAAAAGTAAAGGATATTGGGCAGGGAGTAAGTTCCATCACCGTCACTGAAGCAGTTGTATCAGACAAACTAATGGGGCTAAAGGCAGTTCAGCCCCTGGCCCTGATGGGCTTCCATCCTCGGATTCTAAAAGAGGGAGCTACCGAGATAGTGGATGCATTGGTTCTAATTTCCCAAAAAGCATTGGATTCTGGATTTGGAGATGCCAGTGTTGGACTGGGCTGTACAAAGTTAAAAATCACACAACACCAGGTTATAGTCCAACATGTTTAATTGGAAGCACACGAAGCTTCCATCAGGTGATTGTGGAGGACACAATTTTAAGGCACAGAATTTATAGCAAAAATTTACAGTGTGATGTAACTGAAATTATACATTGAAAAATACCTTGATTATCTGTTGAGTCTTTCACTTATTGGAATACCGTGATAGTTTCACTTCTTTCATGTGCAAATCACAAACCTTGTTGTAAAAGTTGCATTCTCGGGTTAGCTGTAAAAATTGGTGTTAGCTAGACAATATGTTGAAGGTGCTAGCCCCCTGTGTTTCTGTCTATGGCATGATGTTTAAATTGATTCTAATCTAAAAAGTGAGATAACAGAGTTTTACATGAATTCATGCAGTTTTTGAGCTCAGAGTTTTACATGAATTCATGCAGTTTTTGAGCAAAGTACAATTTAACTCTGCAAGTACAAATTCACCCCACAAAATATATGTGTGCATGTGGGTCTTTGTGTCTGTCTGTGTGTGTATGTCTGCCTGGGTTGGGGGTTGTGATTGTGAGAGAGGGTGTATATGTTTGTGCATGAGTGTAGAGTGGTCTAAGTCTCTGAGAGGATGCCTGTATGAGTATGGGAATGTGTGTGTCTATAAGATTTTGTGTGTGAATGTCTGTGTGCGTGTCTGTGTATATGTGTGTCCGTGTGCGTGTGCGTGCATAGGAATGGCTGTGTGCATGTGTGTGTGTGTAGGAGTATCTGTGTGTGTGTGTGTAGTGCAATGGTGATCACCTGTAATGTGACATGAACCCAAGGTCCCAGTTGAGGTCCTCCCTATGGGTACCGAAGTTAGCTATCAGCCTCTGCTCGGCCACTTTTCACTGCTGCCTGTCACGAAGTCTTCTTGGAGGATGATTACCCGAAGGTCCGAGATCGAATTTCCTGGACCACTGAAGTATTCCCCAACTGGGAGGGAACACTCCTGTCTGTTGATTGTTGGGCAGTGCCCATTCATCTGTTGTCGTAGACTTAGCTCAGTTTCCCCAATGTACCATGCCACGGGGCATCTTTGCCTGCAACGTATAAGATAGACATCGTTGGCTGAGTCACATGAGTACCTGCCATGTACATGTTGGGAGGTGTCCCCACATGTAATGGTGGTATCCATGTCCACACTCTGACACGTCTTGCAGGGCCTACCATGACAGGGTTGTACGGAGTTGTCCTGAAAGCTGGGCAGCTTGCTACGAACAGTGATTTGTTTGAGGTTTGGCTTTTGTTTAAAGGCAAGTAGTGCAAGTGTTGGGAAGGTCTTGGCGAGGTGTTCAGCCTCATTGATAATGTGTTGCAGGTCACGGAAAAGTACTCAGGGATGCCCTCACAAGAATGGGGTATGATGCTCAACCCATCGACTGCCAGTTCTGACGTGCCACAGCAAGGAACCATAGTGACCTCCTCAGGAAACAGATACATGCTGCAACCAACAGGGTACCCTTGGTTGTTTGAAATTCCCAGGAGCTGAAAAACTACGCCATGTGCATACTTATCAAGGACATGCAGTAGCTATTCCTTGAACAAGTTCCACATTTCAATTATGCCCATCCCCTGCAGTGTCCTTCCCCATCCTATGCATCCTAAATCTTGCCTAATCACATCATAATTGCAATTCCCCCAGCTATGACTCTTGCAGTAAATACTTGTCCCTTTCCATTGCTAAAGTAAGCCTAACTGAATTGTGGTCACTATCACCAAAGAAACAATGATCAAGGATCATTCCTACAGGAGTAGAACATTCAGTCCATCAATTTAATCATGACTGATCATTTTCCTCAATGCCACTTTCCTTCATTATCTCCATATATCCTGATACATTGGTCTCTAGAAATCTTTCAGTTCCTGTCTTAAACATAATGTCTGAGGTCACACATTAGGGAATAGGGAATTCTTCGAGATAGGGAATTCTTCAGATTCCCCACCTTCTGGGTGAAGAAATTCCTCCTCATTTCAGTCTCAATTGGATGACTCCTTTCGCTGTGATAATGTCCCATGGATCTTGACTCACCAGCCAAGGGAATCATTGCCACCACCATCCACACTGTCATACCCTTGAAGCACATTGAAAGTTTCAATCTAATCACTTCAGATTTTTTAAAGTGAGAGCACACAGGCCAGTTTCCTCACACTCTCCCATTCACCAAACCCACCATCCCAGGAATACTCTGCTGACCCTCCATTCAACTCCCTCGATGGTAAGTTTGTGCTTCCTTACATTCAGGGACAAACGGACCACAATCCAGGCATGATCTCCACAATACTTTGTCCAGCTGCAGCACGACTTCCTCAACTCCCTTGTGCTGAAGACTAACGTTTGCCTTTCTTCGTGACTGCTGCTAGCTCATGCCGACTTTCCATGCGACATGAACACAGAAACCCAAGTTTGTTTGGACACCAATAATTCCCAAACTTTTACTTTTCTAAAAAAACATTCTGACTTTCTGTTTCCTTTGGTAAAGTAGCTATCTTCATATTTTTTCACATTACATTTCATCTGCCTTGACCTTTCCAATTAACTGAGTCTGGCCACTTGATGCCCCCTTGCATCTTCCTCACAGCTTCCAATCTTACCTACTTTTTATACCATCAGAAAGTTTGCAGCCAATCCAATTGTGCCCCATATCCAAACCATTTCTCTAGCTGTTGAACACTGTGGGCCTTGCACTGAGCCATGCAGTACGCCTTACGGAACAGTCTGTCTTCATGTGAGACACCCTTTTACTCCTACTCCATGCTTTCGGCCACCTTTCTTCTTTTTTCTTTAATTCATTTTTGGGACTTGGACATCACTGGCTGGGCCAGCATTGATAGCCCATCCCTATTTGCCCTTGAAAAAGTGGTGGTGAGCTGCCTTCTTGAATATCTGCAGTCCACTTGCTGTGAGTTGACCCACAATCCCAGTAGGGACGGAATTCCAGGATTTTGACCCAACGACTGTGAAGGAATGGTGATATATTTCCACGTCACGGTGGTGAGTGGCATGGAGTTTAAGTAGCAGGTGGTGGTGTTCCCAAGTACCTGCTGCCCTTGTCCTTCTGGGTGGAAGTGGTTGTGGGTTTGGAAGATGCTGTTGAAGGATTTTTGGTGAATTTCTGCTGTGCATCTTGTAGATGATACACAATGCCCCAACTGATCGCTGGTGGTGGAGTAATTGAATTTTTGTAGATGTGGTGCCACTCAAGCAGGTTGCTTTTCCTGGATGGTGCCAAGCTTCTTGAACGTTGGAGCTACATCCATCCAGGCAAGTGGGGAGTATTCCATCACACTCCTGACTTGTGCCTTGTAGATGGTGGACAGATGTTGGGGTGTCAGGAGGCGAGTTATTCACCACCGTATCCCCAGTCTGCGATCTGCTATAGTAAGTACTGTATTTATGTCGTGAGTCCAGTTGAGTTTCTGGGCAATGGTAATCCCAAGAATGTTCCCATTATACTTTATCTGCCATGAATTTGCCCACTCCCTCAGCCTGTCCAAATCACACTGCAGCATCTCTACATTTCCTCACAGCTCACCCTCCCTTTCAGCTTTCTGTCACCTGCAAACTTGGAGACATTAAATTCAGTTCACTTTTCTAAATCATAAAGCAATATTGTGAAAAGCTAGAGTCCAAGTACTGAGCTCTGTGTTATCCCACTAATCATGGGCTGTCCCTCAGGCAGCAACTCCTATTGTGGCTCTTTATTCCTGTTTGCCAATTAATGCTCAATCCATTTCATTGCAATATCCCAATCTCATAGGTTGTAATTTTTCATGTTAATCTCTTCTGTGGCTACTTATTAAAAGCCTTCTGAATGTATATTCATGTGAACAGCAAAAACCCCGAATGTGAATTGAAATGATGAGAAGGCAAGTGACTCATTGAATTTCTGGTCCACATCGATGTGACTGAACTGTGTTTTCCTGATTTTTACATTCTTTTTCTTCCCTTAACAGCCATGTCAGGTCTGTCTTGTATGACTGCCTTCATTTGGGAGAGGCGAAATTCAGAAATGCTGAAACTAGTTATAAATTGTGTTTTCATTCTGCATTGGATGAAACAAACATTTTGCAATCAGTTTAAGTTTATCTTGTTCAGTTCTGTTACCTGGTCTGTATTTGCATTTACAGTCAGGCAAATTGGGGACTTTGGAATGTTTGGAACCTTTCTACATTGCGACAACTCTAGGAATAATGGGCTTGATTTCCAGGGAGTCATGACAATGTGGAATTTTAAACTACACATGTTGTAATTACACCTTTAATGTGTTTGGAAATAATCTGGGTTGATGATCCATTGTCATTATAATTGGGTACAGTGATTGTAACCAGCGCAATAGAATTCACAGGGTAAATTCACTGAGAACAATTCATAAACAACAAATATTATTAGATTCACTTCATGGAAAGCCCACTCAGTAATGTTTGTTCACCAAAGGGTTAAGAAGAAGTTAAAGAAAAACATTGAAAAAAAAGAAATAGAATAAGGGCTGTGACCAAACTGCAGTCCCGCATTGGAAACTAGAGAACTGCGCAGAACTTCCTCTTTACTGACAAGTAAATTTCTTTATCATCTGAGAAACAAGAGATTAAAGAAGCTAAACTGAGTGGATAAACATGGTTGCTGGTGTGTTGAGATGATCAGTGGAACTCTATTTGCTGTGACCCTGTTACAGGCAGGACCGGCATTTTTTCCCTATCCTTAATTGCCTTAAGAAGGTGGGGCTGAGCTGCCTTCCTGAACCACTGCAATGATCCATTGGTCACTATTCCTGGGTTTAGGTAGGGCTCCTATACATTCTATAAAGACCCTGCTAAACGGTTCTTCAAAAGCTGTGATCAAAATTAAAGGTGAAGCTTTAATTGAGGGTTGGAGATTCCCCAAGTCTTGACATGGACTAGCTTGTCTGGTAAAATTTGACATCTTTATATAATCCTGACTAATATAAATGTTTTAATAAACTATACTGTGTGTTCCTCATTCCATTAATGACCTGCCATTGGAATTTCATGAGACAATTTGTGAAATTTCATTCTGGTTCTCAAATGGAGTCACTGCCTGATGCACCACGGTCCATTCCTCAGCACCTCGTATTTGGGGCAGAATGTATTTCCTCATTAATATTTTGTCTTTCAAGTAAGAACACTCAACATTTGTTTCTGATTCCATTTATGATGAGGCTGTTGGATTAAACTCTCTCAGTTCAGATCCATTTGTTGTATTTCTGCAAAAGAATATGTTCTGAAAACTACAAGCCAAATTCTCATTAACTTCATCCTTTCAGTTACAGTTTTGGAAATCAAATCTGATAACTGAAATTATAAATCAACTCCTTGTTTCATAGATTGCTTTTTCCATGGAGTTAACTCTAGACCTGAGATCAAGTCACAACACAGGATGTTCCTCTTGTAATGTTTCAGTGTATTTCATCTTTACTGATTGTTTCCAGTACTCTTAGTAATATTAATATTCTATAATCTGCCTGATCCTTCCCTAAAGTTCTCCCAACAGGAATTTATTACACTCCTCTCATGAAAACATCTTCATTGACCAAGTCACTTGATAATCCATTTCTATGTAATTAAACTCGTTTGAAATCTCTATGAATGCCTCCATTTCAAATTTTCTCCTACATTAACTTCTCCAGAAGACAAAAAAGGACCATCAGGCAGCATCAGTGACTGACATACCCAAACACCCCTCAAGATGTTTGTTTGCTTATCTACGTGCTTTGAAACAGAAATATACCTCTTAGAGATACAATACTCAGACCCTCCAGTGGTCTCACTCTCCTTGATAATATCCAAAGACAAATTCTCAGGAATGTCCTGAGGTCCCTCTTCCTCATTTGGCATTTCAAAGATCATGTTCTTTCTGTCCTGTCCAGTCATGACATTGATTAATTTTGCAATGCCCCCTTCTCTGAAGATTCCTTCAATATTCCTGCAACTGCAATCAGTCTCCTGTTTATCTTCTAGCAACTGACACAATAGCAACATACAAGAAGAACCGAGAGCATACGGATCCTTAAAGTGAAGACAGTTTTAGTATGGAAGGGTGAATGTGTTGTTGCAGGTGGGAGGGTCAAAGGGCCTGTTCCTGTGCTGTATTGTTCTCTGTCCTTTGGTATGTCTCTTGTCATTACAGTTGAAACATGCTCCTTTCTGTGGTTGTAGTCTTGTTCCGTTATGGTGATAATATCTTTCTGGCTGTTCTCCAGAACCTGCTGCTCTTTCAGCCACAGACGTTTTATTCCTCCAGTTTCTCTGAAGCTTTCCAGAGGACTATTTCCCCACCCTCACTGTCTGTGTGAGATATGTTAGGGATCTGCCTGAACTCCTGCGTTGCTCATCCTGAATGGCTCATCATCATTGAAACAAGCCTTTCAGTTCTCTGAATTTTCCCATGATTCCATTCTCACTGCAGCAGCATGATCTGAATCCCTGACCCTACCACCTTGCTTTCTCCGACACCAATACCCAGGTCAGTTTCTTTCTTGTGGTACCAATTTTCAATTGTTAGATGCGACTTGATAGATTCAGTTATCATTATTTTTATTGAATCAGGTGGTCTTTCACTGGAGCTACACACAAGCCTGCAGATTTGGTGTTCACAATGAAACAGAAGTTTATTGCACATAGACATTAATATAAAATATAGTAAACCAAACTATTTGCATATAAACTAATTCAATGAAAATTGAATGCACATGGAAATAATAAAATCCCATTTATGCAAACACCATCACTTTGCAATAGTCACCTCCCAGGGAATATCCTTTTCCATCATGTTGATACGTTTGACTTAACTCTTTATTTCCAGAGGTTTGAGCCTCTGCGAGGCTGTCCCTTGATTTTTCACACAAATGAGCTGAAGGTGCAAGTGAGTTCTGCTGAATTTGGAGACCCAGAGTCAAGAGTATAGTGGTGGAAAAGCGCAGCAGGTCAGGCAGCATCTGAGGAGCAGGCGAATCAATGTTTCAGACAAATGAGCTGAAACTTTCTTAGTTTTAAGTAATCCCTTTCAACATCGACATTAATTTAGACATTGTGACATTACTCCGAACCCACTCAATAGCTTATGACTTTGTACTTTCGAGCTGTCAGTGTCTGTGAACCTTGACACTCCTCTCTGACATTTCCTTCTGATAGCAGATCACTGTCAAGTTAATTTATCCCTCGCCCCCAACAATATCACTCAGGCATTTGTTTACAAATACTGGATTAGTGGTGCTGGAAGAGCACAGCAGTTCAGGCAGCATCCAACGAGCAGCGAAATCAACGTTTCGGGCAAAAGCCCTTCATCAGGAATAAAGGCAGTGAGCCTGAAGCATGGAGAGATAAGCTAGAGGAGGGTGGGGGTGGGGAGAGAGTAGCAGAGAGTACAATGGGTGAGTGGGGGAGGAGATGAAGGTGATAGGTCAAGGAGGAGAGGGTGGAGTGAATAGGTGGAAAAGAAGATAGGCAGGTCGGACAAGTCAAGGAGACAGTAACTGAGCTGCAAGTTTGAAACTAGGATTAGGTGGGGGAAGGGGAAATGAGGAAGCTGTTGAAGTCCACATTGATGCCCTGGGGTTGAAGTGTTCCGAGGCGGAAGATGAGGCGTTCTTCCTCCAGGGGTCGGGTGGTGAGGGAGCGGCGGTGAAGGAGGCCCAGGATCTCCATGTCCTCAGCAGAGTGGGAGGGGGAGTTGAAATGTTGGGCCACGGGGCAGTTTGGTTGATTGGTGCGGGTGTCTCGGAGATGTTCCCTAAAGCGCTCTGCTAGGAGGCGCCCAGTCTCCCCAATGTAGAGGAGACCACATCGGGAGCAACGGATACAATAAATGATATTGGTGGATGTGCAGGTGAAACTTTGATGGATGTGGAAGGCTCCTTTAGGGCCTTGGATAGAGGTGAGGGAGGAGGTGAGGGCACAGGTTTTACAGTTCCTGCGGTGGCAGGGGAAAGTGCCAGAATGGGAGGGTGGGTCGTATGGGGGTGTGGACCTGACCAGGTAGTCACGGAGGGAACGTTCTTTGTGGAAGGCGGAAAGGGGTGGGGAGGGAAATATATCCCTGGTGGTGGGGTCTTTTTGGAGGTGGCGGAAATGTCGGCGGATGATTTGGTTGATGCGAAGGTTTGTAGGGTGGAAGGTGAGCACCAGGGGCGTTCTGTCCTTGTTACGGTTGGAGGTGTGGGGTCTGAAGGCGGAGGTGCGGGATGTGGACGAGATGCGTTGGAGGGCATCTTTAACCACGTGGGAAGGGAAATTGCGGTCTCTAAAGAAGGAGGCCATCTGGTGTGCCCTATGGTGGAACTTGTCCTCCTGGGAGCAGATACGGCGAAGGCGGAGAAATTGGGAATACGGGATGGCATTTTTGCAAGAGATAGGGTGGGAAGAGGTGTAATCCAGGTAGCTATGGGAGTCAGTGGGTTTATAAAAAATGTCAGTGTCAAGTCGGTTGTCACTAATGGAGATGGAGAGGTCCAGGAAGCGGAGCGAGGTGTCAGAGATAGTCCAGGTAACAAAGACTGGCTCTAGTTAGCTGCAATATTTCTGTCCTCTCCAGGTGTCAACTTCTCATCAATTCCGCAGGAACAATGTTGCAGGAATTACACATCCTCCTCCCTCCTGCACCATCTCTCCAGCCACCCATCCATCTGCTTGATCCTTCTGTTGATCTACTCACCTGTCCATGGTACTCGGAGGAAATGCTGATTCCTTTCCTAGCTTCCTAAGCTCTTACCGCTTGAGCACAGTCCTCTTTCTGCTTCTGTCATTGGGCTTTTTGCGAAGTGGGACTGCTGACGGTTCAACCTCAACCCTTTCAGAGCACTCTCCAGTCACTTGATAACTCCATTGATAGTGGGACCAGACAGACAGCACCATAAATGGGTTCCTTCCTGTGGGTGCAGCAACACCTATCTATTCCTCTGACCATAGAATCCATTTTCATGTACTTTTTCAATAAACTGGGGTTCCCATGGTAATATTGACTCATCTCCTCAGAGGGATCATCATTCACACCAGTCCCCAGAGCAGAATACTGGCTAGAGAGTGAGTTACACTCAGCAGGGCATTGGGAGGATTGTGTGTTTCAGGGAAAGGTGATCATTCTGAGGAAAGTAGAGAGCTGAATGGGAACTTCCCAGAAGAGGCTGCAGTACCTGAGCAATGAGTGGATCAGGGACCAAGGAATAGGATACATGAAGCATTTGAAGAATCTGTTGGAGACAGGGAGTGGGGAGAATCTGAGGCTGGAAGCTATAATTAGAGACTGCCCATTATTCAGCCAATGTCAGTCTGCACTCTGACCCAGCTGCTCCTCTTTAAATATTTACATTAGTATTTACATTAAACATCAAGCCTGAAACATTTAAATTAAATATATTTAATTACTCAAACATGCTTTATTGGATCTGCTTCAACTCCACTGGTTCAACCTTAAACCAGTTTCCTATTTAATAAAGATGTGTTCCCCCTGAACTGTCTCTTTGAACAACTGGCAGCACACTTATACCTTGAGAATTGCTTCTGAAATACTCAATATTTTCTTCTCTCAAAGTGCAAATCCTCCAGTCCTTATTCAATTTCCAAACTTGGAATGGGTCACTAAGAGTCACACTGCCCGATTACAGTGCACCATGAGAAACGCCACATTAAACAGCTTTAAATCATACCAGGGTGGCATAAGATGCGAATTTTAACACATGGTACATGTGGTTCCACAGGATGGAGCGCCAGATTCACTGAATGATTCCAGTATTCCAGGGACCCCTCCAATAACAGCTTCATTCTGACAAGCACAAACGTGCAGCCCACTGACATTGGGGTGAACGCTTTGGTGAGGGTGCAAAGAAGGTTTACGAGGATGTTGCCTGGTATGGAAGTTGCTAGCTATGAAGAGAGGTTGAATAGGTTAGGTTTGTTTTCATGAGAAAAAAGCAGATAGAGGGGGTCCTGATTGAGGTTTACAAAATCATGAAGGATATAGACAGGGTAGAGAGAGATAAGGTTTTTTTTTCCCCAGGGTGAAGGATTCAATAACAAGAGGTCATGTTTTCAAGGTGAGAGGTGTAAAGTTTAAGAGGGATACACGCGGCAAGTACTTTACACAGAGGGTGGCGGGTGTCTGGAACGCATTGCCAGCAGAGGTGGTAGAGGCAGGCACGGTAGATTCATTTAAGATGCGTCTGGACAGATGCATGAGTAGGTGGGGAACAGAGGGATACAGATGGTTAGGAATTGGGCGATAGGTTTAGACACTGGATTTGGATTGGCTCAGGCTTGGAGGGCTGAAGGGCCTGTTGGTGGGCTGTAAATTTTCTTTGTTCTTTGTTCTTCTGAACTGGGGTAAGGCTCACTGGTCTATAATTATCAGGGTTACCTCTACTCGCCTTCTTGAACAAGGGGACTACATTTGCGATCCTCCAGTCTTCTGGAACTATTCTTGGAGACAATAAAGATCAAAGCCAAAGGTGTGACAATCTCTTCCTTGGCTTTCCAGAGAATCTTACGATAAATCCCATTCATTCCAGGGGTCTTATTGATTTTCAAACCTTCCAGAATTGCTCACACCTCCTTGTCAACCTCAATCCCATCTATTCTTGTAGACTTTATCTCAACATTCTCCTCAACAACATTGCCTTTTTCTAGTCTGAAAACTGATGAAAAATATTAATTTAGTGCTTCCCCTATCTCCTCTGACTCCATGCAAAACTTCTCACTCTTATCGTTGATTGGCTGTCATCTTACTCTGGTCATTCTTTTATTCCTGATATGCTGATAAAAAGCCTTAGGACTTTCCTTGATCCTATCTGCCAATGACTTCTCAATTCCCCTACTGGCTTTTCTTTGTTGTCTCCTTAACTCTTTCCTAGCTAACTTGTGACTCTCACGTACCCTAACTGTGCCTTCACATCTCATGCTAACATGAGCCTACTTCTTCCTCTTAACACAAAATTCAACTTCCTTAGTAAACCGCAACTCCGTCTCTCAACCACTTCCTCTCTTTCTGACAGATACACACTTATCAAGGGCACGCAGTAGCTTGCATAAGTTCTACATTTCAGTTATGCTGAAGTCACTTTTTAATCCAACTCTGCATAAACTATATGAATGCCTCCAATTAATATTTACTCTTTCAATAATCTCTCTGGAAAACATGTAGGATCATTAGGCAACATCAAGACTTGTTCCAGTGTCTCTCAATATCTGTCTTGGTTTACCTCCTTGCTTTGAAGCTGAAGGTAATACTCCCCTCAAAACTCAGACTCTCCAGTGGCCTCACTCTCCTTGTTCATATTTAAAGACATTCTCTGGACAGTTCTGGTTTCCCTCTCCCTCAAAGCATTCATGTTTTCTCTGCCCTACATTATGGTTAGAATAGTTATTGATTTTTGTGATGCATCTTTTTCTGAAAATTCTTTTGATTGTCCTCTGATTCTAATCAGTCTCTCATTGAACTTCCGGCAATTGGCTTTGACATGTTAATGGTTGTCAATCAGGAGCAGCATGATGACTCAGTGGTTAGCACAGCTGCTTCATAATGCCAGGCATCCAGGTTCAATTCTGTGGAGTTGCACATTCAGCCTGTGTCTGTGTGGGTTTCCTGCAGATGATCCAGTTTACTCCCACAATGCAAAGATATGCAGGTTAGGCGAATTGGCCATGCTGAATTGCCCATCGTGTTCAGGGATGTGTAGGTAGGTGCATTACTCAGAGGTGAGTGTGTTGCTTGTAAGACTGTTAATGTGGATTTCTCAGGCTGAAGGGATTCTATGATTCACTTTTTGGTCCAGTCTTTCTCCTTTATTCCTTGAAAATCTTTCTAGTGTGTTCTAGAACATAAGACTATGAATTGATATGAAATAGGAAAAGGAGTAGGCCATTCTACCCTTCGAGCCTTCACCCCATTTCATAAGGTCACGGCATGCTCCGACATTTACTCATCCACTTTCCGGCATTTCCCAAATAACCTTTGATCCCTGACTGGTTAAAAACCTATCTATCCACATTTGTGCCCTTCCCCGGTAACTCATCAAGAATCTGTCAATCTCAGCTTTAAATGTAAAAGGATTCTGCCCCCACAGGTCTTTGTGGTAAGGAGCTCCAAAGTCTCGCAATCCTCTGAGAGAAGAATTTTCTCCTCATCTCAATCTGAAATTGGTGCTGCTTTATTCTGAGATGAAGCCCTCTGACACTAGACTGCCCATGAGGGGAAACATCCTCTCAGCATTCACATATCAAGCCCCTTAGTAATCTGATAGGGTTCAATGAGAACACCTCTCATTCTTCCAATCCCCAGCCTGCTTAGCCTTTGTTCAAAAGACAATCCTTCCCATCCCAAGGTGTATCCCAGTGAGCCTTCTCTGAACTGCCTGCAATGAAATGATAACTTTGTTTAATAACGGACCAAAACTACTGACAGTGCTCCAGAAGTAGTCTCCCCAGCCCCTAGTCCAGTTGCAGTAAAAGTTCCCTACTCAAACACTCTAACCCCCTTTGAAATAAGGGCCAACATTCCTTCAATTTTCCTGATTACCCACTGCCCTTGTTTGCTAGCTTTCAGAGTTTCATGGTCAGCTAACCCCAAGTCCCATTGTGTCACAGCTAACTGCAGATTTTCTCCATTAAAATAATTCCTTGTTCCATGGTTGTCCCTTCCAAAATGGACAGTTGCAGATTTTTGCCATGTTATATTCCCAATACAATTCCTAACACTCTCTTATTTTATCGATATTTCTCTTTAAACTGTTTGTATCCCTCTTGGTGGAAAACTGCAAACAATGCAATTGTTATCTCTGTAGCCCCCTCTTTTAGGATTCAAGGATTCAAGCCCTCAGGGTCATGGGAAGTATCTGCCTTTTACCCCTTTATTTCATCAAACACTTCTTCTCTATTAATGATGATGGTATTTAATTGCTCCTCCTATATTCTTTCATATTAATGTGATATTTGACACATCTTCCAAGGTAAAGACTGATGCAAAATAACTGTTTAATTCCTCACCAATACACTTGCTTCCCAGATCCATCTCTGCAGTTTCATTTTCTAAGTGGCAATTTGACTGGTCTCAACATTTTTATATATTTGATGAAGCTTGTATTGTCAGTTTTTATGTCCATCACTGGTTTTCTCTCATTCATTTCATCTTATTTTCTTTATCTTTATTGTCTTTTTAGTTCTCAAAAACACCGAACACGAGACTCCTCTTTGATATCTCCCCAACATGCACTTTCCGTATTCCCTACCCCAACCCCCACACACCAGGCCTTCTCATCACAATGACTGCTACTGCACACAACCCATTATCACCCACTAAATGTTCCCATCAGCAATGATTCATTCTCCCAGGTTGCCCTCCCTGTATCATGGTGCTGGGATCAGTTTGCTCACCCTCCCGATAGCCTCCAGTCTTATCTACACAAGGAACAAGAGCTAAAACCTGTTAGACAGCTCAAGGTCCAAAGCATCTTCTGCAATGCCTCCTCAATTCCTCTACATCCCTGACTCAGAATCACACCAGCCTGTCCCTGATAATTGACTGAATTTGAGATGTGACTGCCTCCTGAAACAATGTCTGAGTAATTTGCGCCTCCTCCCTGATGAGTCAATGTTTGAAGCTATGACTCCAGCTCAGCAACTCTAAGTCAGAGTTCACCAAGAAGCCAACACTTGCTGCAGCTGAGCTGCACTATGAACCACAATGGGGTCCACCAGCTGATAGCACATTACCTAGTCCCTCATCTGTATATTATTCACTTAGTACATCGTTTTTTTTTTCAATTTTATATTTGTCTTTTAGTTTGTAATCTGTCAAGTATTTCTCATATTGATCGTTAATTAAAATTAATTTCTAATAGATAGACAAATGGACATTTTTACCAACAGGTGGCCTTCAGGTTTTCCTGTGACATCACTCTTTGTTTTGTGCTGGGTCCGTGATCCTGAACTTCAATTTATCCTGTTAATCAAAACCTGACAAATTATCATCCAAACAGCAAGTAAGAGCACCTCTTCCCCTGGCACTGAATTCCCACGCTGCTCCAAAACCTCAGAGATGTGTATTCACTCGGGCTGTGCCTCACTCTGGATGTGATCTCTCTTTCCAGATCATTTGAAAATTATTGATATCCCATGATGACAATTTCCTTTACTTTCACATTTATTTACTGTACCGGAGTGACCGAAATTCCTGATCCTTGCTTTCTCCCTTGCCAATTCTACAAATGTCCCATTTGATTTCTTTCTTGTCATGCTAATATTCAATCGATAGACAAAGATTGATGGATCCAAGTTTCATTATTTTTATTTAATGAGGGGGTCTTTCACTGCAACATAAGCAGGCAAGGCTGCAGCTTGGCTTTTAACAAGACACAGAAGTTTATTACACGACAGATATTAAGATAAAATAGAATAAAGCAAATTATTTATGTGTAATACAATTCAGTAAAAGTTCAAAGCACGTGGAAACAATAAAATTACCAGCACCATCCCTTCACAGTATTCATCTGGAATTCAATATATTGTTCACACTGGAGTTTCAATTTCAGATGGACAAAGGAAGTCAGAACATTTTGAGCCATTGTCAAGTTTCACTGGGTTTATTTTTGAATTCATATTGAAACATTTATTAATGATTCATGCTTTATTTTTGTGAACTCTTTTTAAATGTCTTGTTTTATTGAAATAATTAACCCCACTGTTGCACACCTCTAATCTGTCCTTTCTACTAAAACTTGATTTGCATGATATCAGAAATTTCAAACAAGTTTTAATTTATTGAGACTTTTTCTTTGAAAGGTGCAAATTCACCAGTCCTTCTCCAGTCTCCGATTCTAGAACGTGTCACCGAGGGTTACAGTGCAGCATGAGGAATGCGGCAGTAACACACACCAATATTCTCTAGGATTGGGAACAACCAAGGAATAACATGGAATGGGTTTCAACACATCACATGAGGATCATCACACAATGGATCCCAGGATTCACTAAGTGATTCCACTCTTCCAGAGATTCCTCCAATAACAGCATCATTCTGACCATCATAAACATACAACCCAGTGACGCTGGGCATTATTACTGGAAAATTTGGGGAGATATCAGTAAGAATTGAACCCAACTGATTGTAATGGGTAGATCCTGTTTATCTTAAAATAATCTGACACAGCAAGCACTTCCACATGGATTTATTGGACAGGACAATGTGTTAAGTTCCTCTGGTAGAGAGATAGCAAAGAGTTCAGTATGAAAATAGAACAGCTACCATTTCTTGTTTTACTCAGAGATCGAATAAACTGTTTCTCCTTTTGGACCAGTTCCTCAATCTCAAACTCTTTATCTTTTCTCTGTCTTTCTGCTTCCCCATCTCGTTTGTTCTCAGTGTTGTATTTGACATTCTCCTGTTTCTATCTGGTTTTGTTTTGTGCATTCTTGGGTGGTACTTGTTGTCCATCGTGAACAGCTCTTTAGAAGAAATGTCTTCACCGAGAGATAGTTGACAATGAAGTCTGTGACAATAAAGCTAATGCAATTCAATACAAGCTCCTCATGCACCACTGCTGTCCACTTCCCTTTACCCTCACTGCCAATTCAATCATGATTTGGAGATGCCGGTGTTGGACTGGGGTGTTGTGCGATTTTTATCTCAAGCATACAAAGATAAACTAGTAAGTTATTCAATAACATTCCTGTGTGATGTCACTGGAGTACATTAATTTCTATTGATCAGGATTGTGATATTAATCTCTGTGAAGTATCACACTTACTGGGTTCCTTCATTAGCTTTGGGCCTTGATGTCTACATTCCTCACAGTCGACACAGATAACAAAATCCCCATGGCAGGTGAATACGCCGAGTAAATAGACAGTCTGTGGTTAGCTATTTGGCTTCACAGTCACTTTCATTCCTTTTCCATATAGAAGCCTGTAGCTGCTCCCAGTATTCACACAGTGCTTATTGAGCCCTTCAGCAAAAATCTTCAAAAGAGCAACTTCAGTGTAATTCTGCTCTGACCTGAGATTTGATTTGACTGCACTGTATCTCCTGTGTTGATTGTAAAACTACTTTTATAATGTAGCATAAAGAATCAGTGAAACCTTTGGTAATATTTTGCTGTGATTTGTTTGTTACGTGACAAATATTGAAAAATATGCTGAAGGATGTCAACTTCGACAACAACCCCTCAGGACTCTCAGAAAGTGTCCCTAGTATCTCTGAATGTGTTGCAGTCTCTCAGACTCTCCTGATCTGGGATTTATGCATTTGGTTTAGGGAGTGCAGAACCTATCATTCTGGGCTGTTAGACAAAGGGGAGACAAAACATGATTCCTTGCAATTTACCCTCACTTGGCTTCTGTTCCCTAAGCAGGCCTCAGAACTTTCTTCCATCAAACTCTGAGTGTCTGTTTTACTTTCTTGTAAATAACCTCAGTCACTGCTGACTGTGACCTTGGTTTTTAAAACCATCAGTGAGATTCATATGATTTTGATTGAGCCCGAGGTAACATTCGGGATGTTTGTAAAAAAGGTATTCCTGTTGTGTTATGATCACAATTGGTCCTGATGCGTTTTTTTGGTCTTTTAACTGATTTCATACATCATCAAACCGAACTATAAGGAGGTGAATGTTGAACACACTCTCTCTGACTAAAGGAATTAATGTTAAAAGCTTTGAATTTTTAATTGTCCAGTTAACACTACACATGATGGGCAGCACGGTGGCTCAGTGGTTAGCACTGTAGCCTCGCAGTGTCAGCAACCTGGGTTCGATTTCTGCCTCAGGCAACTGTCTCTGTGCGAAGTTTGCACATTTTCCCCTCTGTCTGCATGGGTTTCCTCCCACAATCCAAAGATGTGCAGGTCAGGTGAATTGGCAATGCTCAATTGCCCATGGTGGGAGGTGTATTAATCAGAGGTAACTGTAGGGTGGGGGAATCTGTCTGGGTGGGTTACTCTTCAGAGGGTCGGTGTGGGCTTGTTGAGTCAAGGGACTGTATCCACACTTTATGGAATCTAATGAGTGTTTGACCAATATTTATCAATTGCCAGCAACTTCATACTTGGTCATTTTTAATAGCTTGAGTTCTTGCCAGGGTCAACAATGATTTTGGTGGCTCTGCCAAATATAATTGTTTCATAGTCTCCAGAATGCATACAGTAACATACCCCTTGAGGAGAACTGAGGGATGACCTCATTTCCAATGCACTCCTGCTTTCAGTCTATTCTCATTGTCCTTTCAGTGTTGGGAAATCAGTGAACAATTTAATTCTCAGATTTTCTGCACTGTTATTGAAAAATTTGAAAATTTTCCGATAAGATTTCTGACACTATTCTCTCAAATTACAACATTTACTGGGTTCTACCATTAGCTTTCTGCCAAAAACCAGGCTGTATTTCCCAGCCCACGCACAGCCTGATACTGCCTGACAAAAAAACTGTCACGGTGAGGAAGGAATCTTTGCCTGTTATAACAATGTAATTTAAGTGAATGGGTGCACATTGTACCTG
Source organism: Chiloscyllium punctatum (assembly GCF_047496795.1). Taxonomy (NCBI): domain Eukaryota; kingdom Metazoa; phylum Chordata; class Chondrichthyes; order Orectolobiformes; family Hemiscylliidae; genus Chiloscyllium; species Chiloscyllium punctatum. The sequence continues at coordinate 7,591,834 of NC_092749.1, read as the reverse complement.
AGAAGGAAGGTGAAATGTACTGCCTGCTGGCCTCTCAGGTCACTATTCTTGACCCTGTATCTTCATTTTATTTTGCCCATCTCTCTGACTTCAAGCAGATGAAGCAAGCGTTACCAGGTGTAGTACAGAAGGACCCATTTACACCCACAACAGGCACATGCATGCATGCGGACATGCGTAACACACTCACACACTCATCTACACACACACCAAAAACACACACATGCACACTCATCTGCACACATATGAACACAATACATGCAGAAAGCGTACACTCATCTCCATAAATATCAACAACACACATTTATCCAAATACGTAATGCATACAATTTACACTCATGCGCAGAAATGGCCTCACTCATATACAAACACACTAATCCACAGAGACAATCATATACATTTGTGTACATAAACTCTCTCTCACATCTAAACTTATGTACATGTACATTCAACACTGCGCACACTTCAACGCACACACGTACACATACTCTCTCCGACATACGTGCACACACAGAAAGACAGACACATACAGATGTAGGTACACTCAAAACACACAAATGCGGTTGTGTAAACACATATATACACATTCCTGAAGAAGAGATTATGCCCGAAACATCGATTCTCCTGCTCCTTGGATGCTGCCTAGCCTGTTGTGTTTTTCCAGCACTACATTTTTCAACTCTGGTCTCCAGCATCTGCAGTCCTCACATTCTCCACATATATACACACACTGAGAAACACATACACAAACTCTCAGGCTGACAAATACACACACATTCATCGAATCATATAATTACTACTGTGTGGAAACAGGTAATTTGGCCCATCAAGTCCACACTGACCCTCGGAAAACTATCCCACCGAGCCTGTTTTCCTACCCTATTCCTGTAAGCCTGTATTCCACTAGCTTCTCCCCCTAGCCAGAACATCCCTGGACACTGTGGGCAATTTAGCTTGGCCAATCCATCTAACTTACAAATCTTCAGACTGTGGGAGGAAACTGGAGAACCTAGGGGAAACCCACGCAGAAATGGGGAAAATGAGCAAACTCTTAACAGTCAATCAAGGATGGAATGGAAACCTGGATCCCTGGCAATGTGAGGTAGCAATGCGAACCACTGAGCCACCATGCTGCCCAACATACATGCAGACACACTCACCATAGCATGCAGACACCAACACACACCACAACTTGCGTATGTAACACGCACCAGAAACACCAACACACACACTCACGTGCACAAACTGTCAGATACACAAACACACAACCACAGACAGACACATACACAAAGGGAACTTTAATTGCAATTGCTCTATGTCCAGGTTAATTGTCACAGTCACAAAATTGTGAATCTTACCCGTGACCTGGAAGTCATAGAGTTATACAGCAAGGAAACGGACCCTTTGGTCCAACACATCTGCACTGACCAGAAATTATTATCTGATCAAGTCCCGTTTGGTAGACTTTGACCCATATTATTTGAAACACTTCCTATTCATGTACATATCCAGGTGCCGTTTTAATGTTCTATTTGTATCTAACTCAACAACCTTTCCGGGCAGGTCTTCCCAGACACACACCATCCTTTGCATGAAAAGGTTGCCCCTCAGGTTCCTTTTAAATCTTTCCAATATCATGTTAAACCTATGCCCTCTATTTTTGGACTCCTTTATGCTGAGAAAAATACCTTGGCAATTCACTTTATCCATGCCCTACATGATTTTATAAAATTCTTTAAGGTTAGATAGGGTTGACATTGAGAACCTTTTTCCACGTATGGAGTCAGGTATTACAAGGGGGCATAGCTTTAAATTAAGGGGGGGTAGATATAGGACTGATGTTAGGGGTAGGTTCTTCACTCAGCGAGTCGTAAGTTCATGGAATGCCCTGCCAGTAGCAGTGGTGGACTCTCCCTCTTTATGGGTATTTAAGCGGGCATTGGATAGGTATATGGAGGATAGTGGGTTAGTGTAGGTTAGGTGGGCTTTGATCGGCGCAACATCGAGGGCCGAAGGGCCTGTACTGCGCTGTATTCTTCTATGTTCTATGTTCTATGTCACCCCTTAGTCACCGATGCCGAACATTTGGCAATCATCAATGAACATCCCCATTTATGACCTTCTGATGGAGGAAGGTCATTGATGAAGCAGCTGAAGATGGTTGGGCCAAGGACATTACTCTGAGGAATTCCTGCAGAGATGTCCTGGAACTGAGATGACTGACTTCCAATGATGATGACCATCTTCCTATGTCCCAGGTGTGCCTCAATGGAGAGTTTGCCCCCAATACCAATTAATTTCAGTTTTACTCAGGCTCCTGGATGTCACACTCAATCAAATGTGGCCTTGATGTCAAGGGCTGTCGCTCTCACCTCATCTCTGGAATTCAGCTGTTTTGACCATGTTTGAACCAAGGCTGGAATGAGGTCAGGAGCTAAGCAGGCTTGAAGGAACCCAAACTCAGCATCACCGAGCAGGTTATTGCTGATCTGCTGAAGACACCTTCTATCGCTACACTGAAGATCAAGAGTAGGTTGATGGGGCAGCATTAGATGGGTTCGATTTGTTCTGTTTTTTTATGCAAGGAACACGTGCTGTGTTCTTCCATTATTGAGGGTGTGCATTTTTATGCAGCCTCATCCTCCAATGAGTTGTTTAATTGTCCACCTGTATTCATGTCTGGATGTTGCAGGACTGCAGAGCTCAGATCTGATCCACTGTTTAGTAGCTTCACCAGGTTGATATCTCATTTTCAGTGATTCCTGATGCTGCTCCTGACATGTCCTCATGCACTCTCCATTGAACTAGGGACAATGCCATGGCTAAATAAAAACGAGAAAAAAAACTATTGATGCTGTAAATCAGAAACAAAAATAGAAATTACTAAAAAGGTTCAGCAGGTCTGGCAGCACTGTGAAGATAAATTTGAGTTAATGTTTTGGGTCTGGTGACCCACCCTCAAAACAGATGGTAACTCAGAAAATTTAGTTTCAAATTATTTGACCTGAATTTTCCCATATCCTCGCCCTCAATCCTACATAACATGCCTTATTATCACATCGTCTTCCCCCACTAAGTCTCCATTAACAGCTAGTAACTCACCTAGCTGAAGCCTAACCAAAGTGCTGTACAGCTGTAACATAACCAACCAGCACTTATAAATTGTACCTCAACTGAAAATTGCAAGCGTCCCAAATGCCTTTTCTTTCTTTTTGTAAATATGTTTATTCGCAAATTTTTAACTTTACAAACATATAAAATTATTGGAAAATACAATCAATAACAAATATCAGTGTAATAAAAGAAAACACAAATTACAATACAAGTATTGTCTACTAACTACTAAGCTACTCTATAATACAAAATATAACAAGCCTGTTAAAATGCCCAGCCACCTTCAGGGATCTGTTGCACCCAGTGGTCGGTGTGGTTGAGTCAATCCCTATCTTGCCAGCCAGTGCGCAGCCCTTCATCAGGGCTTTTGCCTGAAACGTTGATACTTCTGCTTCTTGGATATCATGTGACCTAGTGTGTTTCTCCAGCACCACACTCTCAGCTCTGATCTCCAGTATCTGCAGTCCTCACTTTCTCCGAGCTCGAGGTAAGGAAGGGTTTACTTAACTTGAATTTTCTGCAGAGCTTTGCAGGGCTGATGTTTGCAACAGAAAATGGGAGAAGGTGGAGGAGTTATCCTGTTTATGGAGTTGATACTTGCTTTAGCTCTGCAACTGCATTGTTCTATACATCCACAAAGTTTGAACTCACACAACACCAGATTATAGTCCAACAGGTTTTCTTGAAATCACAAGCTTTTGGAGTGTAGTCCCTTCTTCAGGTGAAGTGCCCCTCATGTTCTTTTGAAATCTTTCTCTGCTCATCTTAAAAATGTGTCCCCCATCTTTGAATTCCCCCATCCGAGGGACAATGCCCATGATATTCACCTGATCTTTGCCCATCATGATTTTATAAACCTTTGTAAGGTCATTCCTCCACCACCAATTCTCCAGTGGAAAAACTCCCAGGCCATTTTGTAACTCAAACCCTCCATTCCTGGCAACATCCTGGAAATCTTTTCGGAACCTTCTCCAATTTAATAATTTTCTTCCAATAGCAGGGTGACCAGAACTACACACAGTACTCCAGAAGAGGCCTAGTTTGAGGGTCGGTGGGGGTGGTGGTATATATTTCAGACAAAATGGCAGCATGGGATGAAGGATATGTAACAAGTAACTGACTGATCTGTGGAGTACGGACTAGTTTTCCGTGTCAAGGTCGTATGCCTGCTAACAACAATGTGATTGTTAACACTTCAACTGATGGAGGAGCAGCGCTCTGAAAGCCTGTGATTTAAAAATAATTTATTGAACTATGTCATGTGACTTCCGATTGTGTTCACCCCAGTCCAACAGCGGCGTCACCATATTATTGCATGTTGAACAGCTTGCGAGTGTGAATGATTATCGTCAGAAGCCATCGGACCTGTGGAAATTGAGGTGGAGTCCTTTTCTCTGCAGTAAAAGCTAATGAATGCCCGAAGAAAGCCAGTTTATTCTCCCTTCCCAGCTGCTGCAAGCTGTTGCTTTTTACAAGAATTTGTAAACCAGTCATAAAGTGTTTTCTAAAAGGAATTGTAAAACACTTGAAGTGAGAGAGAGAGAGAGAGAGAGAGAGAGAGAGAGAGATTGACAAACAGCAAATCGCAATGAACAAAATAACAATTGCAATGAATTCTGTAGACAGGGACTATTGAATTGATTTGTACTAATTACTTAATTATTAAGTTATGATATAGAAAGCTACAAGTCACATTAAATTTCACATATTTTTCAATTGTGAATATGCCATTTTTGAAACTACTGTTACATCCTTGACTCCATTATATCAGTTCCTCACTGTGGCCTCCCAGTCCCTGCTCTCCTTTAAGTCTGCTGTTTTCTCTCAGATATTTCTGTTTTATCAAAACAATAATCATCAACATCACAGGCTTACATGCAGAATAATGTAACTTACAACGCAGACTGAGACCATTCAGTTCATCAAGTTTGCACTGTTGCACAATAATTAGTTTAGAGTAAAATTTCTCAAGGAGTTTTCAAAGGTCCAGTTGAGCAAGGGATATATTCAGCCAGTTAACTGAAACTGTGATGGTCTGGTAAAGTATTATCAATGACAGGAAAGCATTCTAGACCAGGATACCATGGAATGAAGCTCACAGGTAAAGGAAACATTTTGCTTTCATGATAACACATTGCTTCTTCATAATCCATTCCAGAAATCCTCAGCCACAGGAAGCAGTTGACACCAAAGCACTGAATGTTTTCAAGAAGGCATTAAATATAGTTCTGAGGGCTGAAGGGATCAAAAGGTATGGAGAGAAAGCAGAAACAGGGGACTGTGTTGGATGATCAGCCATGATTATGTTGAAGGGTGGCACAGGCACAATGGGCTGAATGGCCTTACTCCAGTTCCTGTTTTCTATGTTTTGAGAAGGTGATGGTGAGTTGCCTTCCTGAACTGTTGTGGTCTGTTTGGTGTTGGGACATTTGATCCAATGACATTGAAGGAATGAGAATGATATATTTCCAAGTCTGGATGGTGTGTGCCTTGGAGAGGAACCTGAAGGAGGTGGTGTCCCATGAATCTGCTGTCCTTCTCCTTTCAGATGGGAGAGGCTATGAGTTCAAAAGCTACTGTCGGAGGTGCCTTGTAGATGGTACAGACTGTCCATTATTGTTGAAGGTGTTAGCTTTGGTGCCGATCAAGCAGGCTGCTTTGTCCTGGATAGTGTGAGTCTTCTTGAATGCTGAGGGAGCTACATTCATCCAGGCAATTGAGAAGAATTCCATCATATTCCTGCCTTCTACTTTGCAGAAACATGGTGGACAGGCTGTGGGAATCAGAGTGTGAGTTACTTGATTCCACCTGTTCTTGGAGCCACAATATTTATTAAACTGCTCCAGGTAATGGGCAGGTTATTGTGTTTTTGCAGGGAACTCTTTTACTTCATCTTCTGATGGGATGTAGGCATCACTGAGAAAGCCAATATTTGCTCCTCATCCCTAATTGCCCTCAAACTGAGACACTTCACTGTTTATTTCAGAGGGCAATAAGAACAATCAACATCACTGTGGTTCTGGAGTCACCTGTAGGCCAGACCAGGTAAGGATGGTAGATTTCCTTCCTTGAAGGATATCAGTGAACCACATGGGCTTTTTTCAACTATTATTGGGAACATTGGGTTAACCTGGAACTTTCTCAATCTGACTACATCAGCCTGTATTTATCTTTGATAATAGAGATTTTCGAGTTTAACAGAATACAAAGGGATTTGTTTTCTCGAAATGCATTGTATTCCACAAACTTTCACTCTTTTGAGCACACTCCACATTCAGCTGGACCATGGCTGTTCTGTATCTCCGTGTTATTTAAACCATAGGTTAAATTGGTTTTGGTTATAACCCATAAAGATGGGACAAATTGAAGACTCTGGCTCTGTACTCACTGGAGTTTAGAAAAAATGGGATGGGATCTGATTGACACATCCAGAATGCTGAGGGGCCTGGATAAAGTGGATGTGGAGATGAAGTTTCCCCCAGTATGAGAGACTAGGACCTGAGGACACAGCCTCAGAGTGAAGGGATGTTCTTTTAGAATTCAGGTGAGGAGGAATTTCTTCACCCAGAGGGTGGGGAACCTGTGGAACCCATTGCTACAGAAGACTGTGGAGGCCACGTCTCTGAGTGTATTTAAAACAGAGATAGGTCGGTGCGTAGCGTAAAGAATTGAAATGTTCCAGTGAGAGGGAAGGAGAATGGGGTTGAGAAACATTTCTTAAGTTAGAATCTTAGAGTTTCAGTCATGATCAAATTGTGGAGCAGAATCAATGGGCTGAATGTTCTAATTCTGCTCCTGTATCTTATAGTGAGATGGTCTTGATGTTTAAATGGGAAATTTCAATTTCTCAGCTCTCGAGTCTCAGGGCCATCATTTCCCAGAACCCTCTGCAGTTCCCATTCTGCTCAATGCCACTTCCCTTTCTATCTCTGATGTCCTTGTCCTGAGCTAAACCCTTCCTCATACCTGCCCTGGTTACTCCTATTGTGAGCAGCATTAGATGCAGTGACAGTGAGGAGCAGGGGCCTGCTGGGAAGGTAAATTTAAATTATAAAATCTTACTTCATGTGTCGGTGGAACGCACACTAGCTAGGACTGGACACGGGATTGATGAATAATTTAGGTAATGTATTTAGGCTGTTGCTTTAACTGAAATATTGCTGAGGTAATGTCTCCCACCCATCCTCCCTCTCAAACCAGAAAGAAAAGGGTTCCGTGCACGGGATTGGCAAGGTTAATAGTTTTATTTTTTAATAGTCTCTTTGGGAATTTAGGATAGTGGGAATGGAGGTTAGTGCAGTTGAATGTTCTTCCTGCAGAATGTTGGAGGTAAGGAACACCACCAGTGTTCACATTGACTTTAGCTTTGTAAGTGTTCTCAACTCCAGCTCCTCAGAAAATACATTAGGGAACTGGAACTAGAGCTGGATGCACTTCAAATCATTCAGGAGGTGGAGGGGGTTATTGAGAGGAGTTACAGGGAGGTAGTCACACCTCAGGTGATAGAAAAAGGCTGATGGGTTACCATCAGTGGACGGAAAGGGTATTGGTAGGTGGTGCAGGGATTAACTACGGCCGATCCCTTCAATAACAAGTATATAGTTTTGGATACTAATGGGGGTGACAACTTACCAGGTGTACACCATGGGGTACAGTTCTCTGGCACAGAGTCTGTCCCTGTTGCTCAGAAGGGAAGGGTGAATGGAACAGAGCATTAGTCATTGGGGACTCGATTGTTAGAGTGACAGATGTGGAATGAGAGGGACTCACGGCTGGTATGTTGCCTCCCAGGTGCCAGGGTTCATGATGCCTCTGATTGTGTTTCTGGGATCCTTGAGGGAGATGGGGAGCAGCCCCAAGCCATGGTCCGCATAGGCAGCAACAACGATAGGAAAAAGTATGGAAATTTCAGGCAGAAATTCAGGGAATGAGGATGGAAGCTTCATGCTGGAACAACAGAGCTGTTATCTCTGGTATGTTACCCATGCGACGTGTTAGTGAGGCAAGGAATAGGGAGAGAGAGAAGTTGAACACGTGGCTACAGGGATTGTGCAGGAGGGAGGGTTTTGGATACCTGGATAATTGGGGCTCATTCTGGGTAGGTCGGACCTCTACAGACAGGATGGTCTATACCTGAACCTGAGGGATACTAATATCCTGAGGGGGGGGGGGGGAGGTGGGCAGATTTCCTAATGGTCTTCAGAAGGACTTAAACTGATTCAGTAGGGGGAATGGGAACATGAATTGCAGATCCAGTGTTAGGAGGTTGAGAATAATGAGGTCAGAAATAAGGTCACAAGAGTGTACTGGCAGGCAGGGAGGTGTTTTGAAGTGTGTCTCCGTCAACATCTGGAGCATCCAGAAGAAGGTGGGTGAACTTGTAGCATGGATTGGAACCTGGGACTTCAATATTGTAGTCATTTCAGATACTGCAGAGACAGGAACGGTTGTTGTAGGCTCTGGGGTTTAGATGTTTCAATAAGAACAAGGAAGATTGTAAAAGAGGGGGAGGTGTGGCATTGTTAGTCAAGGACAGTATTAAGGTGGCAGCAAGGACATTTGTAGACTCATCTAATGAAGTATTATGGGATGAGGTTAGAAACAGGAGAGGGGAGGTCATACATTTGTGAGTTTTTTATAGGCCTCCGAAAAGTTCCAGAGATGTAGAGGAAAAATAGCAAAGCTGATTCTGGATAAGAGCAAGAGGTACAGGGTAGTTGTTATGGGGGCTTTAACTTTCCAAATATTGACTGGAAATGCTATCGTTTGGATACTTTAGATGGGTCAGTTTTTGTCCAATGTGTGCAAGGGGGTTTCTTGACACAGTATGTAGCTGGGCCAATAAGAGGAGAGCCGCACTGGATTTGGTGCTGGGTAATAAACCAGGCCAGGTGTTAAATTTGGAGATCAGTTAGCATTTTGGTATTAGTGACCACAATTCACTTATGTTTATTTAAGTGATGGAAAGGGATTGGGAAATACCGCAAGGCAAGAGTTTTGGTTGGGGGAAAGGCAATTATGACACAACTAGGCAAGACTTATGATGCATAGGATAAGGAAGGAAACTGTAGGGGATGGGCACAATTGAAATGTGAAGCTTATTCAAGGAATAGCTACTGTGTGTCTTTGATAAGTAGGTACCTGTCAGGAAGGAAGTCATCAGGAGAGGGAGCCATTAATTACCAAAAAAAAAATTGAATCTCTTGTCAAGAGGAAGAAGAAGGCTAATCTAATGATAGGAGTTGATGGCTCAGTTAGGGGGCTTGAGAGTTACAAGTTAGCCAGGGATGACTAAAGAGAGAGCTAAGAAGAGCAGGAAGGGACAAGAGAAGTCTTTGGCAGGTAGGATCAAGGAAACCCCTAAAGCTTTCTCTATGTATATCAGGAATAAAAGAAAGATGGGAGTAAGATTAGCATCAATCAAAAATAATAATGGAAAGTTGTGCGTGGAATCTGTGGAGATAGAGAGGTGCTAAATATTTTTCATCAGTATTCACTCTGGAAAAATACCATTTTATTGAGGAGAATACTGAGATACAGGCTACTGAACTAGTCATGATTGATGTTCACAAGGAGGAGGTGTTAACAATTCTGGAAAATATAAAAATCCCATCCTGGGCTGGATGGGATTTATCCTAAGATCCTCTGGAAAGGCAGGAAGGAGATTGAAGAGCCTTTGGCTTTGATCATTATGTCATCACTGTATCCAGGAATAGTTCCAAAAGACTGGAGGATAGCAAATGTTGTCCTCTTGCTCAAGATGCGGTGTAGAGACAACCCTGGTAATTATAAACCAGTGAGGCTTACTTTGGTTGCGGGGAAAGTGTTTGAAAAGATTCTAAGACATAGGAATTATAATCATTGAGAGAATAATAATTTGATTAGGTTTACTCAAAATGGTTTTGTGAAAGGTACCTCACAAATCTTACTGAGTTCTTTGAGAAGGTGGATGAAGGTAAAGTGGTTGATGTGGTGTATGTGGATTTCAGTAAAGAATTTGATAAGGTTTCCCACAGTAGACTATTGCAGAAAATATGGATGCATGGGATTGAGGGTGATTTCATGGTTTGAATCAAAAATTAACGAGCTGAAAGAAGACAGAGTGTGGTTGATAGGAAATGGTCATCCTGGAGTTCATTTATTAGGGTCTACCACAAAGATCTGTTTTGGGGCCATTGCTGTTTGTCATTCTTATAAATGACCTGGATGAGGATGCAGAAGGATGGGTTAGTAAATTTGCAGGTAACACTAAGGTCGGTGGATTTGAGGATATTGCCGAAGAATGTTGCATGTTACAGAGGGACATAAACAAGCTGCAGAGGTGCACTGAGGCAATGGAGTTTAATGTGGAAAAATGTGAGGTGATTCACTTTGGAAAGAGCAACAGGAATAAAGAGTATTGGGCTAATGGTAAGATTCATGGCAGTGTGGATGAGCAGAGAAATCTCAGTGTCCATGTACATTGATTCCTGAATGTTGTCACCCAGATTGTTGGGTTGTTAAGAAGGCGTACGGTGTGTTAACCTTTATTAGTAGAGTTGATAGTAGTGCTGGGAAAGCACAGTAGGTCAGGCAGCATCCGAGAAGTAGGAGAATAGACATTTTGGGCATAAGCTCTTCATCAGGAATGAGGCTTGTGGGTCAGGACTGAGAGATAAATGGGAGTGGGTGAGGTTTGTGGAAGGTAGCTGGGAAAACGATAGGTGGATGAAGATGAGGAATAAGGTGATTGGTCAGAGGGGTGAGTGATGGATAGATCCAGAGGACAGTACCAAGTTGAAGGTTTGGGATTGGGGTAATGTGTGGGTAGGGGAAATGAGGAAGCTGTTGAAATCCACATTTATACTGTGTGGTTTCAGGGTCCCAAGGGGGAATATGAGGAATATCCTTTATTGGTAGAGGGATTAAGTTTCAGAACCATGAGGTCATCTTGCAGCACTACTAAACTCTTTTGCGTTGGCACCATGCAGTTCTGGTTGCCGCATTATAGGAAGAATGTGGAAGCTTTGAAAAGGGTGCAGAGGAGACTTACTCGGACGTTGCCTAGTATGGAGGGAAGGTCTTATGAGGACAGGCTGAGGGACTTGAGGCTGTTTTAGTCAGAGAGAAGAATGTTGAGAGGTGACATAATAGAGACATATAAGATGATCAGAGGATTAGATCAGTTGGACAATGAAAGCCTTTTTCCTTGGATGGTAATGGCTATCATGAGGGGACATAGCTTAAATTGAGAGGTGATAGATACAAGACAGATGTCAGAGGTAGTTTCTCTATTCAGAGTGCAGTAGGGGAATGCACTGCCTGCAACAATAATAGACTCACCAACTTTCAGGGCATTTAAATGTTAATTGGAGAAACATAGAAATGAAAATGGAATAGTGGAGGTTAGATGGTTTCAGATGGGTTCCAAAGATTGGCAGTACATCAAGGGACAAAGGGCCAGTACTGCGCAGTTATGTTCATTCCCTTAGTTTAAGAGGCACAGAGAAAGGGAAATAGAAACAGAGTAGGCCACTCAGTCCATCAAGTCTGCTCCACCACTCAATTAAAGGATAGTTGATCAATTACTACAATGGCACTTTGACACACTGTCTCCAAATCTCTTCCTATAAATCATCAACAGAAAGCTTTAACTCAGTTTCCAATAACTGAGTCTCCACAGCTCACTGGGGAATGTATATTAATAGGATTTCAGTAAATCCTTTGACAAGGCCCACTCTGGGAGACTGTTAATGAAAGTAAAAGCTGCTGGGATCCAGGGCCACTTGGCAAGTTGGATCCAAAACTGGTTCTAACTGAGCAACAGAGAGTGGTGGTTGAGGGCTGTTTGTGTGACTGAAGGCCTGCGTTCAGTGGTGTACCACAGGGATCAGTACCGGGTCCCTTATTGTCCATGCTGGATAGAAACAGTGCAGGTCCGAGAGTGGGGGATGGTAAGAAAGTTTGCAGATGGCAGAAAAGTTGGCCCGATGGTTGACATTGCGGAGGTTTGTATTAGATTGCAGGGGGATAGAAATCAATTGATCAGATGGCCAGATCAGTGGCAGCTAGAACTAAACCCTGATATCTGTGAGATGATATGTTTGGAAGAAGTAACAAGACTAGGGAGTCCACACTGAATGGTAAGAAATGAGGCAGGTCAGAGTAACAGAGGGGTGAAGTGTTTGGAAATACAGATTTTGTTGTCAGATACAGATTACTGCCAGACCTTAGTGTTTTTAAAGTGAGCTTTATTTTCCATTTCTAGGTGTCATGTTGAATCCAGTGCGAGTTCAGTTTTCAACAGTTCAGAGTGTCAGAGAGGGTCAGACAGTGAGAATGACAGGACATCATGAAGAACACCAAAGTTGCAAGAATTGATCATTCATTGGTAACAACAGCTCCCCAGGAAAAGAAAGAGCAAGATGATAGCTCATTCCAGAAGTAATTCATCAGGAAATTCCTCCAGCTTTCCTGCTTTATTTAAACTTTCCAGAGAGCCATAGAGTCATAGAGATGTACAGCATGGAAACAGACCCTTCGGTCAAACCCGTCCATGCCGACCAGATATCCCAACCCAATCTCATCCCACCTGCCAGCAGCCAGGCCATATCCCTCCAAACCCTTCCTATTCATATACCCATCCAAATGTCTCTTAAATGTTGCAATTGTACCAGCATCCACCACTTCCTCTGGCAGCTCATTTCATACACGTACCACCCTTTGTGTGAAAAAATTGCCCCTTTTCTACCTTTCCCCTCTCACCCGAAACCTATGTCCACAAGTTCTGGACTCCCCGACCCCAGGGAAAAGACTTTGCTTATTTAACCTGTCGATGCCCCTCATAATTTGTAAACCTGTATAAGGTCACCCCTCAGCCTCTGACGCTCCAGGGAAACAGCCCCAGCCTGTTCAGCCTCTTCCGATAGCTCCAATCCTCCAACCCTGGCAATCTCCTTATAAATCTTTTCTGAACTCTTTCAAGTTTCACAACATCATTCTGATAGGAAGGAGACCAGAAATGCACGCAATATTCCAACAGTGGCCTAACCAATGTCCTGTACAGCTACAACATGACCTCCCAACTCCTGTACTCAATACTCCGACCAATAAAGGAAAGCATACCAAATGCCTTCTTCACTATCCGACCTACCTGCCACTCCACTTTCAAGGAACTATGAACCTGCACTCCAAGGTGTCTTTGTTCAGCAACACTCCCTAGGACCTTAACATTAAGTGCATAAGTCCTGCTAAAATTTGCTTTCCCAAAATGCAGCACCTCGCATTTGTCTGAATTAAACTCCATATGCCACTTAGCCCATTGGCCCATCTGGTCCAAATCCTGTTGTAAGCTGAGGTAACCCTCTTTGCTGTCAACTGCACTTCCAATTTTGGTGTCATCTGCAAACTTACCAACTGTATCTCTTATGCATGCATCCAAAACGTTTATGTAAATGACAAAGAGTAGAGGGCCCAGCACCGATCCTTGTGGAACTCCACTGGTCACAGGCCTCTAGTCTGAAAAACAACCCTCCACCACCACCCTCTGTCTTCTACCTTTGAACCAGTTCTGTATCCAAATGGCTAGTTCACCCTGTATTCCATGACATCTAACCTTGCTAATCAGTCTTCCATGGGGAACCTTGTCAAACACCTTCCAGCTTCATTCTGCCCATTGAAAATGTACAGACCAGTGACTCTGCAGTCTTTACTTGCAATGTGTGGGGATATACCCAAACAATTACTGTTTCTCTGTCTAATCTATAAGACCATCAGATGTAGGAGCAGAATGAGGCCATTTGGTCCAAGGGGCCTGATTCGCCATCATGACTCACGTGGGCGGCACAGTGGTTAGCACTGCTGCCTCACAGCGCCAGAGACCGGGTTCAATCCCCGCCTCAGGCGACTGACTGTGTGGAGTTTGCACATTATCCCCGTGTCTGTGTGGGTTTCCTCCGGGTGCCCTGGTTTCCTCCCACAGTCCAAAAATGTGCAGGTTATGTGAATTGGCCATGCTAAATTGCCCGTAGTGTTAGGTGAAGAAGTAAATGTAGGGGAATGGTTCTGGGTGAGTTGCGCTTCATGGGTCGATGTGGATTGTTGGGCTGAAAGGCCTGCTTCTACCTTGTATGTAATCTCATGTTTCTCAACCTTATTCTCCTGGCCACTCCAAATAAACTTTGACCCCCTTACTGATCCAGAATCTGTCTGTCTCGGTCTTAAATACATTCAATATGTTGGTCTCTCCAGCCCTCTGTGTATTGAGTTCCACAGATTTATTACCCTCTGGTTGATGAAATTCCTCCTCATCACAGCTGCCATTGTGGAATCTCAGAGGAGAAAGTGAGGACTGCAGATGCTGGAGATCAGAGCTGAAAATGTGTTGCTGGAAAAGTGCAGCAGGTCAGGCAGCATCCAAGGAGCAGGAGAAACGACGTTTCGGGCATCAGCCCTTCTTCAGGGCTGATGCCCAAAACATCGATTCTCCTGCTGCTTGGATGCTGCCTGACCTGCTGCGTTTTTCCAGCAAGACATTTTCAGCATTGTGGAATCTCACCCAGACTAGTATCTCCCAATGTGACTCCATGTGAGATTTGTTCTTATTCAATCGTGTTTGAGCTAATCCACTCTTCAGCTTCCACATTTTGACCTAATATGGCTTTCAAATGTTGCTGTCAGAGACTGGCACTTGACATCATGAACAATAGGGAACAACAATTCTTGCCTGTGGTCTGGGTGTGTTTATTTCGCATTCGTATCTTTGTCAGTCATCGCAGAGTGTGTTCAGCCGATATTTTAAATTGTGCTTAATTTCACTGATATAACCAGTTTCCAAATAAAAAATCTAATTACCTGACCATTAAACTGTGTGTCTGTGTTCTTGCACTAATTAATTGAAAAGTCTGACCAGGAGCTGCTGGCAGCTTGTGCACATTTGAGGTGACAAAGTTTTCCCCTCCCACATCACCCTAACCCATTGTATATTCATGTGTTGTCAACAACTGCCTTGGAATGAACAGCACCAGAAATGACAAATTTGATGGAGAGAAGCTGCTGCCCGTGGGATGTGTAACCAATGTCAGTGTCAGGGTGCTGTGGCACACTGGCAGTGTCCCTAACTGTAGACCACAAGGTCAGGGATCAAATCCCACCCTGTGTTACAGTACACTCCCACAGGCTGTTGAGAAGTAATTTCTAGCTCTGTATTTAACTTATCCTGTGTTCTGTTCGGTGATCTCCAGCTGAGACCACAATGATTGGCTGTGAATTAATCACACATTGTGATCCCAGCATCTATTTTTGTGTATTCTCTAGTTTCACCCATCCCATTTCTCCACCATTTGCTTTCCGACTCTGCTTTAGACCAAACCATTTGATCAAGTTTCTGAAACAGAGTCACACTGAACTGAAAACATTAACTCTGTTTCTCTCCCCACAGACACTGCCAGACCTGCTGAGTTTCTCCAGCAATTTCAGTTTTTTGGTCAAATACTTTATTGTCTTGAGGTCACATTTCTTGATTGGTGATAAAATTTGTTCATTTCCTCACTTTTGAAAGGTTTTGCCATAATTTTAGTGAGTACACACTGCTGCATAAATGGCAACTGTTATAAGGTTGGGGGTTTGGGCTCAGTGTGTTTTTTAATAAGTGTTTTGACCATTCACCGGGTTACAGCAAATGTGTCAATTCTCGAATTTTCGGTGACTGATCGTTAGGAACTTGCAGTAAATAAGTAATTATGATCACTCCTGAAATAAACCTCTCTGAGCCACATTTAGAAAATCCAGCCAGTAATATCCTCCCTCAGAAGGGAACAGCCATGGGTTTATTTTCACTGCTTCCCCTTTACTGACACTTTAACTTTTTTATCTCCTGAGAAATGAGACATTAAAGAAGCTGCAGTTGGCTGGGGCAGTTTGGGTTTAGTTGTTTTAACTGAACATACAATAAACTGTGAGGAGAAACAGGGCTGTCACTCAGTTGAGATGATCAAAATACTGCAGACGATGGAAACCTGAAACAAAGAGAGAGAATGCTGGAGAGACTCAGAATGTCTGGCAGTATCTGCAGAGAGAGAAACAGAGTGAATGTTACATGTTTGACCTGACTCTTCTTCACAATTCTACATTCACTGGAAATCAGGCCGTTATTTCAGTTATTTTGTTCAGAATACCATATGCAGAAAAATAAACAGCCATTAACTTTGCCTTTTTAACAATTTTTCCCCTGGTGACCCTGTTCACTACTGTTTTTCTGTGTTTGTATCCTCTGTCTGTTCCTGTTCTACTCTGGATAATGTAGCTGCTGTCTCCTCTTGCTTTGTCAGCCCCCAGCCCCTTTCTCCTGAATCCTGCCACCTTCTAATTAGTTGAAAACCCTCTCTATCACCCGAGTTATTCAATTCACCAGGACACTGGTTCCAGCAGGGTTCAAGTGAAGCCTCCCACAGAAGAACAGCCCCCTTTTACCCCAGTACTGGTGACAGTGCCACACAAACTGAAACCCATTCCACTCAGACTGAACTCTGAGCCATGTATTGAACTGCTTGACTGTATTTACCCCATGCCAGTTTGCTGTGGCTCAGGCAGTAATCCAGAGATTCTCACCTTGGAGATTCTGCTTTATCATTTAGCTCCCAATTGTTCAAAGTCTTTCAGTGAAATCTCCTTTCTTGTGGTCCCAGTGCCGTTGGTCCCAACATAGACATTTACAAGTGGATCCTTCTCCTCCCTCTCCAAATTCTTCTCCAGTCTTGTGTAAACCAGACAAAATCTCCCTGACATGACAAGGGGAAGAATCCAAATCATTAACCTGGGGTAAAGCAGTTACTATTGGAGACTCAAAGAAAGATAAATCAACTGTGAGGAAGGGCGAAAATTAGCTTATTAAAGAAATAATGATTAGCTAAAAGAAGCCTGAAATCATTATATTTACTCAACAGCCTGTGTGAAGGCAAATGATTTTTGTTTTTCCAAATGTTAGTGAGTTTTGAGATGATTTGTAGGTCAGGTTGGAGTTTTGGATGTATATTTGCTCGCTGAGCTGGAAGGTTCATTTCCAGACATTTTGTTACCCTACGAGGTAACATCTTCAGTTGGCCTCACGCGAAGCAATGCTGAAAGTTCCTGCTTTCTATTTATATGTCTGGCTTTCTTTGGGTTGGTGATGTCATTTCCTATGGTGATGTTATTTCCTGTGGTGAAGTCACTTCCTGTTCATTTTCTGAGGTGGTGGTAAATTGGGTCTAACTCGAT
Organism: Chiloscyllium punctatum; assembly: GCF_047496795.1. Lineage (NCBI taxonomy): Eukaryota > Metazoa > Chordata > Chondrichthyes > Orectolobiformes > Hemiscylliidae > Chiloscyllium > Chiloscyllium punctatum. The sequence goes on along the minus strand of NC_092749.1, from coordinate 7,574,485 downwards.
GTGCTTGTTGATAGAGTTCTGGTTGGAATGCGATGCTTCTAGGAAATCTCATGCATGTCTTTGTTTGGCTTGTACTAGGATGGATGTGTTGTTCCAGTCAAAGTGGTGTCCTTCCTTAACTGTATGTAAGGATACTGGTGAGAGAAGGTCATGTCTTTTTGTGGCTAGTTTTCTGCCTATTTGTCCAACGTTTTAGAAATGTGATGTAAAGTTCTTCACTCTGAGGCCAACATCCTATTTGTTTTCTTCACTGCCTTTTGCACCCACACACTTCCTTTCAGTGACTGACGTGCAAGGACACTCCGGTCTCATTGCACCTCCCCGTTTCCCAATCTGTCATCATTCAGATGATAACCTGCCTTCCTGTTTTTTTGTATGTCAGGGTATAACCTCACATTTATTCATATTATCCTGTAGCTGCCAGGCATATGCCCACTCACTCAACACGTCCAACTCACACTGCAGCATTTCTGCATCCTCCTTGCAGCTAGCACTGATGCCGGCAGTATCCCACTGGCTGCCAAATTATTCCCACTTTTTGTTTCATGTCCATTCATAAGAACAAAAAAGAACAAAGAAAATTTACAGGCAGGAACAAGCTCTTTGGCCCTCCAAGTCTGTGCTGATCCATAACCACTGTCTAAATCTATCGCTCATTTCCTGAGCATCTGTATCCCTCTGCTCCAATCCTACTCATGTATCTGTCCAGATGCATCTTAAATAAATCTACCATGCCTACTTTTACTACCTCTGCTGGCAATGTGTTCCAGGCACCGACCACACTATGTTGACGTTCACAAGGAAGAAGTATTAGAAATCCTGCAGAGTGTGAAAATAGATACATTCCCTGGGCTGGATGGGATTTATCCTAGGATCCTCTGGGAAGCCAGGGAGGAGATCGCTGAGCCTTTGACATTGATCTTTAAATCGTCATTGTCTACAAGAATAATGCCAGAAGATTGGAGGATCACAAATGTGGTTCCCCTGTTCAAGAAGGGGAGTAGAGACAACCCTGGTAACTTCAGTTGTTGGTAAAGTTTTGGAAGAGATTATAAGAGATGGGATTTATAATCATCTGGAAAGGAATAAGTTAATTAGGGTTAGTCAACATGGTTTTGTGATGGGTGGATCATGCTTCACAAATCTCATGGAGTTCTTTGAGAAGGTGACCAAACAGTGGTTGAGGGTAAAGTGGTTGATGTGGTGTATATGGATTTCAGTAAGGCATTTGATCAGGTTGCCCGTAGTAGGCTATTGGACGAAATTGGGAAGAATGGGATTGTGGGAGATAAAGCAGTTTGTATCAGTAATTGGCTTGCTGAAAGAAGACAGAGGGTGGTGGTTGGTGGGAAATATTCATCCTGGAGTCCAGTTACTAGTGGTAAACTGCAAGGTTCTGTTTTGGGTCCACTGTTGTTTGTCATTTATATAAATGACCTGGATGAGGGCGTAGAAGGATGGGTTAGTAAATTTGCAGACGATACTAAGGTCAGTGGAGTTGTGAATAGTGACGAACGATGTTGTAGGTTACAGAGAGACATAGATAAGCTGCAGTGCTAGTCTGTGAGGTGGCAAATGGAGTTTAATGCGGACAAGTGTGAGGTGATTCACTTGTCGGAGTAACCGGAATGTAAAGTATTGTGCTAATGGTAAGATCCTTGGTAGTGTAGATGAGCAGAGAGATCTTGGAGTACAGGTAAACAGATCTTTGAAAGTTGCCACCTGGGTTGACAAGGTTGTTAGGAAGGCATCCAGTGTTTTAGCTGTTATTAATAGAAGGATCGAGTTCCAGAACCATGAGGTTATGCTACAGCTGTACAAAACTCTGGTGCGGCCACACTTGGAGTATTGTGTACAGTTCCAGTCACCGCATTATAAGAGGGATGTGGAAGCTTTGGAAAGGGTGCAGAGGAGATTTACTAGGATGTTGCCTGGTATGGAGGGATGTTCTTTCGAGGAAAGGCTGAGGGACTTGAGGCTGTTTTCATTGGAGAGAAGAAGATTGAGAGCTGAATTAATAGAGACATATAAGATAAGCAGGGGTTTAGATCGGGTGGACAGGGAAAGCCTTTTTCCAAGTATGGTGATGGCGAGCATGAGGGGGCATAGCTTTAAATTGATAGGTGATAGATATAGGACAGATGTCAGAGGTAGTTTCTTTACTCAGAGAGTATTAAGGGTATGGAATGCTTTGCCTGCAATGGTAGTAGATTCGCCAACTTTAAGCGCATTTAAGTTGTCATTGGACAAGCATATGGACGTACATGGAATAGTGTAGGTTAGACGGGCTTGAAATTGGTCTGACAGGTTGGCGCAACTTCAAGGGCCGAAGTGCCTGGACTGCGCTGTAATGTTCTATGTTATATGTAAAGTACTTGGTGTGTTCCCCCCCTTAAACGTTTCTCCTCTCATTTTGGAAGCGTGACATCGTGATATTGAATTCCTCACACTAGGAAAAAGCTTATCTCTATCCACCTTGTCTATACCCTTCATGATGTTGTAGATCTCAATCAATGTCCTCAATCTCCTTTTCTCTAATGAAAACATTCCTAACCTACTCAACCTCTCTTCATAGCTTGCACCTTCCATCCCAGGCAACATCCCCACAAACCTTCTCTGCACCCTCTCCAAAGTGTCCACATCCTTTTGGGAATGTGGCGACCAGAATTGTACACAGTCTTATAAATGTAGCTGTTGCAATGTCTTATACAATTTTCTCATGACCTGCCAGCTCTTACACTCAATACCCAGTCTGATGAAGGCAGGCATACCATATGCCTTCTTGACCACTCTATCCACCTGTGCATTAACTTTCAGAGTACAATGAACCTAAACTCCCAGATCTCTCTGATCATCAACTTTTCCCAAGGCTCTTCCATTTACAGTATAGTTCGCTCTAGGATTCGACTTCCCAAAATGCATCACCTCACATTTGCCTAGATTGAACTCCATCTGCTACTTCTCTGCCCAACTCTGCAGTCTATATTCTCCTGTATTCTTTGACAGTCCCCTATGCTTTCTGCTACTCCACTAATCTTCATGTCATCTGCAAACTAACTGATCAGACCAACAATGTCCTCTTCCAGATCATTTATGTATATCACAAATAACAGTGGCCCTAATACTGACCCCTGTGGAACACCACTGGTCACCTTTCTCCATTTTGAGAAACTCTCTTCGACTACTACTCTCTGTCTCCTGTTGCTCAACCAGTTCTTTATCCAGCTAGCTTCAACACCCTGCACACCATGTGACTTCACTTTCTCCATTGGTTTACCATGGGGAACCTTATCAACAGCCTTACTAAAGTCCATGTTTATGACATCTACAGCTCTTCTTTCAGCTATCAACTTGGTCACTTCCTCAAAGAACTCTATTAAGTTGATAAGGCACAATCTCCCATGCACGAAAACATGTTGCTTATCACTGGTAAGCCCATTCTCTTCCATATAAGTAAATCCTATCCCTCAGTACGTTCTCCAGCAACTTTCCCACCACTGCTGTCAGGGTCATTGATCCATAGTTACCTGCAGTACCCTACTTGAACAGGGGGACAGCATTATCAACTCTCCAGTCCGTCTGCACTTCACCTGTGTTTAAGGATGTTACAAAGATGTCTGTCAGGGCCCCTGCTATTTGCTCTCTCATCTCCCTCAACTATCTGGGATAGACCATATCAACTCCTGGAGATTTGCTCACCTTAATATCCTTTAGCCACCCCAACACCACCTCCCTCCTTATGTCAATGTGATCCAGAGTAAATAACCTTCTATCTCTAATCTCAACATTCATCATGTCCCTCTCTTCAGTGAACACTGATGCAAAGAAATCATTGAGAATATCACCTATTTTCTCTGGTTTGACAGGCAACCTTCCTTCCTTGTCCTTTAGTGGACCAACCATTTCTCTAGTTACCTTCTTGCTTCATTATATGAATAAAAAGCCTTAGGATTCTACTTGCTAAAATTCTTTCATGACTCTTTTTAGCCCACTTGATTCCTCCTTTGAGATTGGTCCTACTCTCCTGATGTTCCTCCAAGGCCCATTCTGTTCTTAGCTGCCTGGACCTTATGTACATTTCCCTTTTCCTCTTGGCTAGTTGCATGGTCTCTCCTTTCATCCACGGTTCACGAATCTTGCCTTTTCTATCTCTTGTTTTCAAAGGGACATGCCTGTCCTGCACTATCCTCAATCTATCTTTGAAAGCCTCCCACATATAAAATGTAGACTTCCCTTCAAATAGCTACCCCAATCCACATTTCTCAGCTCCTGCCAAATTTTGATATCATTGCTCTTGGCCCGATTTATTACTCTTCCCTTTGGACCACTCTCATCTTTGTCTATGAGTATTCTAAAAGTTACAGAATTGTCAATATTCACAAAGAAGTCCCCACTGCAACTTCGACCATCTGGTCTGGCTCATTCCCCAATACTAGATCCAATGTGACCCCTTCCCTCATCAGACCATTGACATAATGCTTTCCTGGATGATCCTTACAAATTCTGCTGCATCCTGACCTCTGACACCAAGTGTATCCCAGTCAATGTTGGGAAAATTAAAACCTTCCATCATGACCATCCTTTGCCTCTACATCTTTCCATAAAATGTTTATCTATTTATCCTTCTACCTCATGCGCACTGTTGGGAGGAATGTAATACAGCCCCCTCAAGGTAACTGCACCATTCTTATTTCTCAGCACAACCCATAATGCCTCACTGCTCATGCCCTCCATCGTGTCCTCCTTTAGCACAGTCGTGATGTCATCCCTGGCCAGCTATGCAACTCCTCCCCACTGCTTTACTTCCCTCCCTGTCCTGTCTGAAGCATCGATAGCCTGGAACATTTAGTTGCCAATCATGCTCTTCCTTCAATCAAGTCTCTGTGATTGCAATGACATCATCCAACCAGGCACCAATCCAAGCCCAATGTTTGTTTGCCTTATTCACCATACCCCTTGCATTTAAGCATATGAACTTCAGACCATTAGTTCATTTGCATACATTTCCTCTCTGCTTACTCTTCCTCTTGGTAATTTTAACTTCATGATCCTGTTCCTTACAGTCTCCAGTTTCCACCTCACTGTCCACTAGTCTTCTCTTCTTGTTCCAAACCCCTTGCCACATTAATTTAAATCTACCCCAACAGCAGTAACAAAACCTCTGGCAAGGACATTCATCCCAGTCTGGTTTAGGAGTAGACAATCCAATTTATAACAGTCCCATTTCCCCAGAACCGGTCTCATAATCTCTCAAATCTGAACCCCTCTGTCCTACGTCATCCCTCAAGCCATGGTTCATCCTGCCTATTCTTTCATTTCTACCCTGGCTAGCTTGAGGTACAAGTAGCAATCCTGAGATCACTACCTTTGAGGACCTCCTCTTTAATTTCTCTCCGAGTTCCCCAAAATTCTGTTTTCAGGACCTCATCTCATTTTTTACTGATATCATTGGTGCCTACATGCACACAATAACTGGCTGTTCACCCTCCCGTTTCAGAATGCTCTGCAGCTGATCGGTGACATCCCTGACCCGAGCATGTGGGAGGCATAATACCATCAAGGAATCTCATTTTCTGTCACAGAACCACCCATCTACTCCTCTTACAATATAATCCCTTGTGACTATGACCCTATGAGTCTTTTTCCCGCCCTTCTGAAAAGCAGAGCTCACCACGCTGCCATGAACCTCTCTACTGCTGCCCTCCCATGGTGAGGCATCACCCCCAACAGTATCCAAAATGGTATACTTGTTTTGGAGGGAGATGATCACAGGGGACACTTGCACTGCCTTCCTAGTCTTTCTCTGTTTTTTGGTCACCCATTCATTGTCTCCCTCAGTAATTCTCATCTGCGGTATGACCAATTCACTAAACGTGCTATCCACAACCTTCTCAGCATGGTACATGCTCCACAGTGAGTCCATCTGCAGCTCCAGTGCCATCATTCCATCAAACAAGAGCTGCACCTGGACACACTTCTTGCAAGTTTAAGAGTCAGGGTCATCAGCCACGTCTCTGAGCTCCCACTTCAAGCAAGAGACACGTGTCATGAATCTGAGGTCCCCGACCATTGTAAGACTTAGTTTTAACCCAATTAACTAATACAAAACAATGTATTTAAATATTTAAAAGAAAAAAACCTTACCTGACAGATTCCTTTTCTTCTGGTTACAGGAGTGTGGGTGGGGGGCGGGGAGTGGAGCAGGAGGGAGATACTATACGTGTAATACCTTGCGTTTAGCCACTGCCCAAATAGATACAATGTCCTTACCTTCTCAGCAACTCCTGGTCCCAACGTCATCTCCACTCTGCTTCCCACTGCTCCTGGACAGGAAAAAAGATCAGTTCTTTATTCACATCACTAAACCATCCCCAATCCTATGTGCTTTAATTTTATGTTAATCTTTCTTTTGAGACTTTCTCAAATGCTTTCTGAAAGATCAAATATACAACATCCCCATCAACTGTGAGCCACATTAACAAAGAATTCCAGTGGATTTGTCCAGCTTGATTTCCCTATCATAAAGCCCTGCTGACTTAACTTTCCAAATGTTCTGTTAATCTTTTCACAATAGATTTAAACATTTTCCCCATGATCAATGTCAGAGTGACTGCTCTATAATTCTTTCTTTTCTCTCTGTCTCCCTTTATTAAACAATGGGGTTACATTAGCGAGCCAGTCTCATCTTTTGGGACTATTCTGGAGTTTATAGAATCTTGCAAGAAGAACAAGGATATGGGACAAGAGCAGGAAATTGGGATTATAGCGCCTTTAGTGGCAGTTATTGTCAGTGCAGCATTGATGGACTGAAGAGCCTTTTCTGCAAAGTATGACTCTCCGATTCGATCAGTAATTAATCTACTACTAAGACAGAAACTTCCTTCAGGGCGCTGAAACGTAGATCTCTCCACCCCGTGAGGTTCCCAGCCTCATTCCTGAAGGGCTTTTGCCTGAGACATCAATTTTCCTGCTCCTTGGATGCTGCCTGACCTGCTGTGATTTTCCAGCACCACACTCTCGACGCTAATCTCGAGCATCTGCAGTTCTCACTTTTGCCAAGGTAGATTATTGGCCTGGGGATGTACCAGCCTTTAATCCCAACAATTTCTCCAACACCATTTCTCCACTCATCGTGATTTCATTCAGTTTCTCGCTGTCACTAAACTTCCTTAAATGCTTTGTGAAGTAGATTGTCAGCCTCGAGATTTAGCAGCCTTCAATCCAGCAATTTCCACAACATAATTTCTCTACTCATCCTGATTCCTCTCTATCACTGAACCATGAGTTCCTGAACATTTCTACCCTTTTGCTTGTGAATAAAAGTTTGTATATTGTTGATCAGTCACGTTTTGTTCCCTATTATAAATTCCTTCATGGAGATCCCTTGCAGTCTTCAAAAATCTTTTTCTCTTCCCAATCCTGCAGAAACCTATACGGTCAGTTTTTATGTTCTTTCAAGCTAAATCTCGGGGCATTATTTTCTCGTCCTTAATCAATCATTAATCAATCGCTTGTCGGTGCTGTTATTTCCTAGGCTAATTTGTTTGCCTCTTCCTTGGATCTCATATTGTCTCTAATTTCCCATGTAAGCCATGGTTCAGCCACTTTTCCTGTTTTCCTTTTGTGTCAGGCAGCAGGATCTCTGTGTCGGTTTCTGATTTTCAGTCAGGAATTTTCTGATTTTTAAGTGGTTCCAATCACCTCCAGATCCCTGGTTGTGGACACTGGACTTATTGAGGAAATCTGAAATGAAGAAGACAGCAGACATGTGTTTCAGGGCAAAACAATCTCTGTGTTTATTTACAATACAAAACGTAAGTAGAAGAACAGAAAAGCGGGTTAATGCAATAAACAGGAAAATTGACGCAATCAATTCTGCAGATTGCAGTAATACTGTAAATTACACTATTAGCTGGATTAAACACTATTAGAACCTAAAACCAACAGATTTAATCATAGAAACTTTAATCAGGCTTCCTACCCTTGGGGTCCCAATGCACTGTCATCTCCCAGTTCCCCCTCCCTGTTGGCTCAGTCAGAAACCTGAGGGTCTTGCGAGTTTCAGCTCACCGCTGAGGAAAATACTGTTTTGAAGTACAGCTGGCTGTTCCTGTTTGCTGTGCCCGGAGCGTGGGTGAAGACTGTAGACTGCAAAGGCCTCTCAGTTTGAGTTGAATCTGCTGATGCAGTACGGTGGGTAGTGGATCTATTGGGGCTTGGTTTTCTTTCCTTCCTGCTGGTTTTCTGGGCCTGGGTTTCACCTCAGGATGTATCTGAGAGCTTGTGGTGTCAGTCAGGTCACTGTTTTATGGGGTTTTTCAGTTTTTGTCAGTGTCTGCTGTGGTTGGTTGCTGTGGGTTCCCCAGGTTCAGAACAGGCCTGTGTCAGTGGCTCTTGGAATGAGCTGTTGGAATTCTTCTTCTGGAGATAGCTCTTTGGAACATTTCCAGGGATAGCTCATGGGATCTGTCTTGGGGATCGCTCTCTGGATGGCTGTCTTTGATGAGATAGAGACCTGCAATTATACTAATTGTGAGCTACTTATTTTGCACCAAATCTGTACTTATTGATGTTATCCCAATTGGTCAGAGAGTGTGTGAATGGAATTTGATTGTAGTTGAATGTCTGGTATCTCTCTTGGCCCCATGCTGTCTGTTCTGGAGAGCCTGAAGTGTGAAAGCAGCCTCAGGCCAGAGTCTGTTTTGTTGATTGTTCTTTCAGAGATCATGTGTAATTTGGAGATCTAGGATGAGCAAAAATTCCAGACAACCATCTCAGATCTGTGGGTTGGGTTTGTGTATTCTCCACAGAGCTCATTCCAGCTTCCATTATTTGTTAAAAGTTTTGAAAACACCAGCGTTTTTTCCAGTACTTTAATGGATGGGGATTTTTTGCTCAATCCTACATGTGAAAGATTCTGTACCCAAGGAATGGTGGGGGAGAGACTCCCCATTTCCCCCAGTCTGACCCTCAGGATCCTTACCTGTAGAAAGGCCTCAGTTTGCTGAGGCTGGAGAGGCTGTATCTCTGTTGATCTTTGGGGAACTCCTGCACCTTTAAATGCTGCCTGGCTGCCTTTTCTAATGCAGCAGACCCTTCCCAGTTCCAATGCTGACATCTGCTGTGGATTGTCAGGAAGCCTCTCCCACTATGAATCGCCCAGGGAAAAGTATTGCAGTGTGTGGCAAGTTAGCTTGTGTCAGAAATTAGTTCGACAGTATGAGTTCAACATGTTACTGTTATAGCAACATCTGTTTTGCTGTTCCCAGCACACAGTGACTGATAGCCAGGATATCAATCAGGAACAAACCATCTCAACTGTTTCAGACTGATAACCTGTTCTGTCTCTTTCATGTGGAACTCAGATTGCTGGGAGGGTCCCTTTAAATCCTAGTGGGAGTTTGAAACAATCAGACTGCTGATTGTTTATTGATTTTTTAAATTTTGTAGGTGCAAATGTCCCAGTCCTTCTCCAGTCTCTGATCATATGTGTCACCGAGGGTCACACTGCCCGGTTACAGTGCACAATGAGGAATGCCACAGTGACACAGCTTCATTCTGAAAATCACAAATGTGCAGCCCAGTGACACTGGGTTTTATTACTGCTCAGTCTGGGGAAGGATCTATGGGAGAGTAAGTCAGCTCACTGTAAACAGTAATTAAGTTTACATGGCAATCACCTCCAGTAGTAACCTCATTCCCAGTGAATGATATGGTGATTGGTTTTTGCTCAAGAAGACTGCGTAGGTGATGGAGAGTGATCTCGGGGATGGATTCACTGTGGGGAGGAAGCTGAGCTCAGGTTCAATGTTAGTTGAGTGAGTGGAATGGGGATTTAATTTGTGACAATAGGAGGAGGATTTTGTAGGAAATGTGGAGTTTTATCCTGTAGAATGAGTGATATTAATTCCATTCAACTCACAAGAGTGACAGTGCCATCAGGCTGGATGTGCACAGTCAGAGAGATTGCTTTGTGAGGTGTCACATCTGCAGGGAAATCTCCCAGGGATTGGGAATGAACCAAAGAGCACAAAGGGACACAAACATCTCTCTCTTTTCGGGAGGCAATTGGTTCGATCCAGGTGAAATGGAACCATTCCACATTGAGCACAGGCAAGGGCTTACTCTCCATGACTCCCACAGCTGAGACTGGAAATGAAGCTGAGATATTGTCATTATTCTACATTGTACTCCAGCCATCTGGGCAACCTGAGTCGGGAAGAGTGATCATAATATTCTGGGAGTTTCCAACATATTTACCTGGACCTTCGTGTTGAATGTTGCTGAGAGCCTGGCTTCAGTCCCCATCCTGTCTCAGATAGTTCCTGGAGCTTTCTCTTCTACTTGCCCCATTAGGGGAGAGTGGGCAGCCAATAGCAGATCAGATGTAATGCAGAGTGATGTGAGGATACTCAGATTGGATGGAGAAATAAGAGCAGTGGAGACAATTCTATTTAAAAGTTCAATTCTAGGGAGTGTGCAGGAGCAGTCAGACCTGACAGCATACTCTATAGACAATAGACAATAGGTGCAGGAGTAGGCCATTCTGCCCATCGAGCCAGCACCACCATTCATTATGACCATGGCTGATCATCCTCAATCAGACAATAGACAATAGACAATAGACAATAGATGCAGGAGTAGGCCATTCTGCCCTTCGAGCCTGCACCGCCATTCAATATGATCATGGCTGATCATTCCTAATCAGTATCCTGTTCCAGCCTTATCTCCATACCCCTTGACTCCACTATCTTTAAGAGCTCTATCCAATTCTTTCTTAAAAGAATCCAGAGACTGGGCCTCCACTGCCCTCTGGGGCAGAGCATTCCACACAGCCACCACTCTCTGGGTGAAGTAGTTTCTCCTCATCTCTGTCCTAAATGGTCTACACCGTATTTTTAAGTTGTGTCCTCTGGTTCGGCACTCCCCCATCAACGGAAATATGTTCCCTCCTGCCAGAGTGTCCAGTCCTTTCATAAGCCTATACGTTTCAATCAGATCCCCTCTCAGTCTTCTAAACTCAAGGGTATACAAGCCCAGTCGCTTCAGTCTTTCCGTGTAAGGCAATCCTGCCATTCCAGGAATTGACCTCGTGAACCTACGCTGCACTCCCTCAATAGCCAGAATGTCTTTCCTCAAATTTGGAGACCAGAACTGTACACAGTACTCCAGGTGTGGTCTCACCAGGGCCCTGTACAGCTGCAGAAGCACCTCTTTGCTTCTATACTCAATCCCTCTTGTTATGAAGGCCAGCATGCTATTTGCCTTCTTCACGACCTGCTGTACCTGCATGCTTGCCTTCATTGACTGGTGGACAAGAACACCCAGATCTCTCTGAACAGCCCCTTTACCTAATTTGATACCATTGAGGTAGTAATCTGCCTTCCTGTTCTTGCCACCAAAGTGGATAACCAGACATTTATCCACATTAAACTGCATCTGCCATGCATCTGCCCACTCACCTAACTTGTCCAGGTCACCCTGTAATCCCCTAACATCCTCATCACATTTCACCCTACCACCAAGCTTTGTGTCATCAGCAAATTTGCTAATGTTATTGCTGATACCATCTTCTATATCATTTACATATATTGTAAAAAGCTGCGGTCCCAGCACGGATCCCTGCGGTACCCCACTGGTCACTGCCTGCCATTTCGAAATGGAGCCGTTAATCACTCCCCTTTGTTTCCTATTAGCCAACCAATTCTCTATCCAATCTAGTACTTTGCCCCCAATCCCGTGCGCCCTAATTTTACTCACTAACCTCTTGTGTGGGACTTTATCAAAAGCTTTCTGAAAGTCCAGGTACACTACATCCACTGGATCTCCCTCGTCCATCTTCCGAGTTACATCCTCAAAAAATTCAAGAAGATTAGTCAAGCATGATTTCCCCTTCATAAATCCATGCTGACTCTGTCCTATCCTGTTACTATTATCCAGATGTGCCGTAATTTCATCCTTTATAATAGACTCCAGCATCTTTCGCACCACTGAGGTCAGACTAACTGGTCTATAATTTCCTGCTTTCTCCCGCCCACCCTTCTTAAAAAGTGGCACATTAGCCGCCCTCCAATCCTCAGGAACCAACCCCGATTCTATTGAACTCTGGAAAATAATCACCAGTATCCTGTTCTTGCCTTATCCCCAAAACCCTTGAGTCCACTATCCTTAAGAGCTCTATCCAACTCTTTCTTGAAAGTATCCAGAGACTTGCCCTCCACAGTCTTCTGGGGCAGAGCATTCCATACACCCACCACTCTCTGGGTGAAGAAGTTTCTCTTCAACTCTGTTCTAAGTGGCCTATCCCTTATTTTTAAACTGTCCTCTGGTTCGGGACTCACGCATCAGTGGAAACATGCTGCCTGCCTCCAGAATGTCCAATCCTTTAATAATCTTATAAGTCTCAATCAGATCCCCTCTCAGCCTTCTAAACTCAAGCATATACAAGCCCAGTCACACCAATCTTTCAGCATAGGATAGTCCCGCCATTCTGGGAATTGACCTTTAGTTGAGAAAAAGTCATGAAATATGTAAGGTAACATCAGAACCACCCTTTAAAGTTCTGTCTCAAAATGTAAACACTAAACAGAAACCCATATTAGGATGATATAAATATGCATGAACTATAAGAATCTGGAATGTGGAATTGTTTGGATATTTAAGGAGAGCGGCTGAAGCAAAATCGTGAGGCTGACGAACAGCAGTGAAAAAAGATTACTCTTGTTTGATAAAAGATCTTCCAGCAGGACCAGCTGCACTGTTTCTCCCTCTCAGTCAGGAAAAGACAAGAGAAATGCTGATATAATCTCTTCATGAGGTATTTGCAAACATAAAGTTTTGAATATCAGGATTTGTAACTATTGCCCATTGGAATCTGAATTATGGTCAGAAGATCTCCCATCATTGTCTAACTTCCTGGAATCAGTCTCATCAGCAAGACATTGAAGGAACTCTGAGAATTTGACACATTCAACCTTCTGATGGGATTTCCTTGTCCCACTGGAATTGTCTTTCTTTCAGGCATTTTTTAAACAACAGCCTAATGTATTTCTGTAGACAGTTTCCATGTCTGTGAATGAATGTACATTTTGTTCATCAGGATTTTGCTGTTTGTTGATCTCTCTCTCTCTTCAGGTGTTTTCCACTTCCTTCTAGGAAACACAGAATGACTGGTTTACAAATTCTGGTTGAAAACAACAGCTTGTAGCAGCTGGCAAGGGAAAATAAACTGGGTTTCTTCAGGCATTAGTTAGCTTTTATGGCAGAGATAAAGCCTTAACATCAATTTCCAGAGATCCGATGGCTTTTGACTATAGCCATTCACGTTCACAAGCTGTTCAGCCAGCAATGATGTGGATGTGCCGGTATTGGACTGGGTTGGACATGGTCAGAAGTTACATGACATCAGACTATAGTCCAACAGGTTTATTTGAAATCACAAGTTTTCATCATGCTGCTCCTTCATCAGGTGTAGAGCAAGCAATCACATAGTTGTTGTTGGGCAGAAGGCCTGTGTCACTGGTTCCCACTCCACTGATCAGTCATCGACATGTCGCATCTCCTACCCTCTCCATGCTGCCATTTTGTCTACAATACACAGCACCATCCTGCTCCAACCCTCAAACTGGGCCTCTTCTGGAGTAGTGTGTAGTTCTGGTCACCCTGCTATAGGAAGGACACTATTAAATTTGTGAGGGTTTAGAAACCATTTCCAGGAACTTGCCAGGAATGGAGGATTTGAGTTATAGAAATAGCCTGGAACCTTTTTCACTGGAGCACTGGAGGTTGAGGGGTGACCATATAGAGGTTTGTAAAATCATGAGTATCATAGATAAGGTGAAGAGCATAGGTATTTTCCTGAGGACAGGGGAGTTCAAAATGAGGAGAACTGTTTTTAAGGTGAGAGGAGAAAAATTTAAAAAGGACATGAGAGGCAACTTTTCTTTTAAACAGTGAGTGGTTTGTGTGTCAAATAACCTGCCAGAGGAAGAATAGAATGTACTTTATTGTCACATGCACTCCAGTACAGAAGTATAGGAGTACAGTGAAAAGATTTTACAATTGCTGCCTTTTATTGGCACCATCTTAGGTACAATTATCTCGGCACAGATCTCACAGAGTAAAACAAAAATTGTCCCTATACAGAAAGAATTTGAAGAGAAGCAGGAGCATTACTTAAAATGAATAAACATGAGGGAGTACAACATTATGAAGAGAATTAATATTGCAGTCTGGTAAAGAAACCGCAGCAGCTCCACATGTGGCACCAGGTCCACATACACCAATTGTTCTGACTCCAACACTCAGCAGCATCAAGAAAAGTTGTCTGTTCATTGATTGGAGACATGCATTCATCTAGATCTTGGTCTAGCTGTTGCTCTGTGACACGGCTTGGCTGGCACTCTAGGTTTCTGTCCAGCTGTCCCTCTGGCTCTCGGTCCAGCTGTCCCTCTGGGTTTCAGCCTGGCTGTCTCTCTAGGACTCTGTCCGGCCGAGCTCTGAGTCTTGGCCTGGCTGTCCCTCTGGGTCTCAGCCTGACTGTCCGTCTGGGTCTCGGCCTGGCTGTCCTTCTGGGTCTCGATCTGACTGTCTCCCTAGGTCTCTGTCTAGCCGAGCTCTGAGTCTCAGTCTGGCTGTCCCTCTGGGACTCGGCCTGGCTGTTGCTGTGGATCTTGGCCGGGCCTGGCTGTCCCTCTGTATCTCAGTCTGGCTGTCCCTCTGAGTCTCAGTCTGACTGTCCCTCTGGGACTCAGTCTGGCTGTTGCTCTGGGTCTCGGTCTGGTCATCCCTCTGGATCTCACCTTGGCCCATGCATTTCCTGCTGCCATCGTTCTGTGCTGCAGCTGCTGTGGGAAATGTTCGACATGTTCAGCTCCTGCCTCATCTTCTGGTGTGACTCCTTTTCTCCCAGTGGGTTGATTGAAGTTGTGTGTGAGGGGTGGGGGGGAGGTAGGAAGAAGACAAAATGTACTGTAAGAGAGGGGAAAGAAAGAGGGGAAAACAAAATAAAAGCAGGGAAAAGGAACTGGTGAGCAGAGGAGCTCTGACTAGAGACTCCTACCCTGCTACCATCTTGCACAGGGCAAAAAGTGATGAATACAGGTATATTTACAATATTGAAAAGACATTCGGATCAGTACATGCACAGGATAGGTTTGAAGGGATATGGGCTAAATGTAGGCAAGTGGGACAAGTTTAGTTTGGGATCATGGACAGCATGGAATCGTTGGACCAAAGAGTCTGTTACCATGCTGTATGACTTTGTGTTGGATACAGCCCGTGGATGATGAGCCCTGACCATAATGAATGGAGGAGCGGGTTGGAAATGCCTCCTCCTGCTCCAAATCTCTGTTTCTGTTGCAAACACCGTCCCTGCAAAGTTTTGCGGAAGATGACAAAAGACAAGGAAGTTTCCTTTCGCCTGACGTCTGGCTGATGTCACTTCCCGCAGAAAAGAAACAGAACTCTGGCATGGCCAGAATCGGCAATGCGCATGTGCAGCGCATGCTCGACCGTCCGTGCCACGTGAACATATTACAAAATACTGGGCTAGCGGGTCCTAAACTGCGCGGTCTGCTGGGTATATATACCGCCATTGATATACGTATAGTGTGATTGTAATTGTCTTCATGTTATGGAGCTAGATGTTTAGATAATTGCCGATGGAAATAACCTACCGTGCTGCCCATCTCAAACAGATGTGAGAATTCAGCACACAGCATCCTTCTGTTGACATTTTCCAACATTTTCACAACACAGTCGCAGCTGAAGACACAGTGACAAAGCAGGTGATAAAGTGTTGAGAATTGATCAGGAGAAGTTATTGGATAAGATATCATTTCTCCAAGTTGACAGTATACTAGGACCGGATGAGTTATAACCAATGAATTTCAATGCAGTGAAAGAGGAAATTGTGAAGACATTGTCCGTAACAACTCAGCCCTCCCTTAACTCAGGAGAAATACCAAAAGAATGGAGACTTGCAAACATTGCATGTCTTTCTTTGTCATAAGATCATAAATGGGGATGTTCACTGATGTTTGTGTAATGTTCAGCATCGGAGGCTGAGGGATGACCTTACAGAGGTTCATAATGTCACATAATGTCTTGGCGTAGAGAGTCCAAAAGTAGAGAGCATAGGTTTAGGCTGAGATGGGAAAGATTTAAAAGGGATCTTAGGGGCAATTGTTCCAGTGCATGAAACAAGCTGCCAGAGGAGATTGTGAAGGTGGACACAATCACAACATTCAAAAGGCATCTGGATGTGTACATGAATGTGAAGTGTTCAGAGGGATATGGGTTAAATGCTGCCAAATGGGACTTGGTCACTTTAAGATATCTCATCAGCTTGGGCAAGTTGGACTGAAGTGTCTGTTTTCCTGTTGTATAACTCTTATGACTAATGAGTAGTGGGTAAGATTCACAATTTTGTAAAAATTAGAAAACACCTTCTGCCTGTGCGAATTCGCCTGAATATAGACCAGTTGCTAAAATGATTTATTTGTGTCTGTGTATGTGTGTGTCTGTGGGGATGTGTTTATATGTCTGAGCTTTGGTGTGTGTGTGTTGTATGTGTTGGTATGTGCATATTATAGCATACATGTCTGCATGGTGTTTCAGTGCTTAGCACTGCTGGGTTCGATTCCACTCCTGGAGAGCTGTTTGTGTGCAGTTTGCACATTTTCCCCATGTCTGCATGGTTTTCTCTCACAGTCATTGATATGTATGTGTGTATATAATATATCACTGATCCCTGTAGAACCTCACTGGGTCACAAGACTGAGAAAGAATCCTAATTCCCTCTCACTGTTTCCTGTCCATAAGGAGGAATTTCTTCTCCCTGATGAAGTGAACCTGTAGCATTCTTTACTGCAGAGGGCTGTTGATCCTGGGTCATGAAGCATCTTCATGTTTGAGAGAGACATATTTTTAATCATTAACAGAATCAATAGTTATGGGGAAAGGGGAGGAAAGCGATAATTGGTGTTATCAGATCAACGTGATCTCTTTCAATGATGGAGCAGATTTAAGAGGTTGAATGGTTTAAATCTCCTCCTTTGTCTTCTGCTTTTAAGGTCCATTTGAGGCACTTATCAGGAGACTGGATGATTACTTGAACAGAAAGAATGCGCTGAATTGCTAATACCACTGTTTGAATATCAAAATCTCTCAGGTCAATCCTCCCAGGGATTGGTGCAGGTCAAACTAGCTTCCTGGAATCTGCCCCAAATCCCTCATGACTGCCCCCAGGATTGGTCCATGCAACAACATTCATTTGGCAAACTCTGAGTCAGGCTGTGACCCTACACAGTCAGATCAGGTAAACAGTTCAACCTGAGTCCCATCACTGATGAGTCTGCTTTTGTCCACCCCAGGCATGCACCTCCCAGTATGTGAATGTGGATAACATAAGGAAATTAAAAACGATTTCAGAAAGATTGTTCAGGACACTTTGAGTAAAATTGCGCAGAGATTGAAAATGAGAGCTTTGGTAAATTCATTCAAAGCCACATCAATGTCCAGTGCACCTTAAAAAAGAAACACATTCTGAAATGACTGTGTGGGTGTCATGGTGGGTTTCAAATAATTGAACCAGGTTTGTATTGGTGTTTCCATCTGCAGGATAACAGGAGATGGGAATGGGGGAGATCTGCCTGTTGGATGGAGCTACAGCTCATGTTGCAGCTGGATAGAACTTTCATTTGGTCACATTTGGAATGTTCGGTACAATTCTGGTTGCCACACTACCAGAAGGATGTGAAGGATGTGAGAGGGTTTGTAGGTGCAGGGCCTCAATTTCAGGTTCAGAAATTGGAGATGGTTTAAAATAAAGTGAATCAAAAATATTCCTGATGTCGCAATGAGAGAGAGATTCATCTCCAATCTGGATGTCGATCATTTTTAAAAATGCAATTGGTATTTTTGATGAAGAGGGCAAACATAGGTCCAGACGCTATACAGTTACAGGGCACGGGACAGTGAAAACTGACTCATTCATTGTCTGGTTGCAGAAGTTGTGAGGAATATCTCTTAGTGCAGTGTGGGCCATGTGATCCACATCATAAAATATTTCTTTAAACATCCAGAAAGTGGGGACTCCAAATGCTGGAGGTCAGGGTTGAAAAGAGCAGTGCTGGAAAATCACAGAGTCATGCAGTGTCTGAGGATCAGGACAATCAACGTTTTGCGCATGAGCTTTTCATCAGGAATGAGGCTTGTAGCGCAAGGGGGCTGAGAGATAAATGGGAGGGAGTGGGGCAGGGGGAGATGGTAGCTGTGAATGTGATAGGTATATGAAGGTGGGGGTGAAGGTGATTGGTCAGAGAAGAGGGTGGAACGTATAGGCGGGGAATGTAAGAGACAAGTAGGACTGTTCAAGAGGGTAGTGCCGAATTGGAAGGTTTGGACTGGGATAACGTGGGGAGAGGGGAAATGAGAAAATGAAATCTGCATTGATCCCATATGGTTGGAGTGTCCCAAGGTGAAAAATGAGGTGTTCTTCCTCCAGGTATCGGGTGGTTAGGGTTTGGCGGTGGAGGAGGCCCATGGCTTGCATGTCCTTGGTGGAGTGGGGGCGGGGAGTTAAAGTAATCGGCCAAATGGCATTGGGGTTGTTTAGTGCATGTTCTACCAGAGATGTTCTCTGAAATGTTCTGCAAGTAGGTGTCCTGTCTCCCCACTGTTGAGGAGACCACATTGGGAGAAGTAGATGTAGTTGATGACGTGTATGGAAGTACAGGTAAATCTCTGTCAGATGTCGAAGGATCCTGGATTCTTTGGGGCCTTGGGCTGAGGTGTGGGGGAAGGTGGAGATTTTGCACTTCTTGTGGTGGCATGGCAAGACGGTGGGAGTGTAGGGTGGTTTGGATGGCATGTGGATCTGTCAATGACTCACAAAGGGACTAGTCTCTCTGGAATGCAGGTGGGGTGGGGAGGAAAATATATCCCTGGTGGTGGGGTCTGTTTGTAGGTGGCGGAAATGGCAGAAGATAATGCGATGTATCCAGAGTTTAGAAAAATGGCAGGTGAGGATTAGGGGTGGGGGGTTTCTGTCATTGTTGCATTGGGAGGTGGGGGGTTCATGGCGGGGGTGTGGGAAGTGAAGGAGATATGCGTTAGAGTGCATTGTCAACCATGTGGGAGGGAAATTGTGGTTGTTGACGAAGGAAACCATCGAGGATGTTCTCTGGTGGAATTGGTCATTCTGGGAGCAGATGCAGTGGAGGCGGAGGAATTGGGAATAAGGGATAAGTATTTTTTCATGAGACAAATTCTCAAGAGGTGTAGTCTAGGTAGCTGTGGGAGTCGGTGGGTTTGTAGTGGATGTTCGTGTGGAGTTGGTCACTGGAAATGGAGATGGAGAGGCCGAGGAAGGGGAGGGAGGTGTCCAAGATGGTCCAGGTGAACTTGAAGTCAGGATGGAAGATGTCAGGGAAGTTGATGAATGTTCAGCCTCGTCATGGGAGCACAAGATGGTGCTGATACAGTTGTCAATGTAGCGGAGGAAAATGTGGGGAATGGTGCCAGTGTAGCTGCGGAAGATGGAGTGTTCCACGTAGCCAGCGAAGAGGTCGGCATAGCTGTGGCCCATGCGGGTGCCGATGGCTACCCCCTTTGTCTGGAGGATGTGGTAAGATTCAAAGGAGAAATTATTGAGGGTGAGGATCAGTTTAATCAATTGGATGAGTCAGTGGAAGGGTACTAGTTGGGTTAGTGTGGGAGGAAATAACAGAGGGCTTGGAGGCCTTTGTCATGGCGGATGGATGTGTAAAGGGACTGGATGTCCATGGTGAAGATGAGGCTTTGAGGGCCTGGGAAATGAAAGCCATGGAGGAGGTGTCCCAAATGTAGGTGGAGGACTCCTGGACCAAGGGGACAGGACGGTGTCAAGGTCTGCAGAGATCTGTTCAGTGGGATAGGACCAGGCTGAGGCAATGGTTCAACTGGGGCAGTGATGTAGAGGTGAGTGCACCAACCTAGCACAATGCCTCCTTCTCTGCTGGTTTGGTGGTGAGATTGAGGTTGGAGCAGAGGGAGTGAAGGGCTGCACGTTGTGAGGGTGAGAGGTTGGAGTGAATGAGCTGAGCAGACAGGTCGAGGAGATGAATGTCACAGCGGCAGTTGGAAATGAATAGATCGAGGGCAGGTAAGAGACCAGTATGGAGTGCCCAAGTGAGTGGGGTGTTTTGAAGTTGTGTGAGGGGGTCCTGGGAGGGTGGGTGGGTGTCTTGGTGGAAAAAGTAAGCCTGGAGGCAGAGGCAGTGAAAGAAGTGTTTGATGTTGCAATGCATGTCGTATTCATTGATTTGGGAGTGTAGAGAATGAAGGTAAGGACTTTACTGAGGACTGACCATTCATCCTCAGTGCAGGGGAAGTCGGGGAGGATGAAAAAACATGGCAATGATGAGAGCTTGGACCTTGTGTGGGGCTGGAGCTGTGAGTGTGGGCTGAGACTGTTTTTGAATATACGTGGTTAAGGCATCATTGCTGATCTCACAACAGAAGTGATGCTAACCCTGGAGAATCAGGGGGGTGAAAGTAGTGCCGTCAGCAGCATCTGCAGGGGCAGAAGTGATGTATGCGTTGTCAATATTCAAGTGAGTGATTTCGATGGGGGTGGAAGTGGCTGTGGTGGCAGCAACTCAGGGGCACAAGTTAAGGACCGCGTGGCATAGGCGATGTCATCATTAAACATCCCAGCAAAAGGAAATGAGCTCGATACCATTCAGGACAAAGCAACTGCTTGAATGGCATCCCATCTACAAACATCTCTGCCCTTTATCACCGAGGCTCAGTAACAGCAGTGTGCACCATCTACAAGATGCACTGCAGAAATTCACCACATGTCCTCAGACAACATTGTCTGAACTCAAGACCACTTCCATTTGGAAACATAAGTGAAGCAGATACATGTGAACACCACCCTCAGCAAGGTGTCTTCCATGCCAGTAAAAAACAATAAAGAATTAGCCAAGCATTTGTTGGGGAGAAAATGTTCAAATCCATGACCAAGGCTGTTATAACAAGAGATTGAAATCCCAGTGCAGACAGGCAGGGTCACCAAGGTTTTGTGAAACTGAAAATATTATTGACTTAATGACTATGTTGTTGACAAAATAACAAGCAATGTAGAAAAGGGTGATCTGTCGATGCGGTACATTTTTATTTCCAAAGCACATCAGAGTTTATGCTGTGCAATAACAGCTCACGTTGAAGTGAGGATCATATCACAAATAGAGGATGGATTTGCAAAAACAAACAGCAGTGATAAACGGGTGATTTTCAGGTTGTAACTGGTAAAGCTTACTTTTCACTTGTTCATGGATTTGGTTCCCTGTTCAAGAAGGGGAGTAGGGATAACCCTGGTAACTATAGGCCAGTGAGTCTCACTTCTGTTGTGGGCAAGGTCTTAGAGACAATTGTAAGGGATAGAATTTATGAACATCTGGATAGGAATAATGTGATCAAGGATAGTCAGCATGGTTTTGTGAAGGGCAGGTCGTACCTCACAAACTTTATTGAATTCCTTGAGAAGGTGACTAAGGAGGTGGATGAGGGTAAAGCGGTAGATGTGGTGTATATGGATTTTAGTAAGGCATTTGATAAGGTTCCCCATGGTAGGCTACTTCAAAAAATACGGAGGTATGTTATTGAGGGTGAGTTGGAGGTTTGGATTAGGAATTGGCTGGCTGGAAGAAGACAGAGGGTAGTAGTTGATGGTAAAGGTTCATCTTGGAGTGCAGTTACTAGCGGTGTTCCGCAAGGATCTATTTTGGGACCATTGCTGTTTGTCATTTTTATAAATGACCTGTAGGAGGGGCTAGAAGGTTGGGTGAGCAAGTTTGCGGATGATACAAAAGTCGGTGGAGTTGTTGACAGTGAGGAAGGATGTGGCAGGTTACAACGGGATCTAGATAAGCTGCAGAACTGGGCAGAAAGGTGGCAAATGGAGTTCAATGTAGGTAAGTGTGAAGTGATTCACTTTGGTAAGAGTAACAAGAAGATGGTGTACTGGGTTAATGGTCGGATACTTGGTAGTGTGGATGAGAAGAGAGATCTTGGTGTCCATGTACATAGATCTCTGAAAGTTGCCACCCAGGTAAATATTGCTGTGAAGAAGGCATATGGCGTACTGGCTTTTATTGGTAGAGGAATTGAGTTCCGTAGTCCTGAGGTCATGTTGCAGTTGTATAAGACTCTGGTGCGGCTGCATCTGGAGGATTGTGTGCAGTTTTGTTCGCCATACTATAGGAAGGATGTGGAGGCTTTGGAACGGGTGCAGAGGAGATTTACCAGGGTGTTGCCTGGTATGGTAGGAAGATCGTATGAGGAAAGGCTGAGGCACTTGGGGCTGTTATCATTGGAGAAAAGAAGGTTTAGGGGTGACTTGATAGAGGTGTTCAAGATGATTAGTTGTTTAGATAGGGTTGACCATGAGAACCTTTTTCCATGTATGGAGTCAACTATTACAAGGGTCATAGCTTTAAATTAAGGGGTGGTAGGTATAGGACAAATGTTAGGGGTAGATTCTTTACTCAGCGAGTCGTGAGTTCATGGAATGCCCTGCCAGTAGCAGTGATGGACTCTCCCTCTTTATGGGCATCTAAACGGGCATTGGATAGGCATATGGAGGATAGTGGGCTAGTGTCGGTTAGGTGGGCTTGGATCGGCACAACATCGAGGGCCGAAGGGCCTGTACTGCGCTGTATTTTTCTATGTTCTATGATATTGGGCATTAATGGATAGCCAGCATTTATTGGCCATTCCAAAGTGCCCAGAGAGGAGACATACATCAATCAAAGTAAACTGTGCTTCTGGAGTCACATTAGGCCAGATAGGGCAAGAATCAGAGATTGTCACAGGGTCAGTGTTGAGGTCTCAAGTATTTACAATTTCTATCAATGAGTGTGCAAAATCTGGGAATAGTGCCCCGCAGTCAGCATCTGATAATCCTTATGTTCCAGGACCCAGGTATTGCTCAGAAAGATTGATTCTGTCATTTAGGTTTCAGGAGTTTGTTTAGGGCCTACAAAATAAAATGAAAACACTATTAGTTTCAACAAATTATTTTTTAAAAAATGCAGCAACAAAAGATAACCACAGGTTCATCCAGGAGATAACTCAAAGATTCCTGCCTTGGAGATTTCAGCCTCTCTCACCAGCTGGTGGGGAATATGTGTACACCAGAGACAATGTCAGTCCAGGCTGCAGTTGGTCTTAACACCTTGGGGAAATGAAGGGAAATTTGGAAAAGTGTATGTGTCTCAAACATGACCGATAATGGCCTGTGACCACACTGCACTCACTGTCCTCTGTCAGTTCATGCCATCACCAGGGCAACTAGAGATGGTCAATAAAACCTGGTGCAGACAATCATACCCACATCCCTAGAATGATTACAATAAATATAGGGCCTTGATGAGTGAAGATTTATTTTTTATTCGTTCATGGATGTGGATGTCACTGGTTGGGCCAGCATTCACTACCCATTCCCGAATTGCCCCTTGAACTGACTGGCTCGTTAGTGCCATTTCAGAGGGTTGTTTCAAGTCAATCACATTGATGTGGGTCTGGAGTCACATATGGAGCAGCCCAATTTTAACTGACAGGTTTTCCTCCCTGAGACATATGTTCATTAATTGGGAAATTATTGATGACCATCGACCAGGTGTCAATAGTCACCATGAGGCTGGATTTTTAATTCAACTTCATTGGTTGTTATGTTCAGTCTCACAGTCAGTGGGTCAGGGGAGCTGTATGAGACATGGAGGACTCAATAGACAATAGATGCAGGAGTAGGCCATTCTGCCCTTCGAGCCTGCACCACCATTCATTATGATCATGGCTGATCATCCTCAATCAGTATCCTGTTCCTGCCTTATTTCCATAACCCTTGATTCCACTAAACTTGAGAGCTCTATCCAACTCTTTCTTAAACGAATCCAGAGACTGGGCCTTCACTGCCTTCTGGGGCAGAGCATTCCACACACCCACCACTCTCTGGGTGAAGAAGTTTCTCCTCATCTCTGTCCTAAATGGTCTACCCCTTATTTTTAAGCTATGTCCTCTGGTTCGGGACTCACCCATCAGCAGAAACATGTTTCCTGCCTCCAGAGTGTCCAATCCTTTAATAATCTTATACGTCTCAATCAGACCCCCTCTCAGTCTTCTAAACTCAAGTGTATACAAGCTCAGTCCCTCCAATCTTTCAACATAAGATAGTCCCGTTATTCCAGAAATTGACCTTGTAAACCTACGCTGCACTACCTCAATAGCCAGATTGTCTTTCCTCAACTTTGGAGACCAGACCTGCACACAATATTACAGGTGCGGTCTTACCAGGGCCCTGTCCAGCTGCAGAAGAACCTCTTTGCTTCTATATTCAATCCCTCTTGTTATGAAGGCCAGTATGCTATTCGCTGTCTTCACTACCTGCTGTACCTGCATGCTTACCTTCATTGACTGGTGTACAAGAACACCCAGATCTCTTTGTACTGGCCCATTACCTAACTTGACTCCATTTAGGTAGTAATCTGCCACCAAAGGGGATAACCATACATTTATCCTCATTAAACTGCATCTGCCAGGCATCTGACCACTCACCTAACCTGTCCAGGTCACCCTGTAATCTCCTAACATCCTCCTCACATTTCACCCTGCCACCCAGCTTTGTATCAGCAGCAAATTTGCTAATGTTACTATTAATTAATCATACATCAATGAATGACAGGACACGAGGAAGCTCAGGGGGACAGAGGGAGCTTGGGGAGATGTCCACAGTTGAAAGGAGAGGCTGGATAGGCTGGGACATTTTTCACGAGAGTGTAAGAAGTTGAGGGGGTGACATTAAAAATGAAGATGAACATAGATTAGGTGAAGAGCGAAGATCTTTTCCTATGGGTAAGGGATGCAAAACTAAGGTGCATATTTGTAAGATGACAGGAACATGATTTTAAAAGGACCTGAGGTGCAACACAATCACACAGAGGGTGTTTCATGAGTAGAAAGAACGGCCAGAGGAAATGGGAGATGCAGGTACAACTACCACATTTAAATGGCATTTGCATGGGTACATGAACAGGAAAGGTTTCATTGGAGATGGGCCAAACACACACAAATTGGACTACATTAGTCTGGGAAAGTGATCAGCATGGACAAGTTAGATTGAAGGGTCTATTTCTGTGCTGTATGATTCCATGAAACTGTGAAAGGCTGGAGGATTAGAGGGGATTTGAGGAAAGGTCTTTTCACCCAGAGAGTGGCAGGAATATGGAATTCCCTGCCTGGGAGGGTAGTTGAGAAGGGAGACCACAGCCTTCAGAAGTAAGTTGGATAAGCAACTGCGATGTCATAATATTCAAGGCTGTGAACGTAGCGGTTGAAGTTTGGACTAGTGGAGATTTAGTGTAATGATTGATAGAACCGACTCAATGGGCGGAAGAGTCTAATTTACTGAATGGTTCTATGATTCTAGATGGTGATGATGTCATTACTGCATCACAACATGTGACCTGAGAGTACAAAGGTCTCCAAATTCTTCTTGTATCAGATCCCATGAAGCATGTGACTCTACTGGAAATAATCCTGCTCTGTATAATCCAATTGCTAATGTTAAGCCAGACATTGACAAGCCTGAGGGGTGTCATTTTTGCGTATAACAGGAGTCTCCTCCATTTATTCAGTACTGTACATAATAGTAGCCCTTCGACTCGCCAATAACACAATCCCCACACCTAGATTCTCATGTTTTTGAAGACAGTATAAGCATTGCTGCATCAGGTAAACAACCCTGTCAGAGGCAAAACTAGAAACATACCTTTAAGCTCACTGTAAATAGAGCGATCCCGTTGCTGCAATGGCTAACAGGAAAAAGAGAAATATTAAAAACTGTGATCTATAACATAGACACAGTGATGGCTTATCCAGAATTATTTCACATTTTAACAATATTTACTGCTTTTGGGAAAAAGGAATTTCTCTTCCTGGAACCAGATCCATGTCAGCAGCCTCCTTCATTCATTAGTGTCAGCTCAGTGGAAAAACATTTGCTTTTGAGACTCAAGAGTTTGGATTGAAAGTGGAGTCCTGAGATGTAATTGTACCACCCAGGCTGCTCCCTCAGTGCAGTACAGAGGCAGGGCAGCACTGTCAGCAGGGCAGGCTACTCAATGAGATGTCAAACTGAAACCCTATCTTCTTGAGCAGGAAGGCAACTGATCTTTTTGATAGAAACTACTTTCCTCAAAGGGTTGTTAATCTTTGGAATTCTCTTTCTGCAAAAGAATTGACAACGTTCCAACACTGACAGCATTTTACATTGAACTGGACAGAACTTCGTTTCTCTGAGAATTTACAGGATATGAGGAGCAGCTGGGAAAGTGGTAATAGAGCAGGTTATTCACCAGGATTGTATTGAATAGTGGAGCAGCTTGAAGAAGCTGTCAACTGTACATTTGCTCCTATTACTTATGTTCTTATATTCGAAAGCAGCATTGTTCTCCCAGTGACCTTGTTGTATTTAAATCAGTTCCTCTTTTCTGATAACAGTGGCCACACTTCAAAGACACTTCACTCATTGTAAAGGCTGCCCCGATATGCTGAGGTTGTGACTGGAGTGATATAAATGGAAAAACATTTTCTTACTGAGAATTGTCGAATGCAGTGATGAGCACAGCTGACTCCTGAGGTTGGCAGTGATTGAGGAGACCAGGGATTGGGTATGAGAGAAGAAGGGACAGCAGAGAATCAGTGGGACTGAGTGGCTGAAGATCAGACTTGAACTTGGAGGGTCCAGGAGAGGTTCAGTATCTGGTGATCTGATCCTGGGATTGGAAAGCAATGAGTAAGAGAGTGGAGACAGGAGGATCTCAGTAATTGAGTTGGGAACCTGGCGTGGTGGACATTCTGGTTTGCTTGGCACTGAGCCCATTCCCAATCATGGTGATTGGTGTATAGAAATGTCAGTCAGATGACGGGACCAATCGAAACTCAGAAAGGTGGCTCTTTGGGAATAGGGTGAATGTTGTAAAGCCAGCTGTTAATTGCAGTACTAGATATTTACCATGTAGGTTGAGTCAGAATCTGCTGGAGAATCCTTCACATTCTGTAATAAGAAGGAAACAACAAATATTCTGTTCAGTAATCATTATAAAATGAGAGACGATGGAATGCTAATTAGACAGTCAGGAACTGTAGTCTTGAAACATTTCTATTTCGATGAAGGTCACTGATTTGTCAAACAGTTTCTGAATCAGAGCTGTGGGCAGCTGACAGTACAGTTGAGTGGAAGATGAATATAGCTCCCAGAGAAAAGTAGATCCCAGATGGAAAATCAGGAACAAAATCAGGAATATTTGGACCTGAAAATCCCGGTCAGACTCCAACCCTGATTCCGAATTGAACAAAGCAAGTTGGACCAGTATGTTTCATTTGGTAATTTGAGTGATATGGATTTCCTGCTGATGGACCAATTGTTGGTTATCATGAGGACTAATTGGAGTTGAACCATGCTAAGCTGTTCTCCAATTTCCCCTCATGAGTGTCTGAGAGATCGTGTAGAAATCTGGGATCAGTCCATCTGGTCTTTCTCTGGAGAGATGAGCTGTCAAGGCATGGAAATAATTTTAAGTTTTGTATTTTTGAGTTTGCACTGAAATGGAAAATTAACTGGTTTAGAATCCAAGGATTAACATAGAACATAGAACATAACAGTGCAGTACAGGCCTTTAAGCCCTCGATGTTGCGCCGACCTGTCATACTAATCTGAAGCCTATCTAACCTACACTATTCCATGTACATCCATATGCTTGTCCAACCGATTCCTGCACTTTCTGAAATCAAGTAATCTGAAACTCATTGTAAGTGTTATTTACACAGCTTCCTATTGGGACAGTAGTGGGAAAAGGTTTACAGACCAGGTGAAGCAAGAGGATGGCAAGAAAGAGTGGGAGTTAGGGTGGGAGGGAAGGATGGGGCAGAAGGACAAGTAGTAGTGGAATTCTAACCAATAACATTTACCTAATTGGTATGTCAACCCATGACCAGTTATTTATAACAAAGGACTTCTGTCTTCTAATAACAATGTGGATAGCTCACATGGAGATAACAACATTGAGTCTGTGAACAAGATATCGAGAAGCCATCAGATCTCCACCAGGTCAGGAGCTGTCTCTCTGTTCTCTGCAGGAAACAGCACTTTAACCCTGAAGAAAGTCAGCTGATTTCTCCTTCAGCAATTCCTGTCGGCTGCAAATTTTAATGAATCAGTCAGGGAGATGCTAGAAGTTGAGAAATTGATAAATTTATTGTCACGTGTATTTCAATATAAAATACACTGAAAGGTGTGTACCATTACTTTGTACAAGTACAATTCCATTAACTTCGAAGTAAAATAAAGAAAAGGGAATTTAAGAAAAAGCCGGCAAACTTTCCTTCGCCAATGCAACAGATGCTGTTGAGAGTGTCCCGCACTCAACCTTCCCAACCCACACTGCATTCCCTAGAGTGTTCCACTCTGGGCTTCCCAAACCACACCATGTTGCTGAGCGGACTCCAGTACTTGCATGCTTTTCATGTGCACTGAAGGACTTGCATCAACTGCAAAAAATTCCACTTTCTCATTAAGCAGCAGGTGTGAGTCCACAGGTAGCAGCACATCTTATAGGTTTATGCATATCATCCTCAGAAGGTAATATCTGCAAAGTAAGGCAGGAGGAAGATGGAGGATTGCCACCAGAGCATGCGCTGTGTGAATCAGTGTGAATCAGTCAGGTAGCTGTTGTAAATGTGATTCATTCAGGGATCTACGGTCAGTGTGAAACAGTCAGGGATCTGCTGTCTGTGTGAATCAGTTTCCCCTGTGCCTCCTGTAAATAAGTGAAAGCATCTGGAGAAGGAAGATTGAGAAACAGTGTCTGAGCTGCACAAGAATCAAGTTAGAAATCCCTGTGGACAGGGAACTCTGAGCTGTCTTCCCAGTCTTACCTTCTGTTCGTAACACCCATGTTTTATCTGTCTCTGTCAGTCTGTATGTATGAAAGGAGGAGTTTAGTCGAGGGTATGGAAGGGTTATATGTCATTGTTTCCCTGTAACAAGATTCTACTTTGTTGTAAGAAACAGAAACCCATGTTAAGGAGAGAAACCTGGTCTGTGCTTTCTGTCACCCTGGGTCTAAAAGACTGGGAAACGGGGGATGTGCGTGTGGTTTGTAAAATTCTTTTAATATTGTGATCATTCCAGAAATAGCTGGCCTCCATTTTCAGCATGTTACCCTAGTGAGGTGTAATAAGGGGTTAAAGCAAAGTGTTAGCTGTGCAGGAGAAATTGATTTGAAATCATAAATTGACAATGACACCACACGCACTAGGAACATGTCTAGTGAAGAACAGTGAAACTCACCTGCCTGTGTCCTGCCAAAGCAGGGATTCTGTCAGCTCCAGGGTGTTCACCAGCTGCTGTCACTGAGTCTGTGAGACAAATAATCACATGTTACAGATAGACAGCTGGGATGTTGTTGAGAGCATTTCCCCATAAAGACCACATCTTTATAATTGTCTTTATTGTGAATTGGGGAACAAAATCAGAATAGGATATTGCTTTAAATGAAGGAAACTGTAGAAGGAGATGGAAAAGACTGGTACCTGGCTTTCTCGAAGAGTGCAGAGTTATAAAAGCACAGCTGGTCACACAGCAGCCAAGGAGCAGGAGAATCGACATTTCTGGCATAAGCCTTTAATCAGGAATGAGGCTTGTGGGCAAAGGGGGTTGAGAGATAAATAGGAGGGGAGTGGGGTTAGGGAGAAGTGAGCTAGGAATGCGACAGGTAGGTGAAGGTGGAAGTGCAAGTGATAGTTTGGAGAGGAGGGTGCATGAGATAGGTGGGATGGAAGATGGACAGGTAGGACAATTCAAGAGGGTGATGTCAAGTTGGAAGGATTGGACGAGGATAAGGTTGGTGGAGGGGAAATGGTGAAACATTGATCCTCTGTGGGTGTGGGATCCCAAGGTGGAAGATGAGGCATTCTTCCTCCAGGCGCTGGGTATTTCGAGTTTGCTGATGGAGGAGGCCAAGAACTGCATGTAGTTCACAGAGTGGAACGGGGTGTTGAAGTGTTCAGTCACAGGGCAGTAAGGTTGGTTGGTGTGGGTGTCCCAGAAATGTTCTGCAAATTGGTGTCCTGTCTTCCCAACGTAGAAGAGACTACATCCACTGCAACGGATGCATTAGCTGACATTTGTGGAAATACGAGTAAATGTCTGTCCTGTGTGGAAGGATCCTTTAGGGTCTTGGGTGGAAGTGAGGGGGTTTTGTGGGTATCATGGACCTGACAAGGGAGTCACGGAAGTAATGTCTCTCCAAAATGCAGATAATGGTGGGGAAAAAGATATATCCCTGGTCGTGGGCTCTGTTTGTTGGTGGCGAAAATGGTGGGGAATAATGTGGTGTATCCGGAGATTGGTCGGGTGGAAGGTGAGGATCGGGTTGGGGGGTGGGGGGCAGGAGTTTGTCCTTGTTGCAATTGGAGGGGTGGGGGTTCAAGGACAGGGGTGAGGGAGGTGGAAGAAATGTGCTAGAGGGCATCATCGACGATGTGAGAGGGGAAGCTTTGGTCTTTGAAGAGGAAGGCTATCTGGTTGGCTACTGGTTGGGTCAGTGTGAGAGGAAGAAACAGAGGGCATGGAGGCCTTCATCATGACAGATTGATGTGTACAGGGACTGGATGTCATGGTGAAGATAAGGGATGGGGGCAGGGAAATGAAAATCATGGAGGAAGTGGAGGGTGTGGGTGCTGTCCCGAACGTAGGTGGACAGGACAGTGTCAAGGTATGCAGAGATAAGTTCAGTGCAACAGGAGCAGGCTGAGACAATAAGTTGACTGGTGCGGTCATGTTTGTGAATTTTGGGTATGAGGTAAAATCAGGCAGTGCGGGTTTAACAGGCAAAGAGATTGGAGGCTGTGGATGGAAAATCCCCAGAGGTGATGAGGTTGTGCATGTTTAGGGAAATGATGGTTTGGTGATGGTAGGTGAGGTCATCAAGTGGGCAGTAGGAACAGGTGCCTGTGAGTTGGCGCTTGGCTTCAGCCATGTAGAGGTTGGTGCGTCAAACTACCGCATGTCAGCAAGTTTGATGGTGAGGTTGAGGTTGGAGCGATGGCAGTGGAGGGCTGCACGTTGCAAGGGTGAGTGGTTGGAGTGGGTGATGGGAGAGCTGTCAATATCCAGGCTGGGGTGGGAGCTAGGACCTGGTGTACAGCTGGAGCTGGGAGTGGGGGGTAGAGACTGTACTGGAATGGGGCATGGTCATGTGATCGAAGATGATGTCACCAACAGAAGTAACGCTAACCTTGGGGGTGAAGTGTGTGGAATTGCTGCCTGTGGGAACCGTGGGGATAGAAGTGGCGTAACACGTGATGTAGGCAATATTGTCAGCGGTGTTCAGGTGGGAGCAGATGTGGCTAGGGTGGCAGCAGTAATGGGTGCGGAAGTGACGTGTTGGTTGGAACTCGTGTTGGTTTCATCTGCGGTGGATCTTGTTGCGGTCACGGAGGAGGTTGTCTGGCTGGCAATCTCAGAAACAGCATAGTCGGCAGTGGATATTCTCTGTGGGGCGGCGGAGGCGGAAGTGATGTCCTCGTTTGCTGTAGTGGTGGTGGCTGCTCCTGCCCGACTGATCATATCTGCATACCATCCTGTTCCACTTAGTCCAGGAAAACCCCATGTATGTTGGGAACACCACACATGCACTCCACCTCCTTCGTTTCCCCAGCTCCAATGCCTTATCTGCACCATGCTATCCAGTCCTTGTGCACACCTATCTGCCATGAAGTAGGCCTCAAGCCCTCTGTTTCTTCTTCTCACGTTGATCAACCAATACCCTTACGCCTGTACCTTCATTGCCTAGCTGAATTGGTCCTGGTCCTCAACAATTTCTTCTTCCAATCCTCTCACTTTCTACAGACCAAAGGGGTAGCCATGGCACCCACATGAACGCCAGATCAATGCCTGCTTTTTCATTGGCTACGTGGAATAGTCCGTCTTCAAGAGCTAAACCGGCACCATTCCCCACCTTTTCTTCCACTACATTCATGACTGTATCGGGGCCACATCATGGTCCCATAAGGAGGTTGAATATTTAATCGATTTCACTAACTCCTTCCACCCTGAACTCAAGGTACCCTGGACCATCTCAGACATCTCCCTCCCTTTCCTGGACCTCTCCATCTCTATTTCTGGTCACTGACACAACACATATATTCACTACAAGCCCACCAACTCCCACAGCTACCTGACTGACTCATCACCTTCCTCAGAGACTGGAATTTCCTCTCCCACAGGGTCATTAATGCCCTGCAATGCATCTCCTCCACTTCCGCCCTTCTTTCCTTAAACCCCACCCCTCCAATCACAACAATAACAGAACCCCCCTTGTCCTCACCTTCCACACCACCAACCTCTGGATACACCACATCCTCCTCCACCACTTCCACCACTTACAAACAGACCCACTAGAGACGTATTTCCCTCCCCATCACTATCTGCTTTTCAGAGAGATCATTCTCTCCACAACTCTCTTGTTAGGTCCACGGCCTACACCAATCGACCCTCCCCTCCCTGTAACTTCCCCTACCATCTCAAGAATGCAAAACCTATGCCCACACCTTGCCCCTCATCTCTTTCCAAGGCCCTGAAGGATCCTTCCATATCTGACAGAGATTTGCCTGTACTTGCACGCACATCATCTATTTCATCTGTTTCACCCAATGTGGTCTCCTCTACTTCATGATG
Source organism: Chiloscyllium punctatum (assembly GCF_047496795.1). Lineage (NCBI taxonomy): Eukaryota > Metazoa > Chordata > Chondrichthyes > Orectolobiformes > Hemiscylliidae > Chiloscyllium > Chiloscyllium punctatum. The sequence continues at coordinate 7,541,697 of NC_092749.1, read as the reverse complement.
ACAGGAGGCCAACTTGCAGATCATTCAGAGAACAGCTCTGGGACACCCGCACTGACCTTTCCCAATGGCCTCCTCCATTGCCAAAACTTAATTACCTGACACCAGGTGGAAGAACGCATTGGGATCCTCCAGCCACACAGAATCAGTGTGGATTTCACCAGTGTCTCCATTTTCCCTCCCCCACCTTATCCCCGTCTCAACATTCCAAATCAGCATCACTATTTTGAATGGTCCTACCTGTCCATCGTCCTTCCCATCTATCTGCTCCACTCTCCTCTCCAGCCTGTTACCTTCATGCCCCCACGTTCATCTATCTATTGCATCCCCAGCTACCTTCCCCCCAAACTCACCCCGCTTCCATTTATCTCTCAGCCCCCCGACCAGAAGCCTAATTCCTGATGAAGGGCTTATGCATGAAACGTCGACTGTCCTGCTCCTCGGATGCTGCCTGACCTGCTGTGCTTTTCCAGCACCACAGTCTTCGACTCTGATCTCAAGCATCTGTAGTCCTCAATTTCTCCCATCTCACTTTCTGTCCCACCACCTGTATTCAGAATGCATGAACATTCTGTGATTTAATTTGATCAAGCAGAACCTCATCAAATCGAGTCCACATGGCTTCATGAAAGGAAAATCGTGTCTGACTAAATCATGACAGATTTTTACAGGAAGTCCCACCAGAATGGATTGACAGAACTAGCAATGTGTTGAACTTGGACTTTCAAAAGATATTCAATAAAGAATGATTGTGAATGGGGTATGAAAGATGCAAAAACATCTGTCTCTGTTGGCTGGTGGGCTACAAGAGTCTGTTTCTGTGTCTGAAACCCCAAGCATTTTCATAGCCATTCTTTACAGCATTGCTACCCTGAGGGGAAGGTTCAAGCTGCTGCAAAAAGCCCAGGGGGATCCTATCACCTTCATTCTGTTGGCTGTGGGTTCACCACCTTTCATGGTCAATTGTGTTCATCATCCAACTGACCTGACCGAACCATTAGCTTATTAATTATGTCAGAAATCTGACTGTAAAAGGGAAATTTGGAACAGAGAGAAATCCTGCCCAAATATTGCAGAAATGATGGAATGAGTTTGCTTACCATTTACATTTTCATACACAGCATTCTGATCTTCAACAGGGCTCCTAAATAAATTCCATATATGAGATTTATTGCATATTTACCACAGAACAACATTACAATCTTCACACCCTCGAGGCTAATGCATTTTACACTTTTCATTGTGAACATTTGAGACTAGCTTTGAGGTGAAAGGATGATCTAGCTACTTTGAACATTTGTTAAAAAGAGCAGAATTTGTGTGAACAACAAGTGAAAGAATTTGAACAAAATCTCAGGGCATTCTGGGAAAGTTGACTAAGTTGTTGTTGTTTCTGACTGTGGAAGGGAGAGATTTCTTCAAGAAACTTTTGACTGATTCAAACTGCGAAAACACTGAGGGAGCGAGCTGCACCAACTCACTGGGATGCTGCCCAGCATGAGCACATGCAAATCCCAATAAAAACATCAGAATGAAGTTATATCATTGGAAGGACCCAGATTGCAATCAAAGTCTTAAAAACTCGTTCAATGGGTAATGACTGAGATTGATAAAAAACTATTGAGGGGGTGAAGAACAAGGCATCATGGATGCAAAATGCAACAGAAAATCTCGAGTCCAGGCATTCAGGAAATCGTATCACCGTGAGTGTGGGGAGGCTTTGGAAGTCAATCCAGATTTATGGCGTGTAGGATCAATTTGATGGCTTTGTGGTTTTATTGCTGGACTGTTCATCCGAAAACCCGATTAAATTTTGGGGACCAGGATTCTAATCGTGCTATGGCAGATGGTGGAATTTGAATGGAACAAAATCTGGTATTAAGTGAACAATGAAAACCATTGTTGATTGTAAGAAAAACCCATCTGGTTCACTAATATCTTTCAGGGAAGGAATTCTGCCATCCTTACCTGGTCTGACCTGGTCAGTTCATTCCTAAAAGGAAGAAAGATCCCAGGAGGAGACATGGGCGGCCGTGGCTGACGAGGGAAGTAAAGAAACATATAAGGTTAAAAGAGAAAAAGTATAACTTAGCGAAGATAAGCGGGAAAACGGAGGACTGGGAAGCTTTTAAAGAACAACAGAGGATGAGTAAGAAGGAAATACGCAGAGAAAAAATGAGGTACGAAGGTAAACTGGCCAAGAATATAAAGGAGGATAGTAAAAGCTTTTTTAGCTATGTCCAAGGCAAAAAAATGGTTAGGACAAAAATTGGGCCCTTGAAGACAGAAGCAGGGGAATATATTACTAGGAACGAAGAAATGGCAGAGGAATTAAATGGGTACTTCAGATCTGTGTTCACTGGGGAAGACACAAGCAATCTCCCTGAGATAACAGTGACTGAAGGACCTGAACTTAAGGGAATTTCTATTTGCCAGGATTTGGTGTTGGAGAGACTGTTAGGTCTGAAGGTTGATAAGTCTCCGGGACCTGATGGCCTGCATCCCAGGGTACTGAAGGAGGTGGCTCGGGAAATCGTGGATGCGCTGGTGATTATTTTCCAGAGTTCAATAGAATCGGGGTCGGTTCCTGAGGATTGGAGGGTGGCTAATGTTGTGCCACTTTTTAAGAAGGGTGGGCGGGAGAAAGCAGGAAATTATAGACCAGTTAGTCTGACCTCAGTGGTGGGAAAGATGCTGGAGTCTATTATAAAGGATGAAATTACGGCACATCTGGATAATAGTAACAGGATAGGACAGAGTCAGCATGGATTTATGAAGGGGAAATCATGCTTGACTAATCTTCTTGAATTTTTTGAGGATGTAACTCTGAAGATGGACGAGGGAGATCCAGTGGATGTAGTGTACCTGGACTTTCAGAAAGCTTTTGATAAAGTCCCACACAAGAGGTTAGTGAGTAAAATTAGGGCGCACGGGATTGGGGGCAAAGTACTAGATTGGATAGAGAATTGGTTGGCTAATAGGAAACAAAGGGTAGTGATTAACGGCTCCATTTCGGAATGGCAGGCAGTGACCAGTGGGGTACCGCAGGGATCCGTGCTGGGACCACAGCTTTTTACAATATATGTAAATGATATAGAAGATGGTATCAGCAATAACATTAGCAAATTTGCTGATGACACAAAGCTAGGTGGTAGGGTGAAATGTGATGAGGATGTTAGGGGATTACAGGGTGATCTGGACAATTTAGGTGAATGGGCAGATGCATGGCAGATGCAGTTTAATGTGGATAAATGTCTGGTTATCCACTTTGGTGGCAAGAACAGGAAGGCAGATTACTACCTCAATGGTATCAAATTAGGCAAAGGGGCTGTTCAGAGAGATCTGGGTGTTCTTGTCCACCAGTCAATGAAGGCAAGCATGCAGGTACAGCAGGTCGTGAAGAAGGCTAATAGCATGCTGGCCTTCATAACAAGAGGGATTGAGTATAGAAGCAAAGAGGTGCTTCTGCAGCTGTACAGGGCCCTGGTGAGACCACACCTGGAGTACTGTGTACAGTTCTGGTCTCCAAATTTGAGGAAAGACATTCTGGCTATTGAGGGAGTGCAGTGTAGGTTCACGAGGTCAATTCCTGGAATGGCAGGATTGCCTTACACGGAAAGACTGAAGCGACTGGGCTTGTATACCCTTGAGTTTAGAAGACTGAGAGGGGATCTGATTGAAACGTATAGGATTATGAAAGGACTGGACACTCTGGCAGGAGGGAACATATTTCCGTTGATGGGGGAATGCCGAACCAGAGGACACAACTTAAAAATACGGGGTAGACCATTTAGGACAGAGATGTGGAGAAACTACTCAACCCAGAGAGTGGTGGCTGTGTGGAATGCTCTGCCCCAGAGGGCAGTGGAGGCCCAGTCTCTGGATTCATTTAAGAAAGAATTGGATAGAGCTCTTAAAGATAGTGGAGTCAAGGGGTATGGAGATAAGGCTGGAACAGGATACTGATTAGGAATGATCAGCCATGATCATATTGAATGGCGGTGCAGGCTCGAAGGGCAGAATGGCCTACTCCTGCATCTATTGTCTATTGTCTATTGTCTATATGAGACTCCAGACACACAGCAATGTGTTGACTCTTAACTGCCTTCTAGCAATTAGAGAGGGGTAATAAATGCTGGCCTAGACAATGTTGTCCTCACCCCATGAATGAATAAAAAAAAACATGTCAACATTCGAGATTTGATTGGAGAGGGGTGTGAGGATAAAGGGGATTGAATGGATAGGGGAGCAGGAATTGGGCTGTGTGGAAGTAAATATGATGTGGAAGTCAAAAAACCAGCACAGGCGGTTAGGCTGAGTCATCTGACACTACCTTGGTCTTCACAGCAGGAGGCACTGTTATGTCAGTGAACCCCCATTCCAAGGCAGATCCTGACTCTGGGCAAAGAGGGTAATGATCCTGTACCTACTGGAGATCTTGCGTGTGATCTCCAATGAATTCGAGCATCTCAGAATCCCCACAGTGTGGAAACAGGCCATTAGGTCCAACAAGTCCATGCTAATTCTCTAAAGAGTAACCCACCCAGACCCATTCCCCAACCATATTATTCTACATTTACTCCTCACTAATGTACCTAATGTACTGAACGCTATGGCAAGTTGGTATCAGGAGAATATGCAAACTCCATACAAGCAATCGCCCAAGGTGTGAATAAAGCATGTGTCCTTGGCACTGTGAGGTTGCAGCTCTAACCACTGAACCACAGTGCGTCCCACGCTTGAGCCATTCAAAGCTTTCTGACTGTCACCAGAAGGTACCTGTGGCCTGGCACTGGAAGATATGTGATACCAGAGCTGAAGCAAACTGGCAGTGATTGGGCATCTGGACATGTGGGATGGTCTCAACAGTCACTGACCCACCATTTACAATGGATCTGTATGCTTCAGTGGGAATATCAGCACTCACTAAAAATAATCACCCCCACTGTCAAAAACAATAACTGTGCAGTGACAGAATCAAACCCAAGATGAAATGGAATTTACCCTTGTGTGGAGTCCTTTACTGATGAGCACAGTTTTTGTTTCCAAAGGAAATATGTGAGCAGGACAATGCAGATCAAGACAGCGAAGCCCAGAATGGTGCCAATGATTAATATGGGATCTGAGGTCCAGGGAATGCCATTGGAAGATTCTGCTGTAAAATATCAGAATGTTACAGACACAGTCACGTCAGTTTGCGCAATGTTCAAGATTGTCAATAACATTAATTTTGTGCTCCTCAGGACAGTAACTCCCCAAAGCCTGTCCATGATCTACAAACACAAGTCAGGAGTGTGATGGAATATTCCCCACTTGCCTGGATGGGTTTGGCTCCAACAACACTCCAGAAGCTTAACATCATTGACAAAGCAGCCCAATTGACTGGCACCACATCCACAACCATCCACTCCCTCCACCATTGCCTCCCTACTATACACTATCGACAAGATACATTGCAGAAATTCACCAAAAATCCTCAGATAGCACCTTTCAAATCCACAACCTCCTCCAACTAAAAGGACAAGGGCAGCAGATTCACGGGAATACCACCTCCTGCAAGTTCCCCTCCAAGCCACTCCTCATCCTGCCTTGGGAATACTTGGCCTTGATGACCATTCTGCCCTTCCACTGATGAAGCACAGCAGCCAGGTGCTCTCTTCCCTGGTCACACCAGTGTTCTCTCCCATTGACTTACCAGTTACTTTTACTGTCTCGCTGCTCCATCGATGTAGCTCCACACACTGCAGCTGTACACAGCAGTATCATTGAGAGTCACATTCACAAGGTTCAGAATGTAATTTTTTCTGCTGACATTCCTGGAAAGCTCAACATAATTGGGAAAACCCTGGTCCTTGGTGAGGGTGCCATTCACAAAGTGGCTTATCATCCACTCCCTGTTGCTGCCAAGTCATTGGTAGTGCCAGTGGACATCAGTGTCAATCACACTGGCATTGTGCATGGCACACTGGAACTGGATAGTTTCACCCTCTGCTACCTTGCAGACCACTGGATCCTGAATGAGGACTGGATCAGCCAATGGGTGTGTTCATATTGAAGAGAAAAAAGTAATGTAACTGGATTTGCAGCATTTTATAAAATCTCCTCCTGGTTAAATGATGATTTGTAGAGGATGAACTGAAGCTTCCTGTGGGAAATTGCTGTTTGTGATTTGAGCGGGAATGATTTGAAACATATCCATCACTAAATGCTTTCCAATTTGCTGCTGTGAATCATTTTGTGAATAAACTATCAAGAGGAGAATTTCACAATGCTCACAGCTGACTGATTGGAAGAGATTGACCAGCCACTTAAAAAGTTTCATTCTCGCTGAAAATCAAAAGGAAAAGGCTGAAAGTTTCAAACAGCCTGCAGTCGATGGTCCCTGAGTGCACCCTCTCTGATTCACTGTTCCTCCATCTGATTCTGTATCCTAACAGTGTGCAGGGCTGTGGGGAGGGAGCAGGACATTGGCAATCTGGAATGATGCTCAATTGAAGAGTCAGTGCAGACAGGATGGGCTGAATGGTCTCAAGTTACATTGGTATGTTTCTGTGATTCTCTGATTCTGTCTCTAAGCCAGATAGACCCTGACTGCACTTGCCTTGAATTGAGTCAGTGATGGGCAAAGTGAGGCCCTCCTGAACCTCAGACTTCCCCTTCCTTTCCTGACCCGGGTTATTATCCCAGGTCAGGGTCGGGTCCCAAACACAAACCTGTGACATTGGGCTCACTGTTATAAAGGCCTGGGACCCATACCATCCTCACCTGCAGTCACAGCCTCCTGTCCCTGATCCATGACTCATCTCCAATTCCCAAATCCAAGGCACGGGAGCACCCTCTGGAGAAAGGCTTCCATGGAACTTTCCCCTTCCCTGATGTGACACAATGTCTGCAGCTCAGACTCCAGCTCCTCAACTCGGATCTAAATTTCCTCAAGGTGCAAACCCTTCCTCCAGATGTGTTCACTCTGGATCCCATTGGGCTCAGAGGGGCCTTCATTGAAATCTGTGAGATCCTGAGGGGACTTGACTGAGTGAACTGAGAAAGGATGGTTCCTCTTCAGGGAGAATATAGAACAAGGGGGCAGAGTTTTAAAACTAAAGGAGTGCACATTGAAAAAAGAGACAAAGAAATGTTTTTATTCTTAGAGGGTTGTGAGTCTTTGGAATTCCCTTCATCAAAAGGCAGTGGATGCAAAATCTGGCAGAGGGAGGGAGATTCTTGATGAGCCGGGGAGTGAAAGGTAAACAGGGATAAGTAGGAATGTGGGGTTGAGATCAATATTAGATCATCCATTATTTAATTGAGTGCTGGAGCAAGCACGATGGGCTGAATGGCCTCCTCCTAATCCTGTCTCCTTCTGTCTGTGTCCCTTGGACTAAGGGAATGAATGAGGTTCAGAAGAAGGTTAGTAACCAGGGTGGGGGCGAGGAAGGGTTTAGCTCAGGACAAGGACATCAGAGACAGAGGTGGAAGTGTCATTGAGCAGAACAGGGACTGAAGAGGGTTGTGAGAAATGTCAGCCCAAAGACTTGAGAGCTGAGAGTTGGATATTTACCAGATAAATTACTCACATCTTAATGAGTTACACTGGACCCCAGTTTAAACTTCAGTTTAAATGACATTGAGAAACAGATCCAATTTTTAATGAGGAACTGACTCATGGGAGTGAATGTCAAGGGAATACAAGCTCGTACAAAACAAATCACTTTGTATTCTGTTAACCTCTCAAATTAAAGATAAATGCAGGCTGATGGAGTAATGTTGAGGTCCAGTGAGCAGCATTGGCACCGAACTCTTCACTACATGAACAGAGAGTTAGATAATTACAGAGTCACCCCTTATACCACCCAGACTTCTCATGGGCAACAGCTTCTCCAAACAAGCCACCAACTGTTGGCTTGTTTATTGAATTTGCTCACGAACAAGTTATAACACAACAATACACAACAATTCCAGGCTAACAGAGAGCTGGAAACATATCACCTTAATTCCTGACGTTCCCATCAATTGTTGTAAAAATCCATCTGGTTCACTAATGTCCTTCAGGGAAGGAAATCTGTCATCCTTATCTGGTCTGGCCTACATTTGACTCCAGACCCACAGCAATGTGGTTTGTTCTAACTGCCCTCTGAAATGACCAGGCAAGTGACTCAGTTTGAGGGCAATCCAGGAATGAGGAACAACTTCTGTGTTGTACAATCTTATACTCCACAACAACCAGATGAAGGAGCAGTGCTCTAAAAGCCAGTGCTTCCAAGTGAACCTGTTGGACGATCACCTGATATTGTGTGATTTTTAACTATCTATCATCAAATCAGAAATCAGGCGGATGAGAAGCCTCATGCCATCCATGACAAAGCAGCCCACCTGATTGGCATCACAACAAACACCTTTAACATTCACTCCCTTTTACACTGATGTACAGTGGGTACTATTGGCAAGATGCCCTTCTGCAATTCACCAAAGCTCCTCCAACATGGGCTTCTGAAATCACAGTCACTCTCATCTGAAAGGACAAAGGCAGCAGGTACATGGGATAGCATCTCATTCAGTTTCCCCACCAGGTTACTCACTATATTGACTTGGAACTGCTGTGTATAACTTGTATAGCGTATTCCACTTCCCAGCACTATAAAGACTTTTCTCCTGTATGTTATCTTCAATTTCAAGGATCACATTTTCCAGTTGTTGCATTGAAACACTTTGAGTATATTTGTATCTGTTCAGGGGGTGCATTTCACTGGTTGAATTATCTTCAACCCTGTGTTTCATCACTCACCTATGGTTAATGGGAGTAATCTACAAAGGCTCAATCCAATATTGTAGGACCAAAGCAAGGCGTTTGACAAGGTTCCAATGGAGACTGATTAGCTAGGTTAGATCTCATGGAATACAGGAAGAACTAGGCATTTGGATGCAGAACTCGCTCAAAGGTAGAAGACAGAGGGTGGTGGTGGAGGGTTGTTTTTCAGACTGGAGGCCTGTGACCAGTGGAGTGCCACAAGGTTCGGTGCTGGGTCCTCTACTTTTGTCATTTACATAAATGATTTGGATGTGAGCATAAGAGGTACAGTTAGTAAGTTTGCAGATGACACAAAATTGGAGGTGTAGTGGACAGCGAAGAGGGTTACCTCAGATTACAACAGGATCTTGACCTGATGGGCCAACGGTCTGAGAAGTGGCTGCATTTTGGGAAAGCAAATCTTAGCAGGACTTATACACTTAATGGTAAAGTCCTAGGGAGAGTTGCTGAACAAAGAGACCTTGGAGTGCAGGTTCATAGCTCCTTGAAAGTGGAGTTGCAGGTAGATAAGATAGTGAAGAAGGCATTTGGTATGCTTTCCTTTATTGGTCACAGTATTGAGTACAGTTGGGAGGTCATGTTGTGGATGTACAGGACATTGGTTAGGCCACTGTTGGAATATTGTGTGCATTTCTGGTCTCCTTTCTATTGGAAGGATGTTGAAAGGGTTCAGAAAAGATTTACAAGGATGTTGCCAGGGTTGGAGGATTTGAGCTATAGGGAGAGGCTGATCAGGCTGGAGCTGTTTTCCCTGGAGCATCGGAGGCTGATAGGTGACCTTATAGAGGTTTATAAAATTATGAAGGGCATGGATATGGTAAATAGGCAAAGTCTTTTCCCTTTGGTCAGGGAGTCTAGAACTAGAGGGCATAAGTTTAGGGTGAGAAGGGAAAGATATACAAGGGATCTAAGGGGCAACCTTTTCACACAGAGAGTGGTATGTGTATGGAATGAACTGTCAGAGGAAGTGGTGGAGGCTCGTACAATTGCAACATTTCAAAGGCATCTGGATGGGTACATGAATAGGAAGGATTTGGATGGATATAGGCAAGGTGCTTCAGGTGGGACTAGATTGGGTTGGGATATCTGGTCAGCATGGACGGGTTGGACTGAAGGGTCTGTTTCCATGCTGTAAACCTCTATGACTCTATGGGCATGTAGGTCTACACATACCTGTGTTGGATGAGGTTGGGGGTGGGGGCCGGTCTGGATGGGGTTGGGGGTGGGGTGAGTGTTGGTCGGGGTTTGGGGGGGGGTTGGATTGGGTTGGGAGTTGTGTGGGGGCAGGGCTTGATGGGGTTGGGGTGAGGGCAGGCCGAGGGGGCATGTTGAATGGGGTTTGGGGGCCGGGGCGCTGGACGGTGTTGGGGATGGGGGGTGGGGCGGGGCAGGATGGGATTATGGCAGGGACAGGGTTGGACAGGGTTGGGGGTGGTTTTGGGGAAGGGTCTCACGCACTGTGTGCTGCTGCAGTCTCCTGAATGGGGAGCAGACTTAAAAACTCTGAGCCCCAGCGGAAAGGCATTTAATTGACTAAGCGAATAATCAATGATCCGAACGAAATAGTGCCCACCCATCTCATTTGGAAAATCGAGGTTCCCCTGTATACTCAAGTAATAATTGAATTTTTTTTGACTATTTTTATGGTTAAATTTATGGGGTTGATGATTACAGGGATATCACATTTGAGGGGTTGAAATTCATGCTGGAGGAGAAAGTGAGGACTGCAGATGCTGGAGATCAGAGCTGAAAATGTGTTGCTGGAAAAAGCGCAGCAGGTCAGGCAGCATCCAAGGAACAGGAGCATCGACATTTTGGGCATAATCCCTTCTTCAGGAAGGGCTTCCTGAAGAAGGGCTTATGCCCGAAACGTTGATGCTCCAGTTCCTTGGATGCTGCCTGACCTGCTGCGCTTTTCCAGCAACACATTTTCAGCTCTGAAATTCATGCTGGTCAAAATTCATACCGTATCATTGGCAGAGGCTAAATTAAAGTCAAAACAAATTTAATAAAACATAAGAATTACAATAAGTCTAAAAATCTGGATTGGAGTGTAACAGCTGGTGGAAAACCCAGAATGGAGTAGAAAGCCGGAGTGGTGCGCAACAAGTAGGCACACTGTCTTAAAAATGTTGATCTGTTAACTGTGAAGAAATAGGGTCGACCTTGACATGAGATACATGGAAAATTTCAGATTTTTGGATCGAAAATAGGGTGTTGACGTTTACATGAGTTCAACTTATACTCAAGTATATATGGTGTATCACCATCATCGTTCCTTCAGGGCACTGGGTCCAGTGTCCCAACACCAAGGGGACCACAACAGCTTAGGAAGGCAGCATGCCATGACCTTCTCAAAACATACAAAATAGGACCTGGAGTAGGCCATTCAGCTCATTGTGCCTGCACCACCTTTCAACATAATCATGGGTGATAATCCAACTCGGTCCCTTTTCCTCACATTCTCCCATAACCCTTTGAATTCTTGGGCCTTCAGAAGTAAATATAACTCTTCCTTGAAGACCTTCAATGACCTCAGCTGCTTCCTGTGGCACAGATGACATTTATTCTCAAAGGCTATTCACGATGGACAACAAGTACTAGTCAGGCCAGTGATGGCCACGTCCCAAGAATGATTGAAACAAAACCAGACAGACACAGGAGAATGTTAAATCCAACACTGAGGACAAATGAGATGGTGAAGCAGAAAGACAGAGAGAAGAGAAAAGTTTGAGATTGAGGAACTGGTCTAAGAGGAGAAACGGTTTATTCTATCTGTGAGTAAAAAACCGAGAATTGTTCCAAGTTTATATTGAGCTCTCTGCTTTCTCTTTACCAGAGGAATTTAACATATTCCCCTCTCCAATAAATCCATGTGGTTACTGTATCAGATTATTCTAAGGTAAACAAGACTTACCTGTTACTGTCAGCTGGGTTCCTATCCCACTGATGTCTCCCCACACTTTACAGTAATAAATCCCAGAGTCACTGGGCTGCACGTTTGTGATGGTCAGAATGAAGCTGTTATTGGAGGGATCTCTGGAAGACTGGAATCGCTCAGTAAATTCTGGACTCCATTGTGTGATGTTCCTCACATCATGTGTTAAAACCCACTCCTTCTTATTCCCTGGTTGCTGTTGGTCCCAGTGAACATTGGTGTGTGTCACTGTGGCGTTCCTCATGGTGCACTGTAACCGGGCAGTGTGACCCTTGGTGACACGTTCCAGGACGGAAGACTGGTGAAGGACTGGGACACTTGCATTTAAGAGTAAAAGAGAAAGGACAGATGGTAAGAGTATCAGAGTGAACCAGTGGGGTTAATTATTCAAACTAACCACGAGTTTATAGACCATAAGGCCATAGGATATAGGAGCAGAATTAGGCCATTCAGCTCATCAGGTCTGCTCTGCCATTCGATCAAGGCTGATATGTCTCAATTCCGTTCTCCTGCTCTCTCCCCATTACTATTGAGCCATTTGCTCTTAAGAATCTCTGTCAAAAATATACTCTATGACTTGGCCTCTACTAAAGCTCTCTGCAGCAATGAGTTCCACAGATTTGCCATCTTTTGTCTGAAGAAATTTCTCTTCATCTTAGCTGTAACTGATTGTCCCTTCACTGTAAGGCTGTGCCCCAGAAATTACTCTCTCTGAAAGTCATCTTCTCCCTGTCCACTCTATCCAGGCCTCTGAGTATTCTGTGATGAGACAAACTGTATTCACTGCTCACAATGTGGGGTCCTCTTCATTTCGGAAATGAAGCACAGACTGGGTGACCACTTTTCAGAACACCTCCATTCTGTCGGCAAAAAAGGCCCTAATCTCCCAGTTGCTTGCGAGTCCAACACACTATCGTGTTCCCTGGCCAACATCTCTGTCTCAGTCTCACTGCAGTACTCTCATGAAGCTCAGAGCAAGCTGGAACAACAGCACCTCATTTTCCAATTGGTTACCCTGCAGCCTTCTGGAATTAATATTGAGTTCAACAATTTTAGAGTGTGAGCACCTTTCCCCATACTTTTCCCCTCCACCATACACCAGGTCTTATGATTACACAGGCAGCTACCACACACTACCCATTGTCAGCCACTAACTGTCCCAATCAGCAGCTGCTCATTCCCCCAGACTGACCAAATCCCCCTCCTTTGTCTGTCCAACAGTTTTTCTCTCACACTGGGCTCTATCTCATCTATCATTTACCCTCACCATCCTCCCCGCACCATTTTCTGTATAAAAAACATCATTTTTCCTCATTGCCATCAGTTCAATACAAGGGCCACTGGACCCAGCTTATTAATTCTGATTTCTCTCCACAGATGCTGAGATTTTCCAGTGATTTGTTTTTTTTATCCTCAGAAATAGAATCAGAAAGTCTCAGAGTGTTATTGTTTGAAAGACAAATTATTAATGGGGAAATAAAGACGATCCCAAATGCCAGGTGATGAGGAATGGACAGTGGTCCATCAGGTGGTCAATCCATCTGAGACCAGAATGAAATTGTATAAACTAGCTCATGAAATTCCAATGGCAGCTCATTTAAGGATGAGGAACACACAGTCTAAAATCTTAAAACATTTTTATTAGTCAGGATTATAGAAAGATGTTACACTTTACCACACAGGCTAGTCCATGTCAGGGCTAGGGGGAATCTCCAACCCTCAATTAAAGCTTCATCTTTAATCCCGATTGTAGCTTTTGAAGAACCGTTTAGCAGGGTCTTAATAGATTGTGTCAGAGCCTGACCTAAACCCAGGAATGGCAACCAATGGGTCACTGCAGTGGTTCAAGAAGGTAGCTCAGCACCACCTTCTCAATGGCAAGTAAGGAGAGGCAATAAATGCTGGCTCAGCCAGTAACACCCACATCTCACAAAACAATTAAATAAATTGCTGAAACTGAGCTCAGCTTCCTCCCCACAATGAATCCATCCCCAAGATCACTCTCCATCACCTCCTCAATCTTCTTGATCACAAACTGATCTCCAATTAATTTATTGATTCAGAGGTTATTGCAGGAGGAGATTGTCATGTAAACTCTACTTACTGGTGATATTGAGCTGGCTTCCTGTCCCATAGATCCTTCCCCAGACTGAGCAGTAATAGACCCCGGCGTCACTAGGCTGCACGCTTTTGATGGTCAGAATGAAGCTGTTACTCGAGGGGTCTCTGGAAGATTGGAATCGCTGTGTGAATCCTGGGTAGTGTTGTGTGGAGCCACTTCTTGGATGCGTTAAAACCGGCTCCATAATTTGCTCTGGGGACAGTCTGTACCAGTGAATATTGGTGTGTGTTACTATGGCGTTCCTCATGGTGCACCGTAACCGGGCAGTGTGATCCTTGATGATACTTTCCAGGCTCGGAGACTGGAGAAGGACTGGACCAGTGTTACCTTTGAAGAAAAACGTAACAGTACTTTTATTCCCACAAGAGCAGACTCTCTGTGCACTAAATTTAGGACTAATAGTTTTTAAATGAAGTCCTCTATGGATATCGATTAAATAAAGAGAACACGTTGTTGCACTGAATGTTTGAGATGCATCTGTGATTGATTCAGATAAAATAATCAATCAATATAAAGAGAAATAATTAAATAAACAGTGTGTTAAATGAATTTTTCTGAAGTCTCGTTAGAATCTGATCAACATTTTGGACATGCCAATTTTGCTGCAGCAGGATCAAAACTCAAGTTCATTTCCATCTAGAATAATAAGGGCAGCAGATAGATGAGAACACAAAACCAGCAAGTTCCCCTCTAACCCACTCATCATCTTGTTTTGGGAATATATCATTATTTCTTTGTCGTGATTGTAATGAGGTCAGCCAGGTGGACCTCATAGAACACGAGTTCCCTGATTAGGATTGTTAACGTAACCTATCTGAAAACCCAGCAGCTCATCCCAACTTCATGCTGCTGTTCCAAATATTTGCAACAATCCTCATAAACTCCTCTTGGCACAAAAGGTAAAATCAAACACAAGGTCTTACTGGAGAGAAGTCAGAGAGAGGATCAGCATGGAGCTGCTTCATTGGTTTTAGCTGGTTTTACAACTGCCTGACTGCTTTCAGTGAATAGAGAAACTGCCAAAACCAAACCAAACCAGAGAGAAGCTGCGTATCACACCTCCCCACTTAAAAAGGAGAAGAGTCAATATCCATGGAGGACTTCATTTAAAAATCATTAGTCCGAAATTTAGTACTCTGTAACACACATTTAGATTAATTACAGTGTTGAAACAGGCCCTTCGACCCAACAAGTCCACACCGCCCCGCCGAAACGCAACGCACCCATACCCCTTACCTAACACTACGGGCAATTTAGCATGGCCAATTCACCTGACTTGCACATCTTTGGACTGTGGGAGGAAACCGGTGCACCCGGAGGAAACCCACGCAGACACGGGGAGAACATGCAAACTTCACACAGTCAGTCGCCTGAGGTGGGAATTGAACCCAGGTCTCTGGCACTGTGAGGCAGCAGTGCTAACCACTGTGCCACAGTGCCGCCCACTTATACGTTACATTAACAATAATCACGCAAACATGATCTACTACATTCTGTTTGTCTGTTTACTCCTGCCATTGAACGTGTCCATTTTTCATTTGGGTCTCAACAATGCATCGACAGTCATGTTTTCGCTATCTGCCACATGTACAGTTTTCAAACTGAATGGCTGTAACAACAAGCTCCATCTAAACAATCTGGAATTTCTGTCTTTAAATTTCTCCACAACCCTCACTGGGTTATGTTCAGTGTATATGATTGTTTCTGATATGCTCCTGGTAACACGAGCAATGAAATGTTGTAAAGCCAACACCTAGCTCAAAGTCTCCTTCTCAATTGTCAAATATTTCTGCTGATATTGTTGAGGAGTGATGACCTAAGAGGGGTAAGCAGTGGGGCACAGGTCTCTGGCACAGAGTCTGTAAATGTTGCTCAGAAGGGAAGGGGAAAGAGGTGCAGAGCATTAATTATTGGAGACTCCACAGTGAGGTGGATAGTTAGGAGGTTCTGTGGGAATGAGAGAGACTAATGGTTAGTGTGTTGCCTCCTTGGTGCCAGGGTTTATGATATCCTTGATCGTGCTTTCGGGATCCTTATGGGGAGGGGGAGCAACCCCAAGTCGTGGTCCACATAGGCACCAATGACATAAGTAGGACGAAAGATAGGGATTTAAAGCAGAAATTCAGGGAGCTAAGGTGGAAGCTTAGAGCTAGAACAAACAGAGTTGTTGTCTCTGTTTTTTTTGTGCCTGTGCCACATGTGAGCAAGGTGAGGAATAGGAAGGGAGAGGAGTTGAACACGTAGCTATAGGGAAGGTGCAGGTGGGAGAGTTTTATTTTTTAGATAACTGGGGCTCTTTCTGGGTGAGTTGGGACCTCCTCAAACAGGATGGTCTTCACCTGAACCAGAGGGGTACCAATATCCTGAGGGGAAAATTTGCTAATGCACTCAGGGTGGGTTTAAACACATTTTAGAAGGATGATGAGAACCTAAATTGTAGTTCAAGCATAGTGGAGGATGAGAGATGAAGTGAGAACTAAGATTTCAAGATCACAATATGGCACTGACGGGCAAAAAGTTGGTTTGAAGTGTGTCTACATCAACGCCAGGAGCATCTGGAATAAGGTGGTGAACATGCAGCATGGGTTGGTACCTGGGATTTTGATGTTATGGTCATTTCACAGACAGGGATAGAACAGGGACAGGAATGGTTATTGCAGGTTCCAGGATTTAGATGTTTCATTAAGAACAGAGAAAATGATAAAAGAGGTGATGGTGTGGCACTGTTCATCAAGGACAGTATTACAGTTGCAGAAAGGATGCTTGAGGATGTTTCTACTGAAGTAGTATGGGCTGAGAGACAGGAAAGGAGAGTTACCCTGTTGGGAGTTTTCTCTAGGTCTCCAAATAATTCCAGAGATGTAGAGGAGAGGAAAGCAAAAATGATCCTCGATAGGAGTGAGAGTGACAGGATAGTTATTATCAGGGACCATAACTTTCCAAATGCTGACTGAGATTACTATAGTTCAAGTACATTAGATGGGTCCCTTTTTGTCCAATGTGTGCAGGAGGGTTTCCTGACACATTAGATCAACAGGCCAACAAAGGACGTGGTTATATTAGATTAGGTACTGGGTAATGAAACTGGTCAGATGTTGGATTTGGAGGTAGGTGATCAATTTGGTTATAGTGACCACAATTCAGTTATGTTTACCTGAGTGATGGAAAGGGAGGCATATACCGCAGGGCAAGAGTTATAGTTGGGGGAAAGACAATTATGATGCCCTTCAACAAGATTTTGGATGCATAGCATGGGGAAGAAAAATACAGGGGTTGAGCACAATTGAAATGTGGAGCTCATTCAAGGACCAGTGACTGCAGGTCCTTGAGAAGTATGTACCTGTCAGGCAGGGAAGAAGTTGCTGAATGAGTGCCATGATTTACTGAGGAAATTGAATCTCTTGTCAAGTCAAAGAAGAAGGCTTATGTTAGGATGAGATATGATGGCTCAGTTCGGGCATTTGAGAGTTACACATTAGCCAGAAAAGACCTAAGAAAGAGCTAAGAAGAGCCAGGAGGGTACATGAAAAGTAATTGGCGGATAGAATCAAGGAAAACCTGAAGTCCTTCTATGGGTATATCAGGAATAAAAGAATGATAAGAGGCCAATCAAGCGTAGTAGTGAGAAGTTTAGATTAGATTACTTACAGTGTGGAAACAGGCTCTTCGGCCCAACAAGTCCACACCGCCCCGCCGAAGCGTAACCCACCCATACCCCTACATCTACATTTACCCCGTACCTAACACTATGGGCAATTTAGCATGGCCAATTCACCTGGCCTGCACATCTTTGAACTGTGGGAGGAAACCGGAGCACCTGGAGGAAACCCATGCAGACACGGAGAGAACGTGCAAACTCCACACAGTCAGTCGCCTGAGGCGGGAATTGAACCCGGGTCTCAGGCGCTGTGAGGCAGCAGTGCTAACCACTGTGCCACCGTGCCGCCCACTACGTTGTGCATAGTGTCCCATGAGATGAGGGAAGCACTAACCTAGTACTTTTCATCTGTATTCACATTAGAAAAAGACAAAATGGTCGAGGAAAGTACTGAGATACAGGCTACAAGATGAGATCGGAGTGAGGTGCATAAGGAGGATATGTTAGCAATTCTGGAAATTGTAAAAGCAGATAAATTTCCTGGGCCAGAGGGGATTTATTCTACATTCTCTGAGAAGCCAGGGAGGAGATTGCTGAGCTTTTGGCTTTGATCTTTATAGTGTCATTGTCTACAGGAATCGTGGTAGAAGATTGGAGAATGGCAAATGTTGTTCCCTTGATCAAGAAGGGGAGTAGAGACAATCCTGTAAATGATAGACCAGTGAGTCTTACTTCAGTTGGGGGAAAATGTTGGAAAGAGTTATAAGTGATGCGATTCATAATCAACTAGAGATGAATAAGGTGATTAGGGATAGTCAATATGGTTTTGTGAAGGGTATGTCATGCCTCACAAACCTTATTGAGTTCTTTGAGAAGCTGACCAAACAGATGGATGTGGGTAAAGTAGTTGATGTGGTGTAAATGGATTTTAGTCAGGTATGTAGTAAGTTTCGCACAGTTTCCTGTTGCACAAAATGTGAAGGTCTGGGACAGAGGGTGATTTCGTGATTTAGATCAGAAATTGACCAGCTGAAAGAAGACAGAGAATGGTGGGTGATGGGAAATATTCATCCTGGAATTCAATAACTAGTGTGGTACAACAAGGACCTGTTTTGGATCAACTATGGTTTGTTATTTATATAAATAACCTTGATGAGGGCATAAAAGGATGGGTTAGAAAAATTTGCAGATGACACGAAGGCAAGTAGAGTTGTGAATAGTGATGAAGGATGTTGTGGGTTACTGATCGATAGGTTTACATAAATGATCTGCAAAGCTGGACTGTGAAATATTAAATGGAGTTTAATGTAGAAATGTGTGAGGTGATTCACTTTGGAAGGAGTAAATAGAATGCACAGTACAGGGTGTATGGCAAGATGCTTCGTCATGTTGGTGAGCAGAGAGTCCTCGGTCTCAAGGTACATGTAACATTGAAAGTTGCCACCCAGATTGATAGGGTTGTTAAGAAGGCATACAGTTTGTTAGCTTTTATTGGTAGAAGGATTGAGTTTCAGAACTATGAGATCATGCTGCAGCTGAACAAAACTCTGTTGCAGCCACATTTGGAATGTTGTCTACAGTTCTGGTCACTGCATTATAAGAAGGACATGGAAGTTTTGGAAAGGGTTAAGAGGAGATTGACTTGGATGTTGCCTGGTATGGAGGGAATGTCTTACAAGAAAAGGCTGACAGATTTGAAGCTGCTTTTGTTAGAGAGGAAAAGATTGACAGGTGACTTAATTGAGACATGTTAAATAATCAGAGGGTTAGTGAGGTTGGACAGTGAGAGGACTTTTCCTCGGATGGTGATGGCTATCACAAGGGGACATAGCTTTAAATTGAGGGGTGACAGATATAAGTCAGATGTTAGAGGTGGATTCATAACTCACAGAGTGACAAGGGCATGGAACACACTGCCAGCAACAGTAGTAGCCTCATCAGCTTTAAGGGGATTTAAATGGTTGTTGGATAGGAAAATGGACAAGAATGGAATTGGGGGTTAAGATGGGCTTCAGATTGGTTCCACAGGTTGTTGCAACATTGAGGGTTGAAGGGCCTGTATTGTGCTGTAATGTTCAATTTTCTATGTTCTATCTGCATATATATGACACAATTAGGTAATCTGGCAATGGTTAATCTCTGAAATATGGCTGGCACAATTTTCATACAAAGTGGCATGACTACAAACAGATACAGTCTATTTGGCGCTATGAAAGCCAAAATTGCCTTTGCTTTTTCTGACAAAAGTACTTGCCAGTAACCTCTGAGTAAGACCAGCTGAGAAATATGAGTTGCTTTTCACGCCTTCTCAACACAGTCTTCCAAAGGTGGAATAAGATAGTCATCAGTCTTGGTAAATGCATTGACCTTGCAGTAGTCCGCTCATATCTACTGGGTATCATCTGGGTTTGCCACCATTACTGTGGGTGAGCTCAAGTTGCTGTAACCCACGCTGATTATGTCATCTTGGAGCAAGCATTCAATCTCCTTTCCAACCTGTGCCAACTTTAGAGGGTTAGGCCAACAAGGATGTTGCTTAATTGGAACAGCATCTCCTATATCTACATCATGTATAATTGGAGAAACTGAGGACCGCATATGCTGGAGATCAGAGTTGAGAGTGTGTTGCTGGAAAAACACAGCAGGTCAGGCAGCATCTGAGGAGAAGGAGAATCGATGTTTCAGGCATAAGCCTTTCATCAGGAATGAGGCATGTGGGCTGAGAGATAAATGGGAGAGGGGTGCGGCTAGGGGGGCAGGTTAGCTGAGAATGTGATAGGTAGATCATGCATAATTAGGTTCGTACTTCCCAGCTTATTTTCACATATCTCCCCATTTGATAGTCATATCTTTTTCAGGTCATTTCGATTTTTCTTTGGAAAGTAATTCAATCATTTATCCCAATTTTTGACAACTTCTTCATTGTCTAATTTATTTTGAGGAATGTCCAGTTAAGAAGCCACTGAACTTGGTTATTCACACTGTGTTGTATACAATAACACATTCTCCTCTTGCAACCTTCCCTTTTAAAAGTACCTTTTGAGCATATTTGCATGACACACTCTGTGAGATTTCTTTCAGTTTGGTGTCCTCATTAAATAGTTCATCTCTTTCAATTTCCTTTTCACTTGATAAGTTCGACTAAACCTTGCTTTTAAACGTCCTGCTAAGATGAAAGGTCACACTAAAACCTTATTTCCATCAGCAAAATTGTACATTTTTGAACTTTTTTATCTGCTTTTTGTTTCATTGTATGCTGTGATAGTTTCAAACGCTGTGTCACGAACTCTCCCACTCTCTTTCATCATTGTCAAAAAATTGTCACATTGTCCAAATTTGTGGTCTCTGAATTATAAATTAACAACTTCTCCTTAATCAATTTTAGTGGACCTCTCACTTTATGCCCCAAAACTAATTCAAATCATCTGAATTTGGTTGATTTGTTTAAAGCATCTCTTATTGCAGGAAGTACAAATGGAATTCCTTTATCCCAATCATCTGGATAGTCTTGACTATAAGTCCTCAACATGGTCTTTATTGTCTGATGTCATCTTTCCAACACTCCCTGCGATTCTGGATGGTACACAGTTGATTTGAAATGTTTTAGGCTTTAGCAGTCCATAACTTCCTTGAGTAAGTTAAATATGAAGTTTGATCCTTGAGCTCATTGCATCTCTGTGGGAAGTCTGTAACTAATGAAAAATGTGAGTAATTCCTCTGCAATGCTTTTAGCTGTGATACTGTGAAATAAAATGACCTTTGGAAATTGAGAGGATGCACCCATATTTTTTAACAAATACTGATTCCCACTTTTTGTTTTAGGAGGGGTCCTATGCAATCAATTCAGACTCTTGGAAAAGTTTCCTCAAATGCAGGAATAGGTAATAAAGGTGAAGGTTTTATTACTGTATGTGGTTTTCCAAATACGAGACATATATGACAGGTTTGGCAAAATTCAACTCCAGCCTTGTGCAGTCCAGGCCAGGAAAAATGTTTTGTATTTTAACTTGAATTTTTCTCCCTCCTAAATGACCCCCTAGTGGTAACTCATGTGCCTTTTGCAACACTTCCATTATATAACTCACTGGCAAAACGAGTTAATGAACTTCTGCCCACTTCTCCTCTGTCTGAATATGTGATGGTTTCTACTGGAGTTTAATTCAGATAAATGTAAGGTGTTGCATTTTGGGAAAGCAAATCTTAGCAGGACTTATACACTTAATGCTAAGGTCCTAGGGAGTGTTGCTGAACAAAGAGACCTTGGAGTGTAGGTGCACAGCTTCTTGAAAGTGGAGTCGCAGGAAGATAGGATAGTGAAGAAAGCTTTTGGTATGCTTTCCTTTGTTGGTCAGAGTGTTGAGTACAGGATTTGGGAGGTCATGTTGCAGCTGTACAGGACACTGGTTAGGCCGCTGTTGGAATATTGCGTGCAATTCTGGTCTCCTTCCTATCGAAAAGATGTTGTGACACTTGAAAAGGTTCAGAACAAATTTACAAAATTGCTGTCAGGGTTGGAGGATTTGAGCTATAGGTAGTGGCTGAACAGGCTGGGGCTGCTTTCCCTGGAGTGTCGGAGGCTGAGAGGTGACCTTATAGAGGTTTATAAAATTATGAGGGGCATGGATAGGGTAAATAGGCAAAGTCTTTTCCCTGGGGTCGGGGAGTCCAGAACTAGTGCGCATAGGTTTAGGGTGAGAGGGGAAAGGTATAAAAGAGACCTAAGGGGCAACATTTTCACACAGAGGATGGTATGGGAATGGACTGAGCTGCCAGAGGAAGTGGTGGAGGCTGGTACAGTTGCAACATTTAAGAGGCATTTGGATGGGTATATGAACAGGAAGGGTTTGGAGGGATATGTGCTGTGTGCTGGCAGGTAGGACTAGATTGGGTTGGGATATCTGGACAGCATGGATGGGTTGGCCCGAAGGGTCTGTTTCCATGCTGTACATCTCTATGACTCTGTTAAGACTTCATTTTTAAGGTCATAACATTCAAGGATACATTTAAATTCTTTTTCTGTTTCTGCCTTTTGATGCTGTAAATTTTCATCTTTCTGCTGTAACTCAGTTAATTTTCCTGAGCTAAAGATGTCTGCATTATCGTCTATCTGCCTCTCAGTTTGTGTAAACCAGCTGAACAAATTCTACTTGGACTTTCTTCTCTGAAATCTTTGCTCTCAACTGGTGACTTTGTGGCCTCATTTCCATCCATTAGGAAAGATCCCAGGATATGTGGCCTGCAATAATTCTACTGCCTGTGTTTCCAGTGTCTGTCCAATCACTGGAGGTAGCACTCCAATCTGTGAGCCAGCTATATCGTGAGCAAGGACAAATTGTATTCCTAGAGCTGAGAGTTTGTCCAGTCCTCCTACCATGACTTTTCTATTCTTCACTGGACATTCTGAGCTCACTTTACATAATTGAGCACTTCTTGTCTCACCTTGAATTCCTGGTACTAGCACCTTTTCTGGCAATAGTCTTTCAGAAGGCATGGATAGGTTGGACCGAAGGGTCTGTTTCCATGCTGTACATCTCCATGACTCTATGACTCTATCTACTCATCTTTCAGCTTCACAGATTGAGAGGATCCTCTATCTATTGATATTGTAACCTCTTTACCTGCTATTCCTGGCCTATGTGGGTAAACTTTATCTTTGCAGCTATATGGTTCAAGAAGATCTGGTACTTCCTCCTGAACCAATCTCCGACCAGATTGTACATTCTGATGCAGCTATCTAGCCACCATTGTGCTTTCTGTTACCACTCCAAAAAAAAAGTCACTGGCTAATCCTGTTTTCCAATATCTGGCTTCCCAGTGCGTTTCCTCACCCACCAACACTGATTTCATGTAGCCCACTTTATTGTGATGAAAACCCTGAAGCTTTTTAATTTCTCTTTCCCCTTCAAGGATTTCCTTTTTAACCTGTGGCAAGTAATCCTTATGATCATCACTGAGATCTACCATTCCCTTCCCACGTGAGGATTTCTTTTTTCCCCAATTTCTATTCCCCATGAATTGAAACTGAGTTTGGAAGCCAAACTTTGATTTACAAACCAACTTATAATCATCAGCCATTTTGGCTGTTCTCTTGCCATTTTAACTCTCCGCTCTTCCACATGAGTTCTCACAACTTCAGAAAGTGAATTTTAAAAATTTTTGAACTCCTCCAAAATAATTGTCTCTTGAAGAGAGTCACAGATTTGCTCAGTTTTTAATGCCCTTATCCACCTCTCAAAATTACTTTGTTGGTGTGTTAACTCCTTATATTCCTGAAACATTGCCTGTCGGCTTCTGGCACAATCACATCTGCACCTAAGATGGCTTTCGTCACCTCCTCTAATGCCCAGATAGCTCCTCTGATAGTGATGTGAATACCTGACTAGCTCTACCTGCAAGTTTTGTTTGGATCAACAAATCCCACATGGTCACTGGCCGTCACATTTGTTTAGCTACCTTTTCAAATGAGTTGAAAAAGACTTCCTCATCCGTCTCATCAAATTTGGGCAATGCTTGAATGTATTTAAACATTTCTCACCAGGCCTTTGGCTACCATGGTTTTGCTCATCCTCACTCTCTTCCTCACTCAGCTTACCTTCAGCTCCATCCTTTCAAATTGACTTCCCTGTCGAAGTGCCAATTTCTGAAGTTCAAACTCCCTCTCTTTCTTCTTTCCCTCTCTCTCCTTTTCTTTCTCTTCTCTTTTTTTTTCTCTTGCTCTTCCCTCGCTCTTTCTCTCTCTTTTTCTCTCTCTTCTCTTTTTCCTTTTTGTTCAATAATGTGATCGATTCTTTTTCTTATTGTTTTGCTGAAGTGATTTCTTCTTTTTACCTTTCCTCTGCTTTTAATCAGAATTCAAACTGTTTCATTTTCAATTAAATTTTAACTATCCCAAAAGATTCATAAGGCATTTCCAGCAAATGTAAATGCTGCGTTATTGTTGTAATTATCACTTCTATCCTCAGGAAGGGAGGCAGCTCCATCCCCATTCTATCGAGGCAAAAGTGAGAACTGCAGATTCTAGAAACCAGAGTTTCGATCAGGGTAGTGCTGGAAAAGCACAGCAGGTAAGGCAGCATCCGAGGAGCAGAAATATTGACGTTTCGGGCAAAAGCCCTTCATCAGGAAAGGGCTGATGAATGGCTTTTGCTCGAAACATCGATTTTCCTGCTCCTGGGATGCTGCCTAACCTGCTGTGCTTTTCCAGCACCACTCTGATCTAAACTCCATCCGTTAAAGCTGAATTTCCAGGCTAAGTGCCAATTTCTGACGATCAAGCTCCCTCTCTTTCTTCTTTTCCTCTCTCTCCATTTCAACCTGTTCTCTTTCTCTTTCTCTCACTTTTTCTTGCTCTTCCCTCGCTCTTTCTCTCTCTTTTTCTCTCTCATTTCTCTCTCCTCTTTTTCCTATTGTTCAATAATGTGATCCATTCTTTTTCTTATTGTTCTGCTAAACTGATTTGTTCTTTTTACTTTTCCTCTGCTTCAAATTCAAACTGTTTCATTTTCAACTAAATTTTAACCATCCCTAAAGATTCTGATAGTATTTCCAGCAAATGTAAATGCTTAGCTATCAGTGTTATTATCTCTCCTTTCCTCACGGAAGGAGACAGCTCCAACTCCAACTTATCTGCTCATTCCAGCAGCTTGGCCTTAACCACATTTTGTAAAACTCCCAACCTCATTTCTTTCACCCCCTGAAATGTCTTGGTGACCGAAAGAGCCATTGCTAATCCAAGCACTGTTCAAATCAACTGAATTCAATACCTGATACAAAAGACACTAACACTAACCACTCACTACCTTCTAATCCCAAATCAGAACAAAAGAATAAATCCTGCCAAGATCCCCCGATCTGCTATGGACCAGGCCAGACCCCCTCAAAATATTTGAAGAAAGTGGGCCAGACCCTAACCTTGCTCATTGTTTTAAGCAGGTGTGACATGAATATTCCAGGAGGGATGCAGTTGGTCAAGCCCAAGTAGTTTTAAACAAAACAGAATTTATTTACAAGTTTACTAAATAGAAACACAAAAGAGAGCAGAATATAGAATAACTTAACCAATCCGAAAACGCAATAGATTATCTCAACATAATGATACAGTTCCAAATATCTGCAACAATCCCCATAAAGACATCTTGGCACAAAAGATAAAATCAAACACAGGGTCTTACTGGAGAGAGGTCAGAGAGAGGAGCAGCATGGAGCTGCTTCTTTAGGTCCAGCTGGTTTTACAACTGCATGACTGCTTTCAGAGAATAGACGGACTGCCAAAACCAAATCAAACCAGAGCTTGCTGAGCTGGGAGGACTGGCCTCTCCCTTTTCATTGTACCAGAGTTTGTGTTTTAAAACATAAAAGCCTTTTACCTGAGGCAGTATCTGTTAGCTACAATTAAACTGGTCCTAAAACCCATCCAACCCAGACCTTTCGGAGTCTGTGTCCTTACACTGTCTGTGAGAAAAAAATCCGAGGACATCAAAACTTTGTTGAAGGAACAGCATCATCACATGATCACTCTGAGAGCTGGCTGTGAGAGAGATGGATCAGTGTCAAGGATTCTGCAAATGTAAATAAAGGGTGGCTTGGTGATGTGATACCGAATTCTGTGGAGTTACTCCATCCATGATGGTCACTGGGTCAAAATCCTGGAATTCCCTCCCGATAGCACATGAACTGCAGCAATTCAAGAAGGCAATAATATTCACAATAATAATGGTGATAATAGTGATAATACTGGTGGTGGTGATAATGATGATGGTATTAACAGAACATTTAGAAATGTCTCTTTAGATCCAACAGAGTCAGCATGGTGTCACGAAGGATAAATAATGCTAGACAAATTGATTGGGACGCTTTGATGAGATGAGAAACAGGATAGATAATGGGGATCCAATCGATAATGCACTTGAACATACAAAATGCTTTATAGAATCCCTTCAGTGTGGAAACAGGCCCTTCAATGCAATATGTCCATGATGAACATCCAAAGAGTAACCCACCCAGACGCATTCCCTTATCCGATATTCACCACTGACTAATATATCTAACCTACACAACCCTGAAGACTCTAGACAATTTAACATGACCAATTCACCAAACATGCACATCTTTGGATTATTGGAGGAAGCCAGAGCACCTGGATGAAACCAACACAAACACGGGGAAAATGTGTAATCTCCATGCAGACAGTGGCTCAAGGGTGGAATCGAATCTGGGTCCCTGGTGCTGTGAGGCAGCAGTGCTAACTACTGAGCCACCGTGCTGCCCCTCACCACTTTGATAAGGTACCACACATTAAGCTACTTAATACGAAGATAGTCTTTAGTGTTACAAGGATTAAAGTCAGAGGACTTACTGACTAAACAATGACAGAGAGTTGGGATAAATGTGGTATTTCCAGGGTGGCAATTCTCAAATTAAATGATTTATACTGAGGTTCCCTATTTCATAACAATTCAAAACCATCAACTTTCATCAGAAGAAAATGTTTTATCTATTTTGCACCCACCAGGACTCTGTGAATTCGCAAAACCAGACTGTCCGAGCAATATGTGCTTCTTTGAACTGAAAAACAATCCAATTCGTTCAACCGGTAAACACCATAATGGTTTCAATGTTTACTTTATCTGCTCATAAAATTTCCATTCACACTCCAAGAACTGTTTCTTTCAGATTGATTTCTTCTGAAAACAAAACATCCCTCCCGCCATATTATCATTGTAATCTTTCAATCCTCTCATACACTCAAAGACCACAATCTACATATGACTAGTTCAGTACCAACCTCTATGCAAAATTATCTTAAAATTATACAGAAACTATACACCTCACATCTGTGTTTTGATCCGAAAGGGGGAGTGCAGTAGTAATCAAGCCTCAGTTAACCACAAACCACACAAAATCTGTCAAGAATCAACATTGCAACCAATTTGTCTATTTTCTGTCCTCCAAGCCAAAGTAAACAAAAAGCAGGTTGATTAATGACCTCAAACACGACATTTAATATCAGCAAGACAGATTCTTGAAACAAGCAGAAAGCATGATCAACAACTGCATTTCTATTTGAGATTAAACTATATCCCATTAATCTAAAACATACATTATTCACAGACAGGACAACACGGCTCTGCAGAAATAGTTCCTGCTGTTTGTTGCAACAAAAGCTTGAAAGAAAGACCATCCCAGTGCAACAAGAAGTCAGAATGTGCTGACATCTCATAATTTCTTCAGTTTCATGTGAATTGTGTGAAATCAGTCCTTTATTTTTACTACAGAACTTTACAAAATGATTCCTGAACATATCATGACTTTGTTTTTAATGAAAGAGTATACTCACAGCTCTGTCTGCTCCTGCAAACCTGTTAGAATTGATCTTTTCAATAAAATTGTCTCCAATGCTCTTATTTCTCCAACAATCTGAGTGTCCTCACGTCTCTCTGCATTACTTCTGATCTGCTTTTGGATGCCCACTCTCCCCCAATAGGAGAAGTAAAGGAAAAAGCCCATCCTGACCCAGGATGGGGACTGAAAGCAGACTCTCAGCAACATTCAACACAAAGCTCCAGCTAATTTTGTTGGGAACTGCCAGAATATTATGATTACTCTTCCCCATTCAGGTGGCTCAGATGGCTGGAGTATAATGTCGATAAAATAATATCAACATCTCAGCTTCAATCCTAGTGTCAACTGTGGGAGCTCATGGAGAGTGAGTGTCTCCCCTTTCCCTGTGCTCAATGTGAAATGGTTCCCTTTAACCTGGGTCAAACCAGTTGTCTCTCCAATGGAGAGAGATGTGTGTGTCACTTTGTGCTTTTTGGTTCATTCCCAATCCCTGGGAGATTCCCCTGCAGATGTGGCACCTCACAGAGCAACATCCCTGATTCTGCACATCCAGATCGATGACACTGACACTCTTGTAAGTGGAATGGAACTAATATCACTCAATCTCCAGGTTAAAGCTCCACATTTCCCACAAACTCCTCCTCCCATTGTTATAAAAATATCCCCTTTCTCCCGACCCCCAACAACATTGAACCTGAGCTCAGCTTCCTCCCCACAGTGAATCCGTCGCGGAGATCACTCTCTATCACCTCCTCAATCTTCTTGATCACAAACTGATCTCCAATTCATTCATTGGCAAGGGGTTATAGTTGGGGGTGATTGTCATGTAAAGACTACTTACTGTCTACAATGAGTTGGCTTCCACTTCCATAGATCCATCTCCAGACTGAGCAGTAATAGATCCCAGTGTCATTGGGCTGCACGTCTATGATGTTCAGAATGAAGCTGTTACTGGAGGAGTCTCTGAAAGGCTGGAATCGCTCAGTGAATTGTGGGCTCCATTGTGTGGATACATTTCCTGGATATGTTAAAACCCAATCCATAATATGCTCTGGGGACAGTCGGTACCAGTGAACATCAGTGTGCGTCACTGTCGTGTTCCTCATGGTGCACTGCAACCGGGCAGTCTGACCCTCAGTGACACGACCCAGGCTCGGAGACTGGAGAAGAACTGGACCATTGGTACCTTTAAAGATAAAGATAACAAAGCGTTTATTCCACAAGAACAGATTGTACTGTCATATTGAAAGGATCTGAAAGGGTGTTAAGAGTTTTCAGTGAAATAGAGAGAATATGTTGTTTTATGAATCCTTGGGGCTGCATTTGTGATTGATTCATATCAAATAAAATCTGCCAACAAGAAACAGAAAAAATTAAGTAAACAGAGTATGAAATAATATTTCTTAATTCTGTTGAAAATCTCATTGACATTTTGGACACGTCAATGTCTTCTGCAGCACGGTCAAAACCCACATTCACTTGCATCAAGGATAGCAGATACACAGGAACTCCACCCCCTGCAAGAACCCCTCCAAGTCACTCACCATTCTGACTTGAAAATATATCACTGTTCATTCAGTGCAGCTGGGTCAAAATGCTGGAATTCTCTCCCTCAGAGCATTGTGGCTCTATGTGCAGGACATGGACTGCAGTGGGGCAAGAATGCAGCTCAGCCCCAGCAATAGCAACAAGAATAATGACAGTGATAATGGCGATGGTGATGGTGATGATATCGGCAGAACATTTACAAATGTATAACATCAATTAGCAGAATCAGCATGGCATCACAAAGGATTAGTAATGACAGACCATTTTACTGGAACTCTTTGATGGGTTAAGAAGCATGTTAGACAAAAGGATCCAGTTGATGTAATGTGTTTGGATTTTGAAATCACTTTTCATAAGCACTACACATGAGACTGCTTCACAAGATGAGAGTCCTTGGTTTTGGAGGTAGTTTGGACAGAAGATTGGTGAAATAAACAATGACAGAGAGTTGGGATAAAGTGGTTCATTTCACAGTGCCCACATATAATTTGTGGAGTGCCACAGGGCTCAGTGCTGTGCCACAATTATTGACAATTGATATTAATGACTTGATGAGGAAAGTGAATTGACTGCAGCAAAGTTTGTGGATGGCACAAAAATAAATGGGAAGGCAAGTGGTGAGAATCACGCAGAGTCTGCGCAGAGAGAGAGAGACAGGTTCAGTGAGTGGGTACAATGTTGGCAGATGAAATGTATTGTGGGGAATACAATGTCTTGTACTTCAGTAGGAAGAATATGATTTCTTTTCTTCATTCAAGTTGTGAACATTGCTGGCTAAGCCAGCATTTATTACCCATCCATAATTGCTCAGAGTGTGGTTAAGAATCGGCTCCTTTTCTGTGGGTCTGGAGTCACATGTAGGTCAAACCAGTAAGGATGGCAGTAAATCATGTGGGTATTTCCCGAACAATCATTTCATGGTCATTATCAGATGTTTAATTCCACGTTTTTAAGGAATTAATATTCCAACATTTCCCATGAAGGGATTTGAATATGGAATCTCAGAACATGCTCTAGGTCTCTAGGTTAATAATCAATTGTGATCCAACTTGGCTATTGCCTCCCATGAGGGTAAAGACTGCTTGGCAGCCCAGCACAGAGGGACTGGGAGAGTTGGAGAGTGTGTATAAATCACTGAGAGCTAGCATCCAACTTCAGCAGGGAGTAAGGAGGAAAGATGGAACATTGGCCTTCATTTCAAAGGGAATGGAGCATAAATATAGGGAGAGTTTGTTTTAACGATACAAGGCACTAGTTAGACCAGAGCTGGAATAATGGGGGCTGTTGGGGGACCCTTATCTGAGGAAAAATACACCAACATTAGAGGCAGTCCAGAGAAGGTTCACGCGATTGATCTTGGATGTGGAGGGATATTCTTATGAAGAGATGGTGAGATCATCGGGCCTGTACTCATCTGGATTTAGGAGAATGTGAGAAGAACTTAGTGAGATGTATAAGATATTGAGGAGGTGATACAGAGAGTAGTTTCCCCTTGTCGGAGAGTCTCAGAATCAACGATATGTTCTTAGAATATCGGGTTGCATATTTCAAACAGAGATGAATGGAATTTCTTCTCTCAGAAGTTTATGAATCTGTGGAATTCTTTCCCACAGAGGGCTGTCATGGCTGGGTCATTAAGAATATTTAAGGCTGATATGAACAAAGATTTAATTAGTAATAGAGTCAAGGGTCATGGGGAAAAGGCAGGAAAGTGGGTTTGAGGGTTATCAGATCAGCCATGATCCTATTGAATGGTGGAGAAGGCTAGATGGGCCAAATTACCTACTTCCATTCCTGTATTTTACTGTCTTATCTTATTACAATATCCATTCTCATGATCAGACACTGCCCTCCTCAGAACCTGACCCTGAATCCTAACAACTGTTTCACTGCCATATACACATAATCTCTCAGTTTTACTGACACTAGTAATCACCTGACTACTAACAACCCTTTGTGCCCCTTTGCCCATTGGCTTCTCAGAGACCCAGGGTCCAGCTTCTCTCTCTCTCACACACACACACACATACACACACACAAACTTCATATACCAGCTCCAAGATACCTTGTCTAAACCAATCATAATCACAGTGTCATAGAATCAGAAAGTCCCACAGCACAGAGACAGATCCTCATTCCAAACGGTTCCATGCCAACCAAAATGTCCATGCACACTGATACACTTCGATACGACTCACCCTCAATCTCCTACATTTGAAAGGAAAAACTCCAAGCTCCCTATCACTCAGTCCCTTGAGTCCTGACAATATCCTTGTAAATTTCTTCTGCACTCTTTCCAGTTGAATAACATCCTTCCTGAAGAAAGGTGATCAAAACTGAACACAATACACCAAGTGCGGCCTCACCAACATCCTGTACAACTGCAACAGAACTTCCCAATTTTGACATTCACTGCCTTGACTGATGAAGGCCAGTGTGCCAAAAGCCTTCTTCACTGCCCTGTACAACTGTGAGTCAGCTTTCAGAGAACTATGGACCTAAACTCCAAGGTCCCTCTATTCTATTACACTTCGTAAGGTCCTACCATTCATCATGAATCTCCAAACATGATTTGACTTCCCAAAATGCAAGACCTCACACTTATCAATATTAAATTCAATTTGCCATCCCTCAGCCCACTTGCCATCCCTCTCAGACCATGGAATATTGGCACATCCCTTTTCCCCAAATCAAGAAAGTGCTGGCAGCATGTTTCTCCCAAACAATTAACTTCATTAGCTTGATCGTCAACATTTCTCTTCCTCTCATTTATCCCTAGAACAAGATGCTTTTCATTGGTGTCACCTCACACTGTATTCTCCCCTTCACTGCCCAACTTTCCATGATGTTATTCATATCTCAGTAAATCCCCTGGATCCATTGCATATTTCTCATCAATATCCTCTGACTATCCCCGCAAATAATTCCCCATCACACCCATACGGCCAACACCCACACTCTCTCATCCATGGTGTAATAAACATAGACTCACTTCTGGGAAATGGCTTGGCTGGATGAAGGTCACTGCTTCACCCACAAATATAAAATGTCCAAAGGAGGTTTAAAGGATGTACTGGGATGAAAGAAGATGCAAATCACTGGGCTGATTCAGGAATTGAGGGGGATGGCTTATGAGGAAAGACTGAGTAGACTGGGATTATATTCATTGGAACTTAGAAGAAGGAGGGGGAATCTTATAGAAACATAAAATTATGAAGAAAATAGATAGGATAGAAGAAGAGAGGATGTTTCCATTGGTGAGTGAAACTAGGACAAGAGGGCAGAACCTCAAAATAAGGGGGAGCAGATTGAGGACTGAATCAAGGAAGAACTTCTTCACCCAGAGGGTTGGGAATCTGTGGAATTCCCTGCGTAATGAAGTAGTTGAAGGTTCCTTATTGAATGTTTTGAAAGCTAACTTAGATAGATTTTTGAACAGTAAAGGAATTAATGGTTATAGAATTGGGATTTATGGTAAGAGATAGGCCTATTCATGCTCCTGGTTCTTATGTTCAAGAAATAGGATACTTCCAGGAACAGATTTCTGAAATGTATCCATTGTGTGTGGGAATGATGTGACTGAGCGATGGGTAAAGAAAATCCATCAGTAAGAGTTGATGTGACATCAAAAAAAATGAAAGGCTTGCTGAAATTCTCCTGGAAGGTGAAGATAATTCAGAGGGAGAATTTGTGATGATGTCCCTCATTGTGGATCAGAAAGCTGACCTTGAATGGAATAAATTCAGTCAGCTCATACTAAGGCAGGATTTGTATGGTAGATTAGTTAGTAAAGTGACATCTCATGGAATCTGGGGGAGCTTGCAAATTCGGCACAAACTTGGCTGGAAGGGAGGAGACAGAGAGTGATGGTGGAGGGGTGTTTTTCAAACTGGAGGCCTATGGCCAGCATTGGTCCACATGGATCAGGGCCGGACCAACTGCTTTTCATCGTTTATATAAATGATTTGGTTGTGAATGTAGGAGATATGGTTTGGAAGTCTGCAGATGCCACCAAAATAAATGTTACAATGGACAGTCAGGTAGGTTATCTTAGAATCCAGTGGGACCTTGATCAGATGAGCAAATGGGCCAAGAATTGGCAGATGGGGTTCAGTTTAGACAAATATGAGGTGTTGCATATTTGTAAGGCAAACCAGAGCAGGACCAATACAGTTACTGGTGGGGCTCTGTGTGGTGATTGTAATGAGGTCAGCCAGGTAGATCTCAAGAAATATGTGTTCCTTGATTGTGGCTGTTAATCTGGTCCAATCAGGAAGCCCTGGCTGACAGGTATAAACAAGAGTGCCAGGGGTTCTGTTCACTCTGAGACCTGGCTCTGAGGGAGCTGGATCAATGTCGCGTACTAAACATGTGTAAATAAAGGGGCACTTGGTAAGAGAAAAATATCCAGAAGGCCAAGTGGTAAATGTGATGCCTTGAGTCCCCTCCTGCAAGCAGATTAATCTATTGGTGATGCTGCAGCTGGAACAGACCATTCTAATTGTAAACTTTCTAGACACCCTTCTGGTCACCGCTGACCAGACCTGGCTGTGGGCACAAAAAGATATGATCCTGGCTAAACTAATACAGCTGGTGTTGTTGGGGAGGTCAAAGGGGCATCACAATCTGAACTGAAACCTTTCTGGACCAGTTGAGCCCTCATTATCATTGAGGATGGCAGATTACTGTTGGGAGCAGGAGTGATTCGACTGAGCAAAGGTTACCGCCAGAAACTGGCTGAACTCCACCAGGGCCTCCAGAGGTTTCCAAAATGAAAATGTGGTGGAAAGTAATGTCTGGTGGCCAGGATTGGATGCAGACACAGCCACACTGTTGAGCACTGCCCAGAGTGCCAACAAGGACAATAATTACCGCTAGCAGCTTCCTTGTATTCTTGGGAATGGGAAGGTGAACCCTGGACCTGGTTACATATTGACGATGTCAATCCTTTCATGGGCTGTGCATTTTCAGTCAGTGTGAATACCCACTCAAAGTGATTGAACATGTATCGGGTTCATGTGTCAAGCACGGGGGACAACGTGAGAAAAGTTGCACGTGTCTTTTGCAATACAAGGACTCTCTGAGATGCTGGTCACTGACAACAAACCATGGGAGGGTGGTGGGTGGGAGGGTGGAGGTGGTGGTTGGATGGGTGGGGGGTGTATGCATGTGTGTGAGCTTTGAAGGTGGAAGGAGGGGGTTGCTGTGGCTCATAGTTCAATAGCTTTGGAGACATGTTTTGGGAAAAGTGAAAAGTTTGGAAATTAAAGTGATGGACTCTGACCCAAAATGGTATTTGTAATGCATACACAAAAGTCTCAGCAAACTCAACTTATATGTGGTCAGTTCGATAGCAGTTATTCAAACACCTATATCCAATGTATACCCAAAGTGGGGATGAGAAAACCCATTTTTCATTCCTGTTGTCTGAAATCAAGAGGGAAGGCAAAATTCCTGACATTGAATTATTTGAAATTAAATGCCAAGTGAACTAATGCTACTCTTGCAAGTGTGTGTGGCTTGATCAACCTAATCTGGTGTAGGGGGACATAGTCTAAAGAATTTCTAACATGGGAACTTTTGGATAATTCAAAACCACTGTGATAATTTGTGCTCAAGTTAAAGAAAATGTTTCCAAAAGAGCTTGAAAGCTTTGATGGTGGCATGGTTGTTAAGTGGTTAGCACTACTCCCCCAGAACACCAGGGACTTAGGTTCTGTTCCAGCCTTGGGTGACTGTCTGTGTGGAGTTTGCATGTTCTCCCCATGTCTGCATGGGATTCCTCTGGATGCTCCAGTTTTCTCCCACAATCCAAAGATGTGCAGGTCATGTAAATTGACCCATAGTGTTAGGTGTATTAGTCATGGGTAAATGTTGGGTAGGTGAATGGGTCTGGGTGCGTTAGTCTTCAGACGGTCCGTGGGGACTTGTGGACCAAAAGGCCTGTTTATGTACTGTAGGGAATCTAAGATCATCATAAAAGCTTTGAAGCTTTCATAGAATACTGATGCAATGTACTCACTTAGAATCTCAGGACCATTGCATGGGTGAGAGGCATGGTTGACACCAGGTCAGGTTTTTTTTTGTTCATTTGTGGGAGGTGACCATCACTGGCTGGCCAGTATTTATTGCCCGTCCCTAGTTGCCCTTGAGAAGGTGGGGTGGAGCTGCCTTCTTGAACTGCTGCAGTCAACTGCTGTGGGTTGACCCACAATGCCATTATGGAGGGAATTCCAACATTTTGGCCCAGCGACACTAAGGGAACAGTGATATATTTCGAAGTCAGAATGGTGAGTGTCTTGGAGGGAAAATTGAAGATGGTGGTATTCCCATACTCTGCTGCCCTTGTCCTTCTGGATGGAAGTGGTCCTGGATTAGGAAGATGCTGTCTGAGGATCTTTAATGAATTTCTGCAGTGCATCTTGTAGATAGTGCACACTGCTGTTACTGAGCATCGATATTGGTGGGAATAGATGCTTGTGGATGTAGTGCCAATCAAGTGGCTGCTGTATCCTGGATGGTGACAAGTTTCTTGAGTTTTGTTGGGATTGCATTCATTCAGGCAAGTGGGGAGTATTCCTTCACACTCTTGACTTATATCTTGCAGTGGTATATAGGCTTTGAGGAGTCAGGAGATGAGTTACTCACCGCAGTACCCGAGCTTCTGACCTGCTCTTGTAGCCACTGTGTTTATATGGTGTGTCCAGTTGAATTTCTGGTCAATGATAATTCCCAGGATGTTGAGAGTGGGGGATTCAGTGATGGTAACACCCTTGAATGTCAAGGAGGTGGTGGTTATGTAGTCTCTTATTCGCGATGGTCATAGTCTGGCATTTGTGTGGCACATATGTTATTTGCCACTTGTTAGCCCAAGTCTAGATCTTGAGGCATTTGAACATGGACAGTATTTGAGGAATTATGAATGGCGCTTAACATTGTGCAATCATCAGTGAATATCCCCACTTTTGATCTTACGATAGAGGGAGGGTCATTGATGAAGCAAACTGGTAGCAATGTGATGGAGGAGGATTTCCTGAAATGTATGAGGAATAGTTTCTCAAATGATATGTCGAGGAACTGACTGGAGACCAAGCCATCGTAGACTGGACATTATGTAATGAGATAAAATTGATTCACAACATTGTGGTGTGAGATCCTTGAGGGAAGAGTGAACATAACATGATATAATTCTTCATTAAGGTAGAGAGTGACATAATTAAATCTGAAGCTCGAGCCCTGAACTTAAAGAAAGTTAACTTTAATGGCATGAGGCATATATTACCAAGAATAACTTGGCCAAGGATACTTATTGGGCTGATCGTGGATAGGTAATGGCAAACAATTAAACATTACATGGATGAACTTCAACAATTGTACACCCCTGTCTGGTATGAGAGTAAAACAGAGAAGGTGATTCAACCAGGGCTAACAAGGGAAATCAGGAACTGTGTTAAGTCTAAAGGTGAGATATATAACTTCACCAGAAAAAACAGTCAACTTGAAGACTGGCAGAAATTAAAAATTCGGCAGAGGAGGACAAAGGTTTTAATTCAGAAAGGGAAAATAGAATATGAAGGTAAGCCTGTGGCAGACACAATTTCTGACTGTAAAAGCTTCTATCGATATGTGAACAGCAAAAGACTGGTGAAGACAAATGTTAGAATCAGGTGAATTCAAAATGAGCAACAAAGAGATGGTGGACCAGTTAAACAAATATAAAAACAGAGGTTGTTGGAAAAACTCAGCAGGTCTGGCAACATCTGAGCAGAGAATTGGGTCCGGTGATTCTTTCACAGAACAGTTCTCAGGAAAGGTCACTGGACCTGAAGCCTGAACTTCGATTTCTCTGCACAGATGCTGCGGACCTGCTGAGTTTTTCCAGCAACTTCTGTTTTATTTCTGATTTGCAGCAGCTAGAGTTCTTTTTGTTTTTCTTTTTCAGTTGATCAAATACTTTGAACTGTCCTTCAGGAAATGCAAGGGGACAGAGGGTCAAGCATAAAGGAGGAACTGAAGGAAATCCTTATTAGTCAGGAAATGAGGTTGGGAAATTGATGAAATTAAAACTTGATAGGTCCCCAGGGCCTGATGCTTTGGATCCCAGAGTACTGAAGCAAGTGGCCCTAAA
This sequence comes from Chiloscyllium punctatum, assembly GCF_047496795.1. Lineage (NCBI taxonomy): Eukaryota > Metazoa > Chordata > Chondrichthyes > Orectolobiformes > Hemiscylliidae > Chiloscyllium > Chiloscyllium punctatum. The sequence goes on along the minus strand of NC_092749.1, from coordinate 7,504,219 downwards.
AATAACAGATACATAGATAATCATTTTTCAGCATTCTAAAGACTCTGGAAGAGTTCCAATGGAATGGACGGTAGCTAATGTCAACGAGGTAAAAACAATGACTGCAGATGCTGGAAACCAGATTCTGGATTAGTGGTGCTAGAAGAGCCCAGCAGTTCAGGCAGGATCCAAGTAGATTTGAAATCGACGTTTCGGGCAAAAGCCCTTCATCAGGAATAAAGGCAGTGAGCCTGAAGCTTTGGGAGATAAGCTAGAGGAGGGTGGGGGTGGGGAGAAAGTAGCAAATAATAAAATGGGTGAGTGGGGGAGGGGATGAAGGTGATAGGTCAGGGAGGAGAGGGTGGAGTGGATAGGTGGAAAAGGAGATAGGCAGGTAGGACAAGTCCGGACAAGTCATGGGGACAGTTACTGAGCTGGAAGTTTAGAACTAGAGTGAGGTGGGGGAAGGGGAAATTAGGAAACTGTTGAAGTCCACATTGATGCCCTGGGGTTGAAGTGTTATGAGGCGGAAGATGTGGCGTTCTTCCTCCAGGCATCTGGTGGTGAGGGAGCAGCGGTGAAGGAGGCCCAGGACCTCCATGTCCTCGGCAGAGTGGGAAGGGGAGTTGAAATGTTGGGCCACGGGGCGGTGTGGTTGATTGGTGTGGGTGTCCCAGAGATGTTCCCTAAAGCGTTCTGCTCGGAGGCGCCCAGTCTCCCCAATGTAGAGGAGACCGCATCGGGAGCAACGGATACAATAAATGATATTAGTGGATGTGCAAGTAAAACTTTGATGGATGTGGAAGGCTCCTTTAGGGCTTTGGATAGAGGTGAGGGAGGAGGTGTGGGCGCAGGTTTTACAGTTCCTGCAGTGGCAGGGGAAAGTGTCAGGATTGGAGGGTGGGTTGTAGGGGGGCGTGGACCTGACCAGGTAGTCACGGAGGGAATGGTCTTTGCGGAAGACGGAAAGGGGTGGGGAGGGAAATATATCCCTGGTGGTGGGGTCTGTTTGGAGGTGGTGGAAATTTGGCAGATGATTTGGTTTATGCGAAGGTTGGTAGGGTGGAAGGTGAGCACCAGGGGCGTTCTGTCCTTGTTACAGTTGGAGGGGTGGGGTCTGAAGCCAGAGGTGCGGGATGTAGACGAGATGCATTGGAGGGCATCTTTAACCACGTGGGAAGGGAAATTGCGGTCTCTAAAGAAGGAGGCCATCTGGTGTATTCTGTGGTGGAACTGGTCCTCCTGAGAGCAGATCCGGCGGAGGCGGAGGAATTGGTAATACGGGGTGGCATTTTTGCAAGAGGTAGGGTGGGAAGAGGTGTAATCCAGGTAGCTGTGGGAGTCGGTGGGTTTGTAAAAAATGTCAGTGTCAAGTCGGTCATCATTAATGGAGATGGAGAGGTCCAGGAAGGGGAGGGAGGTGTCAGAGATGGTCCAGGAAAATTTAAGGTCAGGATGGAATGTGTTGGTGAAGTTGATGAATTGCTCAACCTCCTCGCAGGAGCACGAGGTGGCGCCAATGGAGTCATCAATGTAGTGGAGGAAGAGGTGGGGAGTGGTGCCGGTGTAATTACGGAAGATCAACTGCGCTACGTAGCCAACAAAGAGACAGGCATAGCTGGGGCCCATACGTGTGCCCATGGCTACCCCTTTGGTCTGGAGGGAGTGGGAGGATTCAAAGGAGAAATTGTTAAGGGTGAGGACCAGTTTGGCCAAACGAATGAGAGTGTCGGTGGAAGGGTACTGTTGGGGACGTCGGGAGAGGAAAAAACGGAGGGCTTGAAGGCCCTGGTCATGGCGGATGGAGGTATAGAGGGATTGGATATCCATGGTGAAGATGAGGTGTTGGCGGCCAGGGAAACAGAAGTCTTGGAGGAGGTGGAGGGCGTGGGTGGTGTCTCGAACATATGTGGGGAGTTCCTGGACTAGGGGGGATAGGAAAGTGTCGAGGTCGGTAGAGATGAGTTCAGTAGGGCAGGAGAATGCTGTGACAATGGGTCGGCCAGGGTGGTCAAGCTTGAGGATCTTGGGAAGGAGGTAGAACCAGGCAGTGTGGGGTTCCCGGACTATGAGGTTGGAAGCTGAGGGTGGGAGACCTCCTGAGGTGATGAAGTTCTGTATGGTCTGGGAGATGATGGTTTGGTGATGGGGGGTGGGGTCATGGTCGAGGGGGCAGTAGGAAGAGGTGTCCTTGAGTTGACGTTTGGCTTCAGCGGTGTAGAGGTCAGTGCGCCAGACTACCACTGCGCCCCCTTTAACCGCTGGCTTGATGGTGAGGTTGGGATTGGAGCAGAGGGATTTGAGGGATGCGCGTTGTGAAGGTGAGACATTGGAGTGGGGGAGGGAGGTGGACAGGTTGAGGCGGTTAATGTCCCGGCGACAGTTGGAAATGAAGAGGTTGAGGGCAGGTAATCGGCCAGCGCGGGCTGTCCAGGTGGATGCAGTGTGTTGGAGGTGGGCGAAGGGGTCCTCGGAAGGTGGGCGGGAGTCCTGATTGTGAAAGTGAGCTCGGAGGCGGAGGCGACGGAAGAATTGTTCGATGTCACGGCGTGTATTAAATTCATTGATGCGTGGGCGGAGGGGGATGAATGTGAGTCCTTTGCTGAGGACTGATTGTTCGTCCTCAGTGAGGGGGTGGTCTGGGGGGATGGTGAAAACTCGGCAGGGCTAGGAGCTGGGATCTGGTGTGGGTGTAGAGCTGGGAGTGGGGGCGGAACCTGTAACTGGTGTGGGTATGATGGTGGGGGAATGGGGGTAGAGTCATGAGCAGGGGTAGTGTTCCCCTCGGGGTTCTGGGGGGTGGGGATAGTGACACTGGGGTCTGTGGGGGGCATGTCAGCAGAATGCAGGTGAGTGGCGCTGGTGGGGGCGGAAATGGTGGTGACCACGCAGTAGGGGTGGCGGAAGTCACTGAGAAGCTAATGTCACCCCATTCTTTTAAAAAGGAGGGAGAGAGAAAATTGGGAATTATAGGCAAATTAACCTGACATTATTGGTGGGGAAAATGCTAGAGTTAGTCATTAAACATGTAATAACTAGGCATTTGGGAAGTGGTGACAAAATCGGTCTGAGTAAGCGTGGACTCATTGAAGGGAAATCATGCTTGACAAATCTTCTGCACCTTTTATTGAGGATGTGACCAATGGAGTGGATAAGGGTGAAGCAGAAAATGTTGCGTGTCTGGACTGTCAAAAGATTCCGAAAAGATTCCAGACATGAGATTAGTCAGGAAAATTAAAGCCCATAGTATCGGAGGTAATGTATTTATATGGATAGAGAACTGATTGGCAGACAAGAAGCAGCAAATTGGAAGAAGCAGGTCCTTTTCTGAGTGGCATGCAGTGAGAGTGGGCTATGGCAAGGTTCAGTGCTGGGATGCCAACTGCTCACTATATACATTAATGATTTGAACAAAGGAACTGAATGCAATATCTCCAATTTTGCAGATGACGCTCAGCTGGGTGGCAGAGTGTGCTGTGAGGAGAATGCTAAGAGTCTCCAGGGTGATTTGGACACACTGACTGAGTGCCAAATACTTGGCAAATGTAATATAAAGTGATACATGTGAGGTTATCTACATTGGTCCCCAAAACAGGAAGGCGGATTATTATCTGAATGGTGGCAGTTTAGGAAAACGTGAGGTGCAAGGAGACCTTTGTGCCATGGTGGAACAGTCGGTGAAGGTTGTCATGCAGGTGCATCAGGCAGTGAGGAAAGCTAATGGCATACTGGCCTTCATAATGAGAGGACTGGAGTATCGGAGTAAGGAGTTTTGGTGAGGCCATGCCATGAGTATTGTGTGCAGTTTTGTTCTCCTAGTCTGAGGAAGGACATTGTTGCTATTGAGGGAGTCCAGTGAAGGTTCATTGGAATGATTCCTGGGATGGCAGGACTGACATATGGGGAAAGACTGGATCGACTAGGATGTACTCACTGGAATTTAGATTAATGGGGGGGATCTCATCGAAACATACAAATTCCTGATGGGGCTGGACAGACTAGATGCAGGAAGAATGCTCCCAACGTTGGGGAATATTAGAAGTAGGGGTCACAATCTAAGAATAAGGGGTAAACCATTCAGAATAAAGATGAGGGAGCATTTCTTCATTAAGACTTGTGAACCTGTGGAATTCTCTTCCACAGGAAACTCTTGGGACCAGGAATTTTCAAAAGGGAGCTGGATGTGGCCCCTTCAGCTGAAGGGATCAAAGGGTCTGGAGATGAAGCAGGAATGGGATACTGAGATTGTATGATCAGCTACAATCATTTTGAATGGTAGTACAGGCTCAAGGGGCTGAATGGCCTACTCCTCCTCCTCGATGTTTCAGTAGGTTTGCAGCTGTCAAAAATTGGTGGAGTTGTGGATAGTGAGGAAGGTTGTCAAAGGATACGATGGGATTTTGATTGATTGGAATGTTGGGTGGAGAAATGGCAACTGGACAAGTGTGAGGTGGTACATTTTGGGAGGTCAAATGTGAGAAGAAAGAATAAATAAATGGCAGGACTCGCAGGAGTATTGATATCCAAAATAATCTTGGGATGCAAGTCCATAGCTCCCTGAAAGTGGCAATACAAGTGGCTAAGATGGTAAAGAAGGCAGATGGCATGCTTGGCTGCATTGGATGGTGTATTGAGGATGAAATTTGGCATGTCAATTTCCAGCTGTATAGCACTTTAGTTCAGCCATATTTGAGTACTGTGTGACATTCTAGTCACCACACTGTTGGAAAGATGAGGAGACATTGGAGACGGTGCAAAAGAGGATTACGAGGATGTTGCCTGGATTGGAGTGTATTAGTGTGTAAGGAGAGGGTGGACAAAACTTGGATTGTTTTCATGAGAGAATCAGAGGCTGAGGGACAACCTTGTCGAAGTTTATAAAACTATGAGAGGCATGGATAGGATGAATAGTCAGAGTTTTTTTCTCACGGTGTAAATGTCAAATATAAGGGGACATAGGTTTAAGGTGAAAGGGGCAAAATCTTTAAAGAAGATGTGGGAGTGAAGTTGATGACACAGAAGGTGGTAGGTGCCTGGACTGCACTGCCAGGAGAGGTGATAGAAGTAGATTCAACAGCAGCACTTAAGAAGCATTGAGACAGACACATTTACAGGGAGGGAATAGAGAGATATGGACCATGTGTGGGCAGATGGGATTCATTCAGAATGGCATCATGATTGGCAGAGACTTGATTGGCTGAAGGGCCTGTTGCTGTGCAGGACTGTCCCCTGTCCCATGCTGTTGAGAGCAGGATGCTGCACCAACTCCTCCATCATTTCCCCTCCCCTACCCCCCCATGCCCACCAACCCCTACCATCACCACTAATGAGACTGAAACACAGGATACTAATACCCTGTTTGTCAGATGATCCCAGTGAATCATCCCCCATTGTCATGGATGGACACTTTCTTTATCTCAGTCACTAATATTTCATATCGAAACAACTATTTCTCAACAAACTCAACAAAATATCAGAAATTTGATCCAAATCACTGACTGCCTGTAAAAGGAAAAATGTGAGCACGGAGACCCTCACATCATCAATGCTCCTTCCCAGGCCAACCAGCAGCACCACACAGCGTCCCTCTGTCCCCACAATCCAGACCAACCATCTGACTGCCTCTTGCCTCTTGCAATGGGGAGCAACTCCTGCCCACTCCCTGTTCCACATCCTGGAATCCAGATTCATACTCTGCCCCAACACTGAGACTCCACTGATCAGCATCACAACTGGGTGTGACTGTGCATCTCACTGTCTCTCCATGCACCTACTATCTCAGCTCAGTAAAAACAATGACTGCAGATGTTGGAAACCAGATACTGGATTAGTGGTGTTGGAAAAGTACAGCAGCTCAGGCAGCATCCGAGGAGCAGTAAAATTGATGTTTCGGGCAAATGCCATTCATTAGGAAAGGCTTTTGCCCAAAACATCGATTTTACTACTTCTCGGATGCTGCCTGAACTGCTGTGCTTTTCCAGCACCACTAATCCAGAATATTATCTCAGCTCCCCAATCCTTTGAGAAACATTGAGTTCACTTTCTGTTGGAAGGTCTCAGACACACATTGCAGCTCCAGGCACTGCTCTCTCTGTATCCCCCTCTGACTGTTCTGTTCATCAGCTTCCTCCCAGCACCAGTGGTTTCTCCTCCAGACTCTGATTCTCTCTGTGCTGTCCCCAGGGCCCCATTCCTGAGCACCTCATTAAAACCATTTCACCCTCAGAAACCTGCTCAACATTTCCATCTCCCCGATCACTGCACAGTCCCTCCACCTCCTCCAAATATCCCAAGACTGTTTCCTCTCTCTCCAAATGTCTGTCTAACATGAGGACACCATGAAGTTGAAACATCATCTTCAGCTCAGCAAACAGCTACACTCTACTAACCCACACAGATATCTCCTGAGGCTAAACCCAGAGAGGGGCAATTTTGGGAAATTACTGAATCTGAGCTCAGCTTCCATTCCACAGTGAATCCATTCCTGGGTTCACTCTAAAACAGTTCCTTAAACGTCTTGATTAGAAACTTATCTTCAATTCATCCATTGGGCAAGAGATTATTGCTGGAGGCAATTGTCATGTAAATGTTACTTACTGCTTAGAAAGAGCAGGCTTCTACTCCCATAGATCCCTCCCTGCACTGAGCAGTAATAGACCCCAGTGTCATTGGGCTCTACGTTTGTGATGGTCAGATGGGCGCTGTTCCTGGAGGAGTATCTGGAAAACCACATTCGATTAGTGAGCTCTAGGCACCTTTGTGTAGAATTCTTTTTTTCACATATGGATAACAGCTTCACATGACTCCCTGGTTCTTGTCTGTACCACTGTATATCAGTATGTGTCACTGTGGCATTCCTCATGATGCACTCTAACTGGGCAGTGTGACCCTCAGTGACACGTTCCACTATCAGAGACTGGAGAGGGACTGGACCAGATGCACCTTTAGGGGAAAAACATCAAGAATGTAAGAATTAATTCTTCAGGTCACAATGTGCTGCCAGTTGTTCAAAGGGAACAAGTTCTGTATTAGATACGGATCTGGTTAAAGATTGAATCAGTGAAGCTGGAGCAGATCAAACAAACCATATCCATAATTAAATAACTTTCATAATTTTGTTGTAAATATTTAAAGAAGAGCGACAGGGTCAGTACGTACAGCGATGTTGCCTGAATAAAAGGCAGCTCCTGATTACAGCTCCCAGCCTTAGGCTCTCCCCATCCCCTGTCCTGATCCTCTGTCCCACCCCCTCCCACACCGCCTGCCCCCACCAGAGGCTCCAAGCTCCTCACAATTCCCAGTTTCTTCTCTCTGACCCCAGCCCTAGCTGGTGATCCACTGATTGGTCAGAAACTGCAGCATCTTCTGGAAATATCCCTCATTCCCTCCACATCCTTCTCACTGCTTTCCTGGGATAATCACCTATCCCTGAGTCTGACTCTTTACAATCCTCCCACTGCCATGTACACTGTTCCCTGCATATTCACTGGGACTGGGTATCACTGGCACTGAGGATTCCTCGTTACTAACTGATCCTGTGTCGCCATGTGGCCAAGAACTGCTCCCAGAACTAGAACCCAATTTCTCAGCCACATGTGTCTTGCAACAGCTTCCAATTGCCTGCCCCATCCAATTCCACCATTCCTCTCTGGCCCAGGATATATTTGTTATCATTTAAGAATAGAACTCCCCCCCCCCCCCACCCCACCCCCACCCCCCCCGGGTGGATGAGCCATTTCGATCAAATCTCTTTTCAGCTTTTCCATCTCCAAGGGGATCAGTACCAATCACTTGGATTGGAGTTGTAATGGTCCCAGTTGATGGTAATATTGGACATGTTTGATTCCAGACTGAAATCTGGTTTGGATTCTTTTTTGTATAAAACTAGCAGGTGTTTCACTGAAAAAGAAACACACAATGCAGCAAACTTGGTTTCAACAGGAGGAAAAGATTTTTTGTGATTTTCATGGTGTTTTTTTTGTGTAAGTAGAACTGAAAAAGAATATAATGAACCAAGCTATATACATAAAACACTATGTTAAAGACTGAGAAACACACAATAAAATACAATACTTTACAGATCCCAATGGGACCTCTTTGTATAACACAGACATTAGAGAGAGTACCCTTCTCTATCAAACCTATACAGGTTGACAAAACTCCAAGAACTGTCTCTGTCAGATATTTTTGTTAAAAGAAATCATAACTTCAGAAATTTTGATAGTTTGATCTTTAAATTCCACCATTGATGCAAATCTACTTTGCACTCATTCAAAATCTAAATTCAAAATGAAATAATATCAAAATCACAGAGAAACCACACATCTCACATGACCGTGTTTAGAATCTAATGTGGGGAGTGCACTCGTAATTGAGTCCGTATTAAATGCTTTACTGAATCAATAATACAGCCAATTTGTCTCTCTTCTGTATTCTGATTCAAAGTTTAAAAGCAAAGCAGTTTAATTAATGATCTCAAAAATTATTTATTTGTTATAATCAAGACTGATGTTTTAACAAGCAGAAAATGTGAAGAGTTTTACGACATAGTGATGAACCCCTCTGTTAATTAAACTAAACTGCCAGAAAAGTTTATCTTGCATCATAATATGTTAAAATATGAGTGACAGAAAACTCCCAAATTCCACTATTCGAAGAAAATACATGGCACGGTGGCACAATGGTTAGCACTGCTGCCTCACAGCACCTGAGACCCAGGTTCAATTCCCGCCTCAGGCAACTGACTGTGTGGAGTTTGCACGTTCTCCCCGTGTCTGCGTGTGTTTCCTCCGGGTGCTCTGGTTTCCTCCCACAGTCCAAAGATGTGCAGGCCAGGTGAATTGGCCATGCTAAATTGCCCATAGTGTTAGGTAAGGGGTAAATGTAAATGTAGATGTAGGGGTATGGGTGGGTTACGCTTCGGCGGGGCGGTGTGGATTTGTTGGGCTGAAGGGCCTGTTTCCACACTGTAAGTAATCTAATATATTCTTGAATTTAAAAGTGAACATTAAATAGTGACTATTCACAACTCTCTGCTCCCCTTTCTCTAAACTGCTTATTTTCTGCCTCCAACTCTGTATCAATGTTCTGTTCCAATAAGACACTTATTAAAATTACATCAACTTAATTTCAAAATCATACAGCCACTGTCATTGTTGGTGTCTATCTTCTTCCGGCTAAAGATCTCCCTGAGTCATCTTCTTTCTTTTTACTGCAAATATGTTTCATATGAAAAGGTAACTTTGATAGAGAGTGTTTCCAAACTTCTTTGCTCTCTCTCAATTGCAGTTGCTCTGTCTCTAATTTTCAAAATGTCTGCATTTTTATATCCCCAATATCAGATCATTTAATTGGTTCGATGTTGGCAAAACAATAAATTCAAACTCAATTTGGTTTTAGAATTCTGCGACATAATTTAAACTGATAGGTTAAATTTGAATTATTGTCAAAACAACAACCAACTCAGGTATCCATTTCACAGCCAAGTGTGACATATTTACAATGTTCCAGTACACTGTGAGATTGCCACCTAGTCACATCATACAGGTGCTTGTAAGGTGTCAGTTCAGAACATCATTCACTCTTTCTTAAGGTTACAGTGTATGCCTTCGACTTCATAACATTAGCGACTACATTTCTAGTTGGGATAAAGTCATATCCCATTAATTAGATTACTTACAGTGTGGAAACAGGACCTTCGGCCCAACAAGTCCACACCGACATGCAACCCACCCAGGCCCATTCCCCTACATTTACCCCTTCACCTAACACTATGTGTAATTTAGCATGGCCAATTCACCTAGCCTGCACATTTTTGGACTGTGGGAGGAAAGCGGAGGACCCGGAGGAAATTCACACAGGGAATGTGCAAACTCCACACAGTCAGTCGTCTGAAGCGGGAATTGAACCCAGGTCTCTGGTGCTGTGAGGCAGCAGTGATAACCACTGTGCCACCCACTCAAGCAAATAGCATTTGCTTGTAATCTCAAACATATACTCATTTACAGACAATCAACACAGCTCTGCAGAATTAGTTCAGGCTGTTTTTAAATAAAGCTCAAAGAACAACCATCTTGGGGGTCTAGGAACTCACATCAGGTGGTAGAATGTGCTGGCTTCTCAGAGTCCCTTCAATTTATTGTCAATGAGGATGATTCCTGGAAGTTATACATTGATGGGGGATCTTCTGACCATATTTCAAATTCTGATGGGAAATAGTTTGAAATCCTGACATTGAAAACATTGTATTTTTCCTTGTCTTTTACTGACTGAGAGGAAGAAATCATGTAACTGATCCTGCTTAAAGATTTCTTCTCTTTTTATCAGAACTAATGGATTTTTTTTTCACTGTTTTCGGTCAGTTTGACAATTTTCATTCTTTGCTCTCCTTTTGATCTGTGAAGGCACATAGTAACCTAAACCCAGAAACTGTTCCTGAGCTGTATTCAAATACAGTCAGTCCAGCAATTTAATGATAAAACCCACTTCTTACCAGTTCTTAATATTATTGATTCATTCAAAATTAATTTGAATTTTGCAAACCACAGCAGATTTTGATTTTTCTTATCCAAGTGATCATGTGGTAAATTATCTTTATGTGTCCGGCAGTCGTTCAGTTGCCTTTGTATCCACTGGCTGTCCATTCCCTGCAGGTAGCTCTCCGACCTGTGAACCAGCTGTGTCATTCGGTAAAAGAGGTGGAGGGTTGGCATTGCTAATCAGGGAGACTATCACCGCTGCACAAAGGTGGGTTGTCGAGGAGGGTTTGTCTAATGAGTGATTATGGTTGGGAGTCAGAAACAAGAAAGGAGCAGTCACTTTATTAGAAATTTTCGACAGCAACTGAGACATGGAGGATCAGGTTGAGAAGAAGAGTTTGGAAAGGTACAGAAGTAACAGGGATACTGTCTTTGGTAACTTTAAATTCCCTAATATTGATTGGAACATTGTTAGTTCAAATAGATTGGATGGAACAGTTTTTGCCAGGTGTGTCCAGGAAGGGTTCTCTGACACAATATGCAGATAGGCTGATGAGAAGAGAGGCCATATTCCATTTGGTGCTTGGTAATGAACCATGCCAAGTTTCAGATCTCTCAGTGGGAGAGCGTTTCAGTGATAGTGAACACAACTCCATGACCTTTCCGGTGATCATGGAGAGGGATAGATGCAGATGGTATGGGAAAGCATGGAACTAGGGGAAGGGGGAAATTACAATGCTATCAGACAGGATCTGGTGCACCGAAATTGGGAACAGATATTCTAATGGAAATGCAAGACAGAAGTGTGGATGTTGTTCCAGAAGCAATTGCTGTGAGTTCTGGTCATGTTTGTCCCACTGAGGCAAGGAAGGGATATGAGGGTGAAACAACCTGGGTGAGGTTGGATGTGGAACATCTAGTCAAGACAAAGAACTAAACTTACTTAAAGTTGAGGAGGCAAGGATCAGATAGGTCTTTAAAGGGTTACAAGGTAACTAGGAAGGAACTGAAGAATGGCCTTAGGAGAGCTAGAAGTGGACATGCAAATCTCCAACGGGTAGGATTAAGGAAAACCCTAAGGTGTTCCAGACTTTTGTGAGAAACAAAAGGATGTCCAGAGTGAGGGTAGGGCCAATTAGGGATAGTGGAGGGAACTCGCACCTGGAGTCAGAGGAGGTAGCATAGGTCCTCAATGAAAACTTTACTTCAGTATTCACTACTGCGAGACCAAGACATTTCTGAGGGCAGCATGAAACAGACTGATAAGCTGGGACAGGTTGATATTAGGAAGGGGAATATGCTGTAAAGTTTCAGTGACATTAAGGCTAGAAACATTCCCTGGGCAAGACAGGATAAACCCTAGGTTACGATTGGAAGCAAGGGAAGAGATTGCTGTGCCTTTGGCAATGATTTTTTGCTTCCTCACTGTCCACTGGAGTAGATGATTAAAGGGTGGCAAATGTTATTCCCTTGTTCAAGAAAGGGAATGGGGATGATCCTGGGAATTACAGGTCAATTAGTCTTATGGCTTTGGTGGTGAGAGTGTCAGAGAGGATTCTGAGAGACAGGAGTTATGATTATTTTAAGTAGCATAGTTTAACCAGAGATAGTCAGTATGGCTTTGTGAAGGGCAGGTCATGCCTCACAAACCTTATTGAATTCAATAAGCAAGTGACAAAACACATTGATGAAGTTGGAGCAGTAGATGTGGTGTACGTGGATTTTTAGCAGGCCATTGATAAGTTTCCACATGGTAGGTTCACTCAGAATATAAGGAGGCATGGGATACAGGTAAATCTGGCTGCCTGGATCCAGAACTGGTTTGCCCACAGAAGGCAGATGGTGCTGGTAGATGGACAGTGTTCACTCTGGAACCTGGTGAGCAGCGGTGTTCAACAAAAATCAGTTCTGGGATCACTGCTCTTTGTAAGTTTTATAAATGACTTGGATGAGGAAATGGAAAGATGGGTTAATAAGTTTACTCATGACACGAAGGTTAGTAAAGTGATGAATAGTGTGAAGTGCTGTTGTCGGTTGTAATGGGACATTGACATGATGCAGAACTGGGCTGATAAGTGGCAGATGGAGTTCAACCTGGAAAAGTGTGAAGTGGTTTGTTTTGGAAGGTTGAATTTGAATACAGATTATAGAGTAAAAGCCAAGATTCTTGGCAATATGGAAGAACAGAGGGATCTTGAGGTCTATGTTCATAGATCCCTCAAAGTTGCCACCCAAGTTGATTGGGTTGTGAAGAAGGTGTACAATGTTTTGGCTTTTATGAGCAGGGGGATTGAGTGTGAGAGCTGCAAGGTTATGGTGCAGCTCAATGGAGTCCTGGTTAGACCATATTGGAATATTGTGTTCAGTTCTGGTCATCTTATTAAAGAAAAGATTTGCAAGCTGCAGACAGGGTGCACAGGAGATTTACCAGGATGCTACCTGAACTGGAGAGTGCTGCAGGTAGGTACTAAGGAAGGATATGTGTTTGTGGTAGTGAGTCGGCAGGAGCTAAGGAAAAACATGTGGTTGTGGTAGTGAGTAGGCAGGTGCTAAGGAAGGACATGTGGATGTGGTAGTGAGTAGGCAGGTGCCAAGGAAGGACATGTGGATGTGGTAGTGAGTAGGCAGGTGCCAAGGAAGGACATGTGGATGTGGTAGTGAGTAGGCAGGTGCCAAGGAAGGACATGTGGATGTGGTAGTGAGTAGGCAGGTGCCAAGGAAGGACATGTGGTTGTGGTAGTGAGTAGGCAGGTGCCAAGGAAGGACATGTGGTTGTGGTAGTCAGTAGGCAGGCGCTGAGAGCCTTCCTTCGCACCTGCCTATGAAATTCTCAGCACCCTTACTCCCAACCCTACTCCCTCACATTTATCTCTCAGCCCACTTAGGCCAAACTCTTATTCCTGATGAAGAAACTAGATTTGGAATGTCAATTCTCCTGTTTCTTGAATGCTGCCTGACCAGATGTGTTTTTCCAGCACCACACTCTTCCACACTGATCTTCAGCATCTGAAGTCCTCACTTTCTCTCTGTTTCTGTTATTGCCCTGTCGTTACCAATCAATGAATGTGAAGAAACACAGGACAGAATAAAAGACAGCTTCTGGATTCAAACAGTGAGAGTGAGAACAGGAACCAATTCACAGGCAACAGAGGAACTGTTTCTGGAAGATGAAATTGTGAAATTCGAAACTGAGCTGAAATGTGAAGGAGCAGACAGACCCAAACTAACAGGAAATGGATAAGGCAGCAGTTCCCACAAATAGATTCAGAAATCTGGATCTTTGACACAGTTAAAACAACACCAAGGCAGCACTTCACAGAAAGGTGAATGTACAATGGGAACATCTATTGTCTCATCCATGTCCCTAAATTCCATGAGAAGAATTCATCATTTGGACTCTAACCCATCCCAGTGATTCTTTGATAAAACAACTAACTGCAGATACTGGAGATCTGAAATGCAAACAGAAATTGCTGGATAAACTCTGTAGGACTGGCAACATCTGTGAGAAGAAAGCAGAGTTGACATTTTGAACCTGATGACTCTTCATCAGAACCCCAGTGTTTTCTGATTTTGTTCCAGTGATTCTTTGACTGTCCTTCAAACACTGTCACTCAAATCAATGAATTGGTAATTTATTTGCTTTTAAGGAGTTCACATGATGCAAAGTTCGAAAGACTGAGTTCCAGAGAGCAGTGTTCAGAACAATGAAGATACAAAAATACATGTTTATAATCTGCAAAATCAGAAGCACAAGAGACAATCTTTATTCCATTTTACATTTTTTCACAGGTTTAGACATTAGAAGTGTACCCTTCCTAACTCCAGTACACTACTGTTTTGTCCCAGTAGTGAGGGGAAACTTGCTGATGGGAAACATTAGTTCATGTGCATGAGCCACAACCAATCCATCATAAAGAATAATGATGGAGTGACAGTAAATCAGGAAGGATTAAGAAAGATCCATTCAATCAGCAGAGAGATCAATCAGGGTAGTGCTGCTGGATGAATGATGCTTGGGCTGGGGCTGATGGGTGAATGATGATGGGGTGGAGATGATGGGTGAGTGATGGTGGGGGTTGGGTTGATGGGTGAGTGATAATAGGGGTGAGATTGATGGGTGAGTGACAATTGAGTTGGGGTGGGGCTGATGGGTGAGTGATGATAGGGTGGAGATGATGGGTGAGTGATGGTGGGGGTTGGGTTGATGGGTGAGTGATAATAGGGGTGAGATTGATGGGTGAGTGACAATTGAGTTGGGGTGGGGCTGATGGGTGAGTGATGATAGGGTGGGGTGGGGTTGATGGGTAGGTGATGATGGGGATCGGGATGATGGGTGAGTGATGATGGGGGTGGGGTGGGGAAAATGAGTGAGTGTGATAGAGGTGAGGTGGGGATGATGGGTAGGTGATGATGTGCTGCTGGTAGGGTTGATGGGTGAACAGGATTGACACACAGTACAACTTGGTCGTTCCATGACACCACAATAAGCCTGAGCTGCTGCAATTATCCAGCAATTATCAGGTTCCTGCAAGCTGTGTGGGCAAGAGTGCAGTCTGCAGGGAGAATGAGCAAACTGACCATGATACCTTGAGACAGGGAGTGATTCAAGTGTTGATAGGAAATAGCAATGTCATTGTGGGAGGGGACAGTATAATGAGGGAGCATAGATTCTGCTCACTACAGACATGGGCGTTGTTCCCAAACAATGTTCTGCCTTCCCAGTGCCAGGGGAGAGATATCTCCTCAAGCCTGGAGAAGAACCTGAAGAGGGAGGAGAAGAATTCAATCATGATTGTCCATGTTGGGACCAATGATACTTGGAGCACAAGAAAGAAAGCTTCACTGAAAGACTTTCAACATTTCAGAACTAAGTGATAAAAGTGAATCTCCATGGGAAGAATTTCAAAGTCATGGGCAAACTGGCACAGGGTAAATACAGTCAAGCATCTCAATACATGGCTCAGAGTCTGGTCTGGATGGAATGGGTTTTGGGTTGTGGGGCACTGGCACCACTCCTGGGGTAAAAAGGAACTGTTCTTCAGGGACAGGCTTCACTTGAAGCATGCTGAGACCAGTATTCTGGTGAATCAAATAACTCGGACTCTCGAAAAGGCTTTAAGCTAATCAGAAGGTGGCTGGGTTCAGGAGAAAGGGGCTGGAGTCTGACAAAGCAAAAAGAGACAACAGCTATTTGGCTCACAATACCCAAAGTGGAACAGAAACAGACAGAGGATACAAACAAAGAAAAACAGCAGTGAATAGGGTCACCACGGGAAATATGTTAATAACTCTTTACTTGAATGCACAAATTAGTGAGAATAAAAAAACTGAACTAATGGCCCAATTATGGATTAGTGTCGAGTTTTTAAGAAGACTCACAATAGGTATAAAACATTCACTCTATTTCTCCCTCTACAGATATTGCCAAACCTGCTGAGTTCTTCCAGTATTCTCCATGTTTGCTTCATAGAACATAGAACATAAAACGATACAGCACAGAACAGGCCCTTCGGCCCACGATGTTGTGCTGAACATTTGTCCTAGCTTAAGCACCTATCCATGTATCTATCCAATTGCAGGTTTCCATCATCTGCAGTATTTGGCCTTTAGTCAAACAGGAAGTAGTGGATGTAACATCGAGGGATTTTTCAATCAGTACTTGATAAAATCTCACACATTAGGCTATTAAGAAGAGTGCATGGTATTGACAGGAGTCTATAAGTATGGATAGAAGATTGGCTAACTAATAGAATACAGTGAGTGAGGATAAGGGGGAATTTTGAGGATGGCAACCTGCAGCTGTTGGAGTGTCACAGGAATCAGTGCTGGGGCCAGAAATATTTACTGTATTTATTGATGTCTTGGATGAGGAATGTGAATGTACTGTCTCCAAGTCTGTGGATAACACAACAATAGGTGGAGATGATGGTAAGTAATGACAAAAAGTGTGCACAGGGATATTGAAACAGGAAGTGAGGAGGCAAAAAATTGAAGTATAATGTGAAGAAATGTGATTCCATACACTTTGTCTGGAAGAACAGAGATGTTGAATATTATTGAAATATGAAAAACTGCAGAGAACTAGAAAATGGAGGGATTTAGGAGGCCTCATCCATGAATCACAAAAAAACTAACATCCCAGTTCTGTTGGTCAGAGGGAAGGCAAATGGAGAGTGTCATTTATTTCAAAGGAAATGGAGAATAAACTTCAGAATGTTTTGCCAACACTGCACAAAGCCCTAGTCAGACCACAACTGGAATACTGTGAAACATTTCTTGTTCCTTATCTGAGGAAAGGTGTCCTGGTATTGGAGGATGTCTCGAGAAGGATCACTAGGCAGGTAATCGGCATGGACGGACTATCCCTCCAATCCCTCTGCTCCAATCCCAACCTCGCCGTCAAGCTTGCAGATAAAGGGGGCGCAATGGTAGTCTAGCGCACTAACCTCTACACCGCTGAAGCCAGACGCTAACTCGAGGACACCTCTTCCTACCACTCCCTCAACCATGACCCCAACCCTCATCACCAAGCCATCATCTCCCAGACCATACAGAACCTCACCACCTCAGGAGATCTCCCACCCACAGCTTCCAACCCCATAGTCTGGGGACCCCACACTGCCCGGTTCTACCTCCTTCCCAAGATCCACAAGCCTGACCACCCTGGCCGCCCCATTTGTCTCAGCATGCTCCTGCCCCACTGAACTCATTTCTACCTACCACGAAACTGTCCTATCCCCCCAGACCAGGAACTTCAAACATACATTCGAGACACCACCCACACCCTCCACCTCCTCCAAGACTTCTGTTTCCCCGGCCCCCAACGCCTCATCTTCACCATGGATATCCAGTCCCTCTACACCTCCATCCGCCATGACCAGGGCCTCCAAGCCCTCCATTTCTTCCTTACCCGACGTCCCCAAGAGTACCCTTCCACCGACACTCTCATTCATTTGGCCGAACTGGTCCTCACACTTAACAACTTCTCCTTTGAAACCTCCCATTTCCTCCAGACCAAAGGGGTAGCCATGAGCACCCGTATGGGCCCCAGCTATACCTGTCTCTTTGTTGGCTATGTAGAACAGTCCATCTTGCGTAATTACACTGCCACCACTCCCCACCTCTTCCTCCGCTACGTTGATGACTGCATTGGCGCCACCTCATGCTCCCGCGAGGAGGTTGAGCAATTCATCAACTTCACCAACACATTCCATCATGACCTTAAATTTACCTGTACCATCTCTGACACCTCCCTCCCCTTCCTGGACCTCTCCATCTCCTTTAATGACGACCGACTTGACACTGACATTTTTTACAAACCCACCAACTCCCATAGCTCCTTGGATTACACCTCTTCCCACCATACCTCCTGCAAAAATGCCATCCCGTATTCCTAATTCCTCCGCCTCCGCCTCCGCTGTATCTGCTCTCAGGTGGACCAGTTCCACCATAAAACACACGAGATGGCCTACTTCTTTAGAGATCGCAATTTCCTCTCCCATCACATCCATCAAAGTTTTACCTGCACATCCACCAATATCATTTATTGTATCAGTTGCTCCTGATATGGTCTCCTCTACATTGGGGAGACTGGACACCTCCGAGCACTTTAGGGAACATCCCGACAACAAATCGACCACACCGCATGTGGTCCAACATTTCAACTCCCCCTCCCACTCTGCTGAGGACATGGAGGTCCTGGGCCTTCTTCATCACCGTTCCCTCACCAGCCGACGCCTGGAGGAAGAATGCCTCATCTTCTGCCTCGGAACACTTCAACCCCAGGGCATCAATGTGGACTTCAACAGCTTCCTCATTTCCCCTTCCCCCACCTCACCCCAGTTCCAAACTTCCAGCTCAGCACAGTCCACATAACTTGTCCTACCTGCCTATCTTCTTTTCCACCTATCCACCCTCCTCTCTGACCTATCACCTTCATCCCCTTCCCCACTCAACTATTGTACTCGATGCTACTTTCTCCCCAGCCCCACCCTCCTCTCATTTATCTCTCCACCCTTCAGGCACTCTGCCTGTATTCCTGATGAAGGGCTTTTGCCTGAAACGTCGATTTTACTGCTCCTCGGATGCTGCCTGAACTGTTGTGCTTTTCCAGCACCACTAATCTAGAATCTGGTTTCCAGCATCTGCAGTCATTGTTTTTCCCCTTTACTGTTTCCTGGGCTCAGTTTGCAGCTGGTGTTCCGAAAAGGCAACCCTGATCTCAGCCAAATTGTCAAAACCACATTTTGTGTTGGTGTTCCTCTCTTTGCTCTGGAGGTGGTGTCATCCCCAGTTTGTTCCAAATTATTGTCTGTCAGCTGAACAGCTGGGAGATGGTGTGACCACAGAGGAATACTCTACACTCTCAGTGAGTGTGAGGGTGTAGCTTGGCTCAGCTGGTCTCTCTCTCACACGTAGGACAGGAAGCTGTGACTTTCAAAACTATTTCTGGAGCTTGGCTCAAAGCTGATATTATGGTGGAATTGGCGGATGTCACAGAGCAGCTTCTGATGAGCTACAGTGGGTGGGTGAGGCTGGTATAAGACAAATGAGTGTGGCACCATGGCAGCAGATCACCTGGCAGGTGGGGCTACACACAGCAGTAACAGAGAGAAGATTGCACTCTGTCCTTGTTTCCCTCAGATGTTATGCAGAGTGTTCAGGCATCCAACTCAAAGATTTAAAGATCTCAGAGTGACAATGTGCTGACAATGAGCACAAAGAACAGGGGATACTCTCCATCTCCTGATCATCAACATCCTTCATTCAACTAACATCATCACACAGAACATGAGCTAACATTCAGCACATTCATCTTTGGAAATGCTCCCGGTTTGGAACAGATCCAGGATTCACACGGTCACAAACACTGAACTTCAAACTGGTTCACAGTTTGTCAAGTCCTGGAGGTGTTTTAATGGTACAAATTCAATGTTATTAATTTTAGAGAATTATTGAGAGTGTCAGCATGGGCCCAATGGTGAAACTCATCCTGAGTCATAAATCTGTACATTAACAACTTTATAAAAACAAGAGTTTGTCTTTCAAATCCACCCCAACAAGACCCAGTGAACACACAGACTAATCCAATCCACTCGAAGCACGCATAATGTGCAGCCTGTTCCTCAATCCCATTCCCACGGTTACTGAATGACAGAAAAGGATGGGAAGAACACTTTGTTTCCTAGTCTGTGTTCCCAGCCTGTAGAGCTCTGTGTCAGCTCCACCAAACAATCCCCAGACATTGATACATTTTCCTTGTGACACTTCCCTCCATTTCTCAATATTCAAACTTATACAATTCACACAAACCCCATAGCAGCACCACAGAAAGGTTTTTACAACACTAAACTTCTCCAAAGTAAGTACTTACCCAAAATAATGCAGACAGACAGGATCACAGCAAATAGAGTTCCACTGATCATCTCAACAGAGTGACAACTCTGTTTCTCCACACTGTTTATTGTATGTCCAGTTAATACATCGAAACACAAAGTGTCCGAGCCAAGTACAGCTTCTTTAATCTCTCGTTTCTCAGGAGGTAAAAGAATTTAAAGTGTCAGTAAAGGAGAAGCATTGACAATAAACCAATGCCTGCTCTCTTCTGCGGGAGGATAAGACTGGCGGGATTTTCTTGTGACTCAGTGAGTTTTATTTCAGCAGTGCTGCTAATTACTTATTCCGTGCAAGTTCCTCATACTTAGTCACTGAAACATTGAGAATTTACACATTTGCTGCAACTTGTGAGTGGTCAAAACCTTTATAGAAAAAACATTGGATTGGGCTTTATTGTGGAAGATGCTTCAAACATTCCAATAAAAGTAAAGGATATTGGGCAGGGAGTAAGTTCCATCACCGTCACTGAAGCAGTTGTATCAGACAAACTAATGGGGCTAAAGGCAGTTCAGCCCCTGGCCCTGATGGGCTTCCACCCTCGGATTCTAAAAGAGGGAGCTACAGAGATAGTGGATGCATTGGTTCTAATTTCCCAAAAAGCATTGGATTCTGGATTTGGAGATCCCAGTGTTGGACTGGGCTGTACAAAGTTAAAAATCACACAATACCAGGTTATAGTCCAACATGTTTAATTGGAAGCACACGAAGCTTCCATCAGGTGATTGTGGAGGACACAATTTTAAGGCACAGAATTTATAGCAAAAATTTACAGTGTGATGTAACTGAAATTATACATTGAAAAATACCTTGATTATCTGTTGAGTCTTTCACTTATTCGAATACCGTGATAGTTTCACTTCTTTCATGTGCAAATCACAAACCTTGTTGTAAAAGTTGCATTCTCGGGTTAGCTGTAAAAATTGGCGTTAGCTAGACAATATGTTGAAGGTGCTAGCCCCCTGTGTTTCTGTCTATGGCATGATGTTTAAATTGATTCTAATCTAAAAAGTGAGATAACAGAGTTTTACATGAATTCATGCAGTTTTTGAGCTCAGAGTTTTACATGAATTCATGCAGTTTTTGAGCAAAGTACAATTTAACTCTGCAAGTACAAATTCACCCCACAAAATATATGTGTGCATGTGGGTCTTTGTGTCTGTCTGTGTGTGTATGTCTGCCTGGGTTGGGGGTTGTGATTGTGAGAGAGGGTGTATATGTTTGTGCATGAGTGTAGAGTGGTCTAAGTCTCTGAGAGGATGCCTGTATGAATATGGGAATGTGTGTGTCTATAAGATTTTGTGTGTGAATGTCTGTGTGCGTGTCTGTGTATATGTGTGTCCGTGTGTGTGTGCGTGCATAGGAATGGCTGTGTGCATGTATGTGTGTGTAGGAGTATCTGTGTGTGTGTATAGTGCAATGGTGGTCATCTGTAATGTGACATGAACCCAAGGTCCCGGTTGAGGCCCTCCCTATGGGTACCAAAGTTAGCTATCAGCCTCTGCTCGGCCACTTTTCACTGCTGCCTGTCACGAAGTCTTCTTGGAGGATGATTACCCGAAGGTCCGAGATCGAATTTCCTGGACCACTGAAGTATTCCCCAACTGGGAGGGAACACTCCTGTCTGTTGATTGTTGGGCGGTGCCCATTCATCTGTTGTCGTAGACTTAGCTCAGTTTCCCCAATGTACCATGCCACGGGGCATCTTTGCCTGCAACGTATAAGATAGACATCGTTGGCTGAGTCACATGAGTACCTGCCATGTACATGGTGGGAGGTGTCCCCACATGTAATGGTGGTATCCATGTCCACACTCTGACACGTCTTGCAGGGCCTACCATGACAGGGTGATACGGAGTTGTCCTGAAAGCTGGGCAGCTTGCTACGAACAATGATTTGTTTGAGGTTTGGCTTTTGTTGAAAGGCAAGTAATGCAGGTGTTGGGTAGGTCTTGGCGAGGTGCTCAGCCTCATTGATAATGTGTTGCAGCTCACGGAAAAGTACTCAGGGATGCCCTCACAAGAATGGGGTACGATGCTCAACCCATCGACTGCCAGTTCTGACGTGCCACAGCAAGGAACCATAGTGACCTCCTCAGGAAACAGATACATGCTGCAACCAACAGGGTACCCTTGGTTGTTCGAAATTCCCAGGAGCTGAAAAACTACGCCATGTGCATACTTATCAAGGACATGCAGTAGCTATTCCTTGAACAAGTTCCACATTTGAATTATGCCCATCCCCTGCAGTGTCCTTCCCCATCCTATGCATCCTAAATCTTGCCTAATCACATCATAATTGCAATTCCCCCAGCTATGACTCTTGCAGTAAATACTTGTCCCTTTCCATCGCTAAAGTAAGCCGAACTGAATTGTGGTCACTATCACCAAAGAAACAATGATCAAGGATCATTCCTACAGGAGTAGAACATTCAGTCCATCAATTTAATCATGACTGATCATTTTCCTCAATGCCACTTTCCTTCATTATCTCCATATATCCTGATACATTGGTCTCTAGAAATCTTTCAGTTCCTGTCTTAAACATGAGGCAGCATCAGTGACTGACATACCCAAACACCCCTCAAGATGTTTGTTTGCTTATCTCCTTGCTTTGAAACAGAAATATACCTCTTAGAGATACAATACTCAGACCCTCCAGTGGTCTCACTCTCCTTGATAATATCCAAAGACAAATTCTCAGGAATGTCCTCATTTGGCATTTCAAAGATCATGTTCTTTCTGTCCTGTCCAATCATGACATTGATTAATTTTGCAATGCCCCCTTCTCTGAAGATTCCTTCAATATTCCTGCAACTGCAATCAATTTCCTGTTTATCTTCTAGCAACTGACACAATAGCAACATACAAGAAGAACCGAGAGCATACGGATCCTTAAAGTGAAGACAGTTTTAGTATGGAAGGGTGAATGTGTTGTTGCAGGTGGGAGGGTCAAAGGGCCTGTTCCTGTGCTGTATTGTTCTCTGTCCTTTGGTATGTCTCTTGTCATTACAGTTGAAACATGCTCCTTTCTGTGGTTGTAGTCTTGTTCCGTTATGGTGATAATATCTTTCTGGCTGTTCTCCAGAACCTGCTGCTCTTTCAGCCACAGACGTTTTATTCCTCCAGTTTCTCTGAAGCTTTCCAGAGGACTATTTCCCCACCCTCACTGTCTGTGTGAGATATGTTAGGGATCTGCCTGAACTCCTGCATTGCTCATCCTGAATGGCTCATCATCATCGAAACAAGCCTTTCAGTGCTCTGAATTTTCCCATGATTCCATTCTCATTAATCTCACTGCAGCAGCATGATCTGAATCCCTGACCCTACCACCTTGCTTTCTCCGACACCAATACCCAGGTCAGTTTCTTTCTTGTGGTACCAATTTTCAATTGTTAGATGCGACTTGATAGATTCAGTTATCATTATTTTTATTGAATCAGGTGGTCTTTCACTGGAGCTACACACAAGCCTGCAGATTTGGTGTTCACAATGAAACAGAAGTTTATAGCACATAGACATTAATATAAAATATAGTAAACCAAACTATTTGCATATAAACTAATTCAATGAAAATTGAATGCACATGGAAATAATAAAATCCCATTTATGCAAACACCACCACTTTGCAATAGTCACCTCCCAGGGAATATCCTTTTCCATCATGTTGATATGTTTGACTTAACTCTTTATTTCCAGAGGTTTGAGCCTCTTCGAGGCTGTCCCTTGATTTTTCACACAAATGAGCTGAAGGTGCAAGTGAGTTCTGCAGAATTTGGAGACCCAGAGTCAAGAGTATAGTGGTGGAAAAGCGCAGCAGGTCAGGCAGCATCTGAGGAGCAGGCGAATCAATGTTTCAGACAAATGAGCTGAAACTTTCTTAGTTTTAAGTAATCCCTTTCAACATCAACATTAATTTAGACATTGTGACATTACTCCAAACCCACTCAATAGCTTATGACTTTGTACTTTCGAGCTGTCAGTGTCTGTGAACCTTGACACTCCTCTCTGACATTTCCTTCTGATAGCAGATCACTGTCAAGTTAATTTATCCCTAGCCCCCAACAATATCACTCAGGCATTTGTTTACAAATACTGGATTTGTGGTGCTGGAAGAGCACAGCAGTTCAGGCAGCATCCAACGAGCAGCGAAATCAACGTTTCGGGCAAAAGCCCTTCATCAGGAATAAAGGCAGTGAGCCTGAAGCATGGAGAGATAAGCTAGAGGAGGGTGGGGGTGGGGAGAGAGTAGCATAGAGTACAATGGGTGAGTGGGGGAGGAGATGAAGGTGATAGGTCAAGGAGGAGAGGGTGGAGTGAATAGGTGGAAAAGAAGATAGGCAGGTCGGACAAGTCAAGGAGACAGTAACTGAGCTGCAAGTTTGAAACTAGGATGAGGTGGGGGAAGGGCAAATGAGGAAGCTGTTGAAGTCCACATTGATGCCCTGGGGTTGAAGTGTTCCGAGGCGGAAGATGAGGCGTTCTTCCTCCAGGCGTCAGGTGGTGAGGGAGCGGCGGTGAAGGAGGCCCAGGACCTCCATGTCCTCAGCAGAGTGGGAGGGGGAGTTGAAATGTTGGGCCACGGGGCGGTTTGGTTGATTGGTGCGGGTGTCTCGGAGATGTTCCCTAAAGCGCTCTGCTAGGAGGCGCCCAGTCTCCCCAATGTAGAGGAGACCACATCGGGAGCAACGGATACAATAAATGATATTGGTGGATGTGCAGGTGAAACTTTGATGGATGTGGAAGGCTCCTTTAGGGCCTTGGATAGAGGTGAGGGAGGAGGTGTGGGCACAGGTTTTACAGTTCCTGCGGTGGCAGGGGAAAGTGCCAGAATGGGAGGGTGGGTCGTAGGGGGGTGTGGACCTGACCAGGTAGTCACGGAGGGAACGGTCTTTGCGGAAGGCGGAAAGCGGTGGGGAGGGAAATATATCCCTGGTGGTGGGGTCTTTTTGGAGGTGGCAGAAATGTCGGCGGATGATTTGGTTGATGCGAAGGTTTGTAGGGTGGAAGGTGAGCACCAGGGGCGTTCTGTCCTTGTTACGGTTGGAGGGGTGGGGTCTGAGGGCGGAGGTGCGGGATGTGGACGAGATGCGTTGGAGGGCATCTTTAACCACGTGGGAAGGGAAATTGCGGTCTCTAAAGAAGGAGGCCATCTGGTGTGTCCTATGGTGGAACTTATCCTCCTGGGAGCAGATATGGCGGAGGCGGAGAAATTGGGAATACGGGATGGCATTTTTGCAAGAGATAGGGTGGGAAGAGGTGTAATCAGGTAGCTATGGGAGTCAGTGGGTTTGTAAAAAATGTCAGTGTCAAGTCGGTCGTCACGAATGGAGATGGAGAGGTCCAGGAAGGGGAGCGAGGTGTCAGAGATAGTCCAGGTAACAAAGACTGGCTCTAGTTAGCTACAATATTTCTGTCCTCTCCAGGTGTCAACTTCTCATCAATTCCGCAGGAACAATGTTGCAGGAATTACACATCCTCCTCCCTCCTGCACCATCTCTCCAGCCACCCATCCATCTGCTTGATCCTTCTGTTGATCTACTCACCTGTCCATGGTACTAGGAGGAAATGCTGATTCCTTTCCTAGCTTCCTAAACTCTTACCGCTTGAGCACAGTCCTCTTTCTGCTTCTGTCATTGGGCTTTTTGCGAAGTGGGACTGCTGACGGTTCAACCTCAACCCTTTCAGAGCACTCTCCAGTCACTTGATAACTCCATTGATAGTGGGACCAGACAGACAGCACCATAAATGGGTTCCTTCCTGTGGGTGCAGCAACACCTATCTATTCCTCTGACCATAGAATCCATTTTCATGTACTTTTTCAATAAACATCATAAGCCCCTGATGTAGCTGGGGTTCCCATGGTAATATTGACTCATCTCCTCAGAGGGATCATCATTCACACCAGTCCCCAGAGCAGAATACTGGCTAGAGAGTGAGTTATACTCAGCAGGGCATTGGGAGGATTGTGTGTTTCAGGGAAAGGTGATCATTCTGAGGAAAGTAGAGAGCTGAATGGAAACTTCCCAGAAGAGGCTGCAGTACCTGAGCAATGAGTGGATCAGGGACCAAGGAATAGGATACATGAAGCATTTAAAGAATCTGTTGGAGACAGGGAGTGGGGAGAATCTGAGGCTGAAAGCTATAATTAGAGACTGCCCATTATTCAGCCAATGTCAGTCTGCACTCTGACCCAGCTGCTCCTCTTTAAATATTTACATTAGTATTTACATTAAACATCAAGCCTGAAACATTTACATTAAATATATTTAATTACTCAAACACGCTTTATTGGATCTGCTTCAACTCCACTGGTTCAACCTTAAACCAGTTTCCTATTTAATAAAGATGTGTTCCCCCTGAACTGTCTCTTTGAACAACTGGCAGCACACTTATACCTTGAGAATTGCTTCTGAAATACTCAATATTTTCTTCTCTCAAAGTGCAAATCCTCCAGTCCTTATTCAATTTCCAAACTTGGAATGGGTCACTAAGAGTCACACTGCCCGATTACAGTGCACCATGAGAAATGCCACATTAAACAGCTTTAAATCCTACCAGGGTGCCAAAGATGCGAATTTTAACACATGGTACATGTGGTTCCACATGATGGAGCGCCATATTCGCTGAATGATTCCAGTCTTCCATGGACCCCTCCAATAACAGCGTCATTCTGACAAGCACAAACGTGCAGCCCTCTGACATTGGGGTGGACGCTTTGGTGAGGGTGCAAAGAAGGTTTATGAGGATGTTGCCTGGAATGGAAGTTGCTAGCTATGAAGAGAGGTTGAATAGGTTAGGTTTGTTTTCATGAGAAAAAAGCAGATAGAGGGGGTCCTGATTGAGGTTTACAAAATCATGAAGGATATAGACAGGGTAGAGAGAGATAAGGTTTTTATTTTCCCAGGGTGAAGGATTCAATAACGAGAGGTCATGCTTTCAAGGTGAGAGGTGAAAAGTTTAAGAGGGATACACGCGGCAAGTACTTGACACAGAGGGTGGTAGGTGTCTGAAATGCATTGCCAGCAGAGGTGGTCGAGGCAGGCACGGTAGATTCATTTAAGATGCGTCTTGACAGATGCATGAGTAGGTGGGGAGCAGAGGGATACAGATGCTTAGGAATTGGGCGATAGGTTTAGACACTGGATTTGGATTGGCTCAGGCTTGGAGGGCTGAAGGGCCTGTTGGTGGGCTGTAAATTTTCTTTGTTCTTTGTTCTTCTGAACTGAGGTAAGGCTCATTGGTCTATAATTATCAGGGTTACCTCTACTCGCCTTCTTGAACAAGGGGACTACATTTGCGATCCTCCAGTCTTCTGGAACTATTCTTGGAGACAATAAAGATCAAAGCCAAAGGTGTGACAATCTCTTCCTTGGCTTTCCAGAGAATCTTACGATAAATCCCATTCATTCCAGGGGTCTTATTGATTTTCAAACCTTCCAGAATTGCTCACACCTCCTCCTTGTCAACCTCAATCCCATCTATTCTAGTAGAAGACTTTATCTCAACATTCTCCTCAACAACATTGCCTTTTTCTAGTCTGAATACTGATGAAAGATATTAATTTAGTGCTTTCCCTATCTCCTCTGACTCCATGCACAACTTCTCACTCCTATCGTTGATTGGCTGTCATCTTACTCTGGTCATTTTTTTATTCCTGATATGCTGATAAAAAGCCTTAGGACTTTCCTTGATCCTATCTGCCAATGACTTCTCAATTCCCCTACTGGCTTTTCTTTGTTGTCTCTTTAACTCTTTCCTAGCTAACTTGTGACTCTCACGTACCCTAACTGTGCCTTCACATCTCATGCTAACATGAGCCTACTTCTTCCTCTTAACACAAAATTCAACTTCCTTAGTAAACCGCAACTCCGTCTCTCAACCACTTCCTCTCTTTCTGACAGATACACACTTATCAAGGGCACGCAGAAGCTGTTCCTTGCATAAGTTCTACATTTCAGTTATGCTGAAGTCACTTTTTAATCCAACTCTGCATAAACTATATGAATGCCTCCAATTAATATTTACTCTTTCAATAATCTCTCTGGAAAACATGTAGGATCATTAGGCAACATCAGGACTTGCTCCAGTGTCTCTTAAGATCTGTCTTGGTTTACCTCCTTGCTTTGAAGCTGAAGGTAATACTCCCCTCAAAACTCAGACTATGTAGTGGCCTCACTCTCCTTGTTTATATTTAAAGACATTCTCTGGACAGTTCTGGTTTCCCTCTCCCTCAAAGCATTCATGTTTTCTCTGCCCTACATTATTGTTAGAATAGTTATTGATTTTTGTGATGCATCTTTTTCTGAAAATTCTTTTGATTGTCCTCTGATTCTAATCAGCCTCCCATTGAACTTCCAGCAATTGGCTTTGACATGTTAATGGTTGTCAATCAGGAGCAGCATGATGACTCAGTGGTTAGCACAGCTGCTTCATAATGCCAGGCATCCAGGTTCAATTCTGTGGAGTTGCACATTCAGCCTGTGTCTGTGTGGGTTTCCTGCAGATGATCCAGTTTACTCCCACAATGCAAAGATATGCAGGTTAGGTGAATTGGCCATGCTGAATTACCCATCGTGTTCAGGGATGTGCAGGTAGGTGCATTACTCAGAGGTGAGTGTGTTGCTTGTAAGAGTGTTAATGTGGATTTCTCAGGCTGAAGGGATTCTATGATTCACTTTTTGGTCCAGTCTTTCTCCTTTATTCCTTGAAAATCTTTCTAGTGTGTTCTAGAACATAAGACTATGAATTGATATGAAATAGGAAAAGGAGTAGGCCATTCTACCCTTCGAGCCTTCACCCCATTTCATAAGGTCACAGCATGCTCCGACATTTCCTCATCCACTTTCCGGCATTTCCCAAATAACCTTTGATCCCTGACTGGTCAAAAACCTATCTATCCACATTCGTGCCCTTCCCCGGTAACTCATCAAGAATCTGTCAATCTCAGCCTTAAATGTAAAAGGATTCTGCCCCCACAGGTCTTTGTGGTAAGGAGCTCCAAAGTCTCGCAATCCTCTGAGAGAAGAATTTTCTCCTCATCTCAATCTTAAATTGGTGCTGCTTTATTCTGAGATGAAGCCCTCTGACACTCGACTACCCATGAGGGGAAATATCCTCTCAGCATTCACATATCAAGCCCCTTAGTAATCTGATAGGGTTCAATGAGAACACCTCTCATTCTTCCAATCCCCAGCCTGCTTAGCCTTTGTTCAAAAGACAATCCTTCCCATCCCAAGGTGTATCCCAGTGAGCCTTCTCTGAACTGCCTGCAATGAAATGATAACTTTGTTTAATAATGGACCAAATCTACTGACAGTGCTCCAGAAGTAGTCTCCCCAGCCCCTAGTCCAGTTGCAGTAAAAGTTCCCTACTCAAACACTCTAACCCCCTTTGAAATAAGGGCCAACATTCCTTCAATTTTCCTGATTACCCGCTGCCCTTGTTTGCTAGCTTTCAGAGTTTCATGGTCAGCTAACCCCAAGTCCCATTGTGTCACAGCTTTCTGCAGATTTTCTCCATTAAAATAATTCCTTGTTCCATGGTTGTCCCTTCCAAAATGGACAGTTGCAGATTTTCGCCATGTTATATTCCCAACACAATGCCCACTCTCTTATTTTACCGATATTTCTCTTTAAACTGTTTGTATCCCTCTTGGTGGAAAACTCCAAACAATGCAATTGTTATCTCTGTCGCCCCCTCTTTTAGGATTCAAGGATTCAAGCCCTCAGGGTCATGGGAAGTATCTGCCTTTTACCCCTTTATTTCATCAAACACTTCTTCTCTATTAATGATGATGGTATTTAATTGCTCCTCCTATATTCTTTCATATTAATGTGATATTTGACACATCTTCCAAGGTAAAGACTGATGCAAAATAACTGTTTAATTCCTCACCAATACACTTGCTTCCCAGATCCATCTCTACAGTTTCATTTTCTAAGTGGCAATTTGACTGGTCTCAACATTTTTATATATTTGATGAAGCTTGTATTGTCAGTTTTTATGTCCATCACTGGTTTTCTCTCAATTCATTTCATCTTATTTTCTTTATCTTTATTGTCTTTTTAGTTCTCAAAAACACCGAACACGAGACTCCTCTTTGATATCTCCCCAACATGCACCTTCCGTTTACCCTACCCCCAACCCCCACACACTAGGCCTTCTCATCACAAGGACTGCTACTGCACACAACCCATTATCACCCACTAAATGTTCCCATCAGCAATGATTCATACTCCCAGGTTGCCCTCCCTGTATCATGGTGCTGGGATCAGTTTGATCACCCTCCCGATAGCCTCCAGTCTTATCCACACAAGGAACAAGAAGCTAAAACCTGTTAGACAGCTCAAGGTCCAAAGCATCTTCTGCAATGCCTCCTCAATTCCTCTACATCCCTGACTTAGAATCACACCAGCCGGTCCCTGATAATTGACTGAATTTGAGGTGTGACTGCCTCCTGAAACAATGTCTGAGTAATTTGCGCCTCCTCTCTGATGAGTCAATGTTTGAAGCTATGACTCCAGCTCAGCAACTCTAAGTCAGAGTTCACCAAGAAGCCAACACTTGCTGCAGCTGAGCTGCACTATGAACCACAATGGGGTCCACCAGCTTATAGCACATCACCTAGTCCCTCATCTGTATATTATTCATTTAGTACATCGTTTTTTTTTCAATTTTATATTTGTCTTTTCGTTTGTAATCTGTCAAGTATTTCTCATTTTGATCGTTAATCAAAAATTAACTTCTAATAGAGAGACAAATGGACAGATATTACCAACCGGTGGCCTTCAGGTTTTCCTGTGACATCACTCTTTGTTTTGTGCTGGGTCCCTGATCCTGAGCTTCAATTTATCCTGTTAATCAAAACCTGACAAATTATCACCCAAACAGCAAGTAAAAGCACCTCTTCCCCCAGCACTGAACTCCCACGCTGCTCCAAAACCTCAGAGATGTGTATTCACTCGGGCTGTGCCTCACTCTGGATGTGATCTCTCTTTCCAGATCATTTGAAAATTATTGATATTCCGTGATGACAATTTCCTTTACATTCACATTTATTTTCTGTACCGGAGTGACCGAAATTCCTGATCCTTGCTTTCTCACTTGCCAATTCTACAAATGTCCCATTTGATTTCTTTCTTGTCATGCTAATATTCAATCGATAGATCCAAGTTTCATTATTTTTATTTAATGAGGGGGTCTTTCACTGCAACATAAGCAGGCAAGGCTGCAGCTTGGCTTTTAACAAGACACAGAAGTTTATTACATAACAGATATTAAGATAAAATAGAATAAAGCAAATTATTTATGTGTAATACAATTCAGTAAAAGTTCAAAGCACATGGAAACAATAAAATTACCAGCAACATCCCTTCACAGTATTCATCTGGAATTCAATATATTGGTCACACTGGAGTTTCAATTTCAGATGGACAAAGGAAGTCAGAACATTTTGAGCCATTGCCAAGTTTCACTGGGTTTATTTTTGAATTCATATTGAAACATTTATTAATGATTCATGCTTTATTTTTGTGAACTCTTTTTAAATGTCTTTTTTTATTGAAATAATTAACCCCACTGTTGCACACCTCTAATCTGTCCTTTCTACTAAAACTTGATTTGGACGATATCAGAAATTTCAAACAAGTTTTAATTTATTGAGACTTTTTCTTTGAAAGGTGCAAATTCACCAGTCCTTCTCCAGTCTCCGATCATCGAACGTATCACAGAGGGTTACAGTGCAGCATGAGGAATGCCGCAGTAACACATACCAATATTCTCTGGGATTGGGAATAACCAAGGAATAACATGGAATGGGTTTCAATACATGACATGAGGATCATCACACAATGGATCCCAGGATTCACTAAGTGATTCCACTCTTCCAGAGATTCCTCTAATAACAGCTTCATTCTGACCATCATAAACATACAACCCAGTGACGCTGGGCATTATTACTGGAAAATTTGGGGAGACATCAGTAGGAATTGAACCCAACTGATTGTAATGGGTAGATCCTGTTGATCTTAAAATAATCTGACACAGCAAGCACTTCCACATGGATTTATTGGACAGGTCAACATGTTAAGTTCCTCTGGTAGAGAGATAGCAGAGAGTTCAGTATGAAAATAGAACAGCTACCATTTCTTGTTTTACTCAGAGATCGAATAAACTGTTTCTCCTCTTGGACCAGTTCCTCAATCTCAAACTCTTTATCTTTTCTCTGTCTTTCTGCTTCCCCATCTCGTTTGTTCTCAGTGTTGTATTTGACATTCTCCTGTTTCTATCTGGTTTTGTTTTGTTCATTTTTGGGTGGTACTTGTTGTCCATCGTGAACAGCTCTTGAGAAGAAATGTCTTCACCGAGAGAGTGGTGACAATGAAGTCTGTGACAATAAAGCTAATGAAATTCAATACAGGCTCCTCAGGCACCACTGCTGTCCACTTCCCTTTACCCTCACTGCCAATTCAATCATGATTTGGAGATGCCGGTGTTGGACTGGGGAGTTGTGCGATTTTTATCTCAAGCATACAAAGATAAACTCGTAAGTTATTCAATAACATTCCTGTGTGATGTCACTGGAGTACATTAATTTCTATTGATCAGATTTGTGACATTATTCTTTGTGAAGTATCTCACTTACTGGGTTCCTTCATTAGCTTTGGGCCTTGTTGTCTACATTCCTCACAGTCGACACAGATAACAAAATCCCCATGGCAGGTGAATACGCCGAGTAAATAGACAGTCTGTGGTTAGTAGTGAGTGCCTATTTGGCTTCACAGTCACCTTCATTCCTTTTCCATATAGAAGCCTGTAGCTGCTCCCAGTATTCACAAAGTGCTTAGTGAGCCCTTCAGCAAAAATCTTCAAAAGAGCAACTTCAGTGTAATTCTGCTCTGACCTGAGATTTGATTTGACTGCACTGTATCTCCTGTGTTGATTGTAAAACTACTTTTATAATGTAGCATAAAGAATCCGTGAAACCTTTGGTAATATTTTGCTGTGATTTGTTTGTTACGTGAGAAATATTGAAAAATATGCTGAAGGATGTCAACTTCTACAACAACCCATCAGGACTCTCAGAAAGTGTCCCTAGTATCTCTGAATGTGTTGCAGACTCTCAGACTCTCCTGATCTGGGATTTATGCATTTGGTTTAGGGAGTGCAGAACCTATCATTCTGGGCTGTTAGACAAAGGGGAGACAAAACATGATTCCTTGCAATTCTCCCTCACTTGGCTTCTATTCCCTAAGCAGGCCTCAGAACTTTCTTCCATCAAACTCTGAGTGTCTGTTTTACTTTCTTGTAAATAACCTCAGTCACTGCTGACTGTGTCCTTGGTTTTTACAACCATCAGTGAGATTCATATGATTTTAATCGAGCCCGAGGTAACATTCGGGATGTTTGTAAAAAAGGTATTCCTGTTGTGTTATGATCACAATTGGTCTTGATGCGTTTTTTTAGTCTTTTAACTGATTTCATACATCATCAAACCGAATTTTTAAGGAGGTGAATATTGAACACACTCTCTCTGACTAAAGGAATTAATGTTAAAAGCTTTGAATTTTTAATTGTCCAGTTAACACTACACATGATGGGCAGCACGGTGGCTCAGTGGTTAGCACTGTAGCCTCGCAATGTCAGCAACCTGGGTTCAATTTCTGCCTCAGGCAACTGTCTCTGTGCGAAGTTTGCACATTTTCCCCTCTGTCTGCATGGGTTTCCTCCCACAATCCAAAGATGTGCAGGTCAGGTGAATTGGCAATGCTGAATTGCCCATGGTGGGAGGTGTATTAATCAGAGGTAACTGTAGGGTGGGGGAATCTGTCTGGGTGGGTTACTCTTCAGAAGGTTGGTGTGGGCTTGTTGAGTCAAGGGACTGTATCCACACTTTATGGAATCTAATGAGTGTTTGACCAATATTTATCAATTGCCAGCAACTTCATACTTGGTCATTTTTAATACCTTGAGTTCTTGCCAGGGTCAACAATGATTTTGGTGGCTCTGCCAAATATAATTGTTTCATAGCCTCCAGAATGCATACAGTAACATACCCCTTGAGGAGAACTGAGGGATGACCTCCTTTCCAATGCACTCCTGCTTTCAGTCTATTCTCATTGTCCTTTCAGTGTTGGGAAATCAGGGAACAATTAAATTCTCAGATTTTCTGCACTGTTATTGAAAAATTTGATTATTTTCTGATGAGAATTCTGACACTATTCTCTCAAATTACAACATTTACTAGGTTCTACCATTACCTTTGTGCAAAAAACCAGCCTGTATTTCCCAGCCCACACACAGCCTGATACTGCCTGACAAAAAACCTGTCACAGTGAGGAAGGAATCTTTGCCTGTTATAACAATGTAATTTAAGTGAATGGTTGCACATTGTACCTGAGAAGGAAGGTGAAATGTACTGCCTGCTGGCCTCTCAGGTCACTATTCTTGACTCTGTATCTTCATTTTATTTTGCCCATCTCTCTGACTGCAAGCAGATGAAGCAAGCGTTACCAGGTGTAGTACAGAAGGACCTATTTACACCCACAACAGCCACATGCATGCATGCGGACATGCGTAACACACTCACACACTCATCTACACACACACCAAAAACACACACATGCACACTCATCTGCACACATATGAGCACAATACATGCAGAAAGTGTACACTCATTTCCATAAATATCAACAACACACATTTATCCAAATACGAAATGCATACAATTTACACTCATGCGCAGAAATGGCCTCACTCATATACAAACACACTAATCCACAGAGACAATCATATACATTTGTGTACATAAACTCTCTCTCACATCTAAACTTATGTACATGTACATTCAACACTGCGTACACTTCAACACATACACGTACACATACTCTCTCCCACATACGTGCACACACAGAAAGACAGACACATACAGATGTAGGTACACTCAAAACACACAAATGCGGTTGTGTAAACACATATATACACATTCCTGAAGAAGAGATTATGCCCGAAACGTCAATTCTCCTGCTCCTTGGATGCTGCCTAGCCTGTTGTGTTTTTCCAGCACCAAGTTTTTCAACTCTGGTCTCCAGCATCTGCAGTCCTCACATTCTCCACATATATACACACACTGAGAAATACATACACAAACTCTCAGGCTTACAAATACGCACACATTCATCGAATCATATAATTACTACTGTGTGGAAACAGGTCATTTGGCCCATCAAGTCCACACTGACCCTCGGAAAACCATCCCACCGAGCCTGTTTTCCTACCCTATTCCTGTAAGCCTGTATTCCACTAGCTTCTCCCCCTAGCCAGAACATCCCTGGAGACTGTGGGCAATTTAGCTTGGCCAATCCATCGAACTTACATATCTTCAGACTGTGGGAGGAAACTGGAGAACCTAGGGGAAACCCACGCAGAAATGGGGAAAATGAGCAAACTCTTAACAGTCAATCAAGGATGGAATGGAAACCTGGATCCCTGGCAATGTGAGGTAGCAATGCAAACCACTGAGCCACCATGCTGCCCAACATACATGCAGACACACTCACCACAGCATGCAGACACCAACACACACCACAACTTGCGTATGTAACACGCACCAGAAACACCAACACACACACTCACGTGCACAAACTGTCAAATACACAAACACACAACCACAGACAGACACATACACAAAGGGAACTTTAATTGCAATTGTTCTATGTCCAAGCTAATTGTCACAGTCACAAAATTGTGAATCTTACCCGTGACCTGGAAGTCATAGAGTTATACAGCAAGGAAACGGACCCTTTGGTCCAACACATCTGCACTGACCAGATATTATTATCTGATCAAGTCCCATTTGGTAGACTTTGGCCCATATTATTTGAAACACTTTCTATTCATGTACATATCCAGGTGCCTTTTTAATGTTCTATTTGTATCTAACTCAACAAACTTTCCGGGCAGGTCTTCCCAGACACACACTATCCTTTGCATGAAAAGGTTGCCCCTCAGGTTCCTTTTAAATCTTTCCAATATCATGTTAAACCTATGCCCTCTATTTTTGGACTCCTTTATGCTGAGAAAAATACCTTGGCAATTCACTTTATCCATGCCCTACATAATTTTATAAAATTCTTTAAGGTCACCCCTCAGTCACCGATGCCGAACATGAGGCAATCATCAATGATCATCCCCATTTATGACCTTCTGATTGAGGAAGGTCATTGATGAAGCAGCTGAATATGGTTGGGCCAAGGACATTACCCTGAGGAATTCCTGCAGAGATGTCCTGGAACTGAGATGACTGACTTCCAATGATGATGACCATCTTCCTATGTCCCAGGTGTGCCTCAATGGAGAGTTTGCCCCCAATACCAATTAATTTCAGTTTTACTCAAGCTCCTGGATGTCACACTCAATCAAATGCAGCCTTGATGTCAAGGGCTGTCGCTCTCACCTCATCTCTGGAATTCAGCTCTTTGACCATGTTTGAACCAAGGCTGGAATGAGGTCAGGAGCTGAGCAGGCTTGAAGGAACCCAAACTCAGCATCACTGAGCAGGTTATTGCTGATCTGCTGAAGACACCTTCTATCACTAAACTGAAGATCAAAAGTAGGTTGATGGGGCAGCATTAGATGGGTTCGATTTGATCTGTTTTTTTATGCAAGGAACACGTGCTGTGTTCTTCCATTATTGAGGGTGTGCATTTTTATGCAGCCTCATCCTCCAATGAGTTGTTTAATTGTCCACCTGTATTCATGCCTGGATGTTGCAGGACTGCAGAGCTCAGATCTGATCCACTGTTTAGTAGCTTCACCAGGTTGATATCTCATTTTCAGTGATTCCTGATGCTGCTCCTGACATGTCCTCATGCACTCTCCATTGAACTAGGGACAAAGCCATGGCTAAATAAAAACGAGAAAAAAAACTATTGATGCTGTAAATCAGAAACAAAAATAGAAATTACTAAAAAGGTTCAGCAGGTCTGGCAGCACTGTGAAGATAAATTTGAGTTAATGTTTTGGGTCTGGTGACCCACCCTCAAAACAGATGGTAACTCAGAAAATTTAGTTTCAAATTATTTGACCTGAATTTTCCCATATCCTCGCCCTCAATCCTACATAACATGCCTTATTATCACATCGTCTTCCCCCACTAAGTCTCCATTAACAGCTAGTAACTCACCTAGCTGAAGCCTAACCAAAGTGCTGTACAGCTGTAACATAACCAACCAGCACTTATAAACTGTACCTCAACTGAAAATTGCAAGCGTCCCAAATGCCTTTTCTTTCTTTTTGTAAATATGTTTATTCGCAAATTTTTAACTTTACAAACATATAAAATTATTGGAAAATACAATCAATAACAAATATCAGTGTAATAAAAGAAAACACAAATTACAATACAAGTATTGTCTACTAACTACTAACCTACTCTATAATACAAAATATAACAAGCCTGTTAAAATGCCCAGCCACCTTCAGGGATCTGTTGCACCCAGTGGTCGGTGTGGTTGAGGCAATCCCTATCTTGCCAGCCAGTGCGCAGCCCTTCATCAGGGCTTTTGCCTGAAACGTTGATACTTCTGCTTCTTGGATATCATGTGACCTAGTGTGTTTCTCCAGCACCACACTCTCAGCTCTGATCTCCAGTATCTGCAGTCCTCACTTTCTCCGAGCTCGAGGTAAGGAGGGGTTTACTTAACTTGAATTTTCTGCAGAGCTTTGCAGGGCTGATGTTTGCAACAGAAAATGGGAGAAGGTGGAGGAGTTATCCTGTTTATGGAGTTGATACTTGCTTTAGCTCTGCAACTGCATTGTTCTATACATCCACAAAGTTTGAACTCACACAACACCAGATTATAGTCCAACAGGTTTTCTTGAAATCACAAGCTTTTGGAGTGTAGTCCCTTCTTCAGGTGAAGTGCCCCTCATGTTCTTTTGAAATCTTTCTCTGCTCATCTTAAAAATGTGTCCCCCATCTTTGAATTCCCCCATCCGAGGGACAATGCCCATGATATTCACCTGATCTTTGCCCATCATGATTTTATAAACCTTTGTAAGGTCATTCCTCCACCACCAATTCTCCAGTGGAAAAACTCCCAGGCCATTTTGTAACTCAAACCCTCCATTCCTGGCAACATCCTGGAAATCTTTTCGGAACCTTCTCCAATTTAATAATTTTCTTCCAATAGCAGGGTGACCAGAACTACACACAGTACTCCAGAAGAGGCCTAGTTTGAGGGTCGGTGGGGGTGGTGGTATATATTTCAGACAAAATGGCAGCATGGGATGAAGGATATGTAACAAGTAACTGACTGATCTGTGGAGTACGGACTAGTTTTCCGTGTCAAGGTCGTATGCCTGCTAACAACAATGTGATTGTTAACACTTCAACTGATGGAGGAGCAGCGCTCTGAAAGCCTGTGATTTAAAATTAATTTATTGAACTATGTCATGTGACTTCCGATTGTGTTCACCCCAGTCCAACAGCGGCGTCACCATATTATTGCATGTTGAACAGCTTGTGAGTGTGAATGATTATCGTCAGAAGCCATCGGACCTCTGGAAATTGAGGTGGAGTCCTTTTCTCTGCAGTAAAAGCTAACGAATGCCCGAAGAAAGCCAGTTTATTCTCCCTTCCCAGCTGCTGCAAGCTGTTGCTTTTTACAAGAATTTGTAAACCAGTCATAAAGTGTTTTCTAAAAGGAATTGTAAAACACTTGAAGTGAGAGAGAGAGAGAGAGAGAGAGAGAGAGAGAGAGAGAGAGAGATTGACAAACAGCAAATCGCAATGAACAAAATAACAATTGCAATGAATTCTGTAGACAGGGACTATTGAATTGATTTGTACTAATTACTTAATTATTAAGTTATGATATAGAAAGCTACAAGTCACATTAAATTTCATTTATTTTTCAATTGTGAATATGCCATTTTTGAAACTACTGTTACATCCTTGACTCCATTATATCAGTTCCTCACTGTGGCCTCCCAGTCCCTGCTCTCCTTTAAGTCTGCTGTTTTCTCTCAGATATTTCTGTTTTATCAAAACAATAATCATCAACATCACAGGCTTACATGCAGAATAATGTAACTTACAACGCAGACTGAGACCATTCAGTTCATCAAGTTTGCACTGTTGCACAATAATTAGTTTAGAGTAAAATTTCTCAAGGAGTTTTCAAAGGTTCAGTTGAGCAAGGGATATATTCAGCCAGTTAACTGAAACTGTGATGGTCTGGTAAAGTATTATCAATGAAAGGAAAGCATTCTAGACCAGGATACCATGGAATGAAGCTCACAGGTAAAGGAAACATTTTGCTTTCATGATAACACATTGCTTGTTCATAATCCATTCCAGAAATCCTCAGCCACAGGAAGCAGTTGACACCAAAGCACTGAATGTTTTCAAGAAGGCATTAAATATAGTTCTGAGGGCTGAAGGGATCAAAAGGTATGGAGAGAAAGCAGAAACAGGGGACTGTGTTGGATGATCAGCCATGATTATGTTGAAGGGTGGCACAGGCACAATGGGCTGAATGGCCTTACTCCAGTTCCTGTTTTCTATGTTTTGAGAAGGTGATGGTGAGTTGCCTTCCTGAACTGTTGTGGTCCATTTGGTGTTGGGACATTTGATCCAATGACATTGAAGGAATGAGAATGATATATTTCCAAGTCAGGATGGTGTGTGCCTTGGAGAGGAACCTGAAGGAGGTGGTGTCCCATGTGTCTGCTGTCCTTGTCCTTTCAGATGGGAGAGGCTATGAGTTCAAAAGCTACTGTCGGAGGTGCCTTGTAGATGGTACAGACTGTCCATTATTGTTGAAGGTGTTAGCTTTGGTGCCAATCAAGCAGGCTGCTTTGTCCTGGATAGTGTGAGTCTTCTTGAATGCTGAGGGAGCTACATTCATCCAGGCAATTGAGAAGAATTCCATCATATTCCTGCCTTCTACTTTGCAGAAACATGGTGGACAGGCTGTGGGAATCAGAGTGTGAGTTACTTGATTCCACCTGTTCTTGGAGCCACAATATTTATTAAACTGCTCCAGGTAATGGGCAGGTTATTGTGTTTTTGCAGGGAACTGTTTTACTTCATCTTCTGATGGGATGTAGGCATCACTGAGAAAGCCAATATTTGCTCCTCATCCCTAATTGCCCTCAAACTGAGACACTTCACTGTTTATTTCAGAGGGCAATAAGAACAATCAACATCACTGTGGTTCTGGAGTCACCTGTAGGCCAGACCAGGTAAGGATGGTAGATTTCCTTCCTTGAAGGATATCAGTGAACTACATGGGCTTTTTTCAACTATTATTGGGAACATTGGGTTAACCTGGAACTTTCTCAATCTGACTACATCAGCCTGTATTTATCTTTGATAATAGAGATTTTCGAGTTTAACAGAATACAAAGGGATTTGTTTTCTCGAAATGCATTGTATTCCACAAACTTTCACTCTTTTGAGCACACTCCACATTCAGCTGGACCATGGCTGTTCTGTATCTCCGTGTTATTTAAACCATAGGTTAAATTGGTTTTGGTTATAACCCATAAAGATGGGACAAATTGAAGACTCTGGCTCTGTACTCACTGGAGTTTAGAAAAAATGGGATGGGATCTGATTGAAACATCCAGAATGCTGAGGGTCCTGGATAAAGTGGATGTGGAGATGAAGTTTCCCCCAGTATGAGAGACTAGGACCTGAGGACACAGCCTCAGAGTGAAGGGATGTTCTTTTAGAATTCAGGTGAGGAGGAATTTCTTCACCCAGAGGGTGGGGAACCTGTGGAACCCATTGCTACAGAAGACTGTGGAGGCCACGTCACTGAGTGTATTTAAAACAGAGATAGGTCGGTGCGTAGCGTAAAGAATTGAAATGTTCCAGTGAGAGGGAAGGAGAATGGGGTTGAGAAACATTTCTTAAGTTAGAATCTTAGAGTTTCAGTCATGATCAAATTGTGGAGCAGAATCAATGGGCTGAATGTTCTAATTCTGCTCCTGTATCTTATAGTGAGATGGTCTTGATGTTTAAATGGGAAATTTCAATTTCTCAGCTCTCGAGTCTCAGGGCCATCATTTCCCAGAACCCTCTGCAGTTCCCATTCTGCTCAATGCCACTTCCCTTTCTATCTCTGATGTCCTTGTCCTGAGCTAAACCCTTCCTCATACCTGCCCTGGTTACTCCTATTATGAGCAGCATTAGATGCAGTGACAGTGAGGAGCAGGGGCCTGCTGGGAAGGTAAATTTAAATTATAAAATCTTACTTCATGTGTCGGTGGAACGCACACTAGCTAGGAGTGGACACGGGATTGATGAATAATTTAGGTAATGTATTTAGGCTGTTGCTTTAACTGAAATATTGCTGAGGTAATGTCTCCCACCCATCCTCCCTCTCAAACCAGAAAGAAAAGGGTTCCGTGCACGGGATTGGCAAGGTTAATAGTTTTATTTTTTAATAGTCTCTTTGGGAATTTAGGATAGTGGGAATGGAGGTTAGTGCAGTTGAATGTTCTTCCTGCAGAATGTTGGAGGTAAGGAACACCACCAGTGTTCACATTGACTTTAGCTTTATAAGTGTTCTCAACTCCAGCTCCTCAGAAAATACATTAGGGAACTGGAACTAGAGCTGGATGCACTTCAAATCATTCAGGAGGTGGAGGGGGTTATTGAGAGGAGTTACAGGGAGGTAGTCACACCTCAGGTGATAGAAAAAGGCTGATGAGTTACCATCAGTGGACGGAAAGGGTATTGGTAGGTGGTGCAGGGATTAACTACGGCCGATCCCTTCAATAACAAGTATATAGTTTTGGATACTAATGGGGGTGACAACTTACCAGGTGTACACCATGGGGTACAGTTCTCTGGCACAGAGTCTGTCCCTGTTGCTCAGAAGGGAAAGGTGAATGGAACAGAGCATTAGTCATTGGGGACTCGATTGTTAGGGTGACAGATGTGGAATGAGAGGGACTCACGGCTGGTATGTTGCCTCCCAGGTGCCAGGGTTCATGATGCCTCTGATTGTGTTTCTGGGATCCTTGAGGGAGATGGGGAGCAGCCCCAAGCCATGGTCCGCATAGGCAGCAACAACGATAGGAAAAAGTATGGAAATTTCAGGCAGAAATTCAGGGAATGAGGATGGAAGCTTCATGCTGGAACAACAGAGCTGTTATCTCTGGTTTGTTACCCATGCGACGTGTTAGTGAGGCAAGGAATAGGGAGAGAGAGAAGTTGAACACGTGGCTACAGGGATTGTGCAGGAGGGAGGGTTTTGGATACCTGGATAATTGGGGCTCATTCTGGGTAGGTCGGACCTCTACAGACAGGATGGTCTATACCTGAACCTGAGGGATACTAATATCCTGAGGGGGGGGGGGGGGGGTGGGCAGATTTCCTAATGGTCTTCAGAAGGACTTAAACTGATTCAGTAGGGGGAATGGGAACATGAATTGCAGATCCAGTGTTAGGAGGTTGAGAATAATGAGGTCAGAAATAAGGTCACAAGAGTGTACTGGCAGGCAGGGAGGTGTTTTGAAGTGTGTCTCCGTCAACATCTGGAGCATCCAGAAGAAGGTGGGTGAACTTGTAGCATGGATTGGAACCTGGGACTTCAATATTGTAGTCATTTCAGATACTGCAGAGACAGGAACGGTTGTTGTAGGCTCTGGGGTTTAGATGTTTCAATAAGAACAAGGAAGATTGTAAAAGAGGGGGAGGTGTGGCATTGTTAGTCAAGGACAGTATTAAGGTGGCAGCAAGGACATTTGTAGACTCATCTAATGAAGTATTATGGGATGAGGTTAGAAACAGGAGAGGGGAGGTCATACATTTGTGAGTTTTTTATAGGCCTCCGAAAAGTTCCAGAGATGTAGAGGAAAAATAGCAAAGCTGATTCTGGATAAGAGCAAGAGTTACAGGGTAGTTGTTATGGGGGCTTTAACTTTCCAAATATTGACTGGAAATGCTATCATTTGGATACTTTAGATGGGTCAGTTTTTGTCCAATGTGTGCAAGGGGGTTTCTTGACACAGTATGTAGCTGGGCCAACAAGAGGAGAGCCACACTGGATTTGGTGCTGGGTAATAAACCAGGCCAGATGTTAAATTTGGAGATCAGTTAGCATTTTGGTATTAGTGACCACAATTCACTTATGTTTATTTAAGTGATGGAAAGGGATTGGGAAATACCGCAAGGCAAGAGTTTTGGTTGGGGGAAAGGCAATTATGACACAACTCGGCAAGACTTATGATGCATAGGATAAGGAAGGAAACTGCAGGGGATGGGCACAATTGAAATGTGAAGCTTATTCAAGGAATAGCTACTGTGTGTCTTTGATAAGTAGGTACCTGTCAGGCAGGAAGGAAGTCATCAGGAGAGGGAGCCATTAATTACCAAAAAAAAATTGAATCTCTTGTCAAGAGGAAGAAGAAGGCTAATCTAATGATAGGAGTTGATGGCTCAGTTAGGGGGCT
This sequence comes from Chiloscyllium punctatum, assembly GCF_047496795.1. Classification (NCBI taxonomy): domain Eukaryota; kingdom Metazoa; phylum Chordata; class Chondrichthyes; order Orectolobiformes; family Hemiscylliidae; genus Chiloscyllium; species Chiloscyllium punctatum. The sequence goes on along the minus strand of NC_092749.1, from coordinate 7,460,895 downwards.
TGAGAGTTACAAGTTAGCCAGGGATGACTAAAGAGAGAGCTAAGAAGAGCAGGAAGGGACAAGAGAAGTCTTTGGCAGGTAGGATCAAGGAAAACCCTAAAGCTTTCTCTATGTATATCAGGAATAAAAGAAAGATGGGAGTAAGATTAGCATCAATCAAAAATAATAATGGAAAGTTGTGCGTGGAATCTGTGGAGATAGAGAGGTGCTAAATATTTTTCATCAGTATTCACTCTGGAAAAATACCATTTTATTGAGGAGAATACTGAGATACAGGCTACTGAACTAGTCATGATTGATGTTCACAAGGAGGAGGTGTTAACAATTCTGGAAAATATAAAAATAGATAAGTCCGCTGGGCTGGATGGGATTTATCCTAAGATCCTCTGGAAAGGCAGGAAGGAGATTGAAGAGCCTTTGGCTTTGATCATTATGTCATCACTGTATCCAGGAATAGTTCCAAAAGACTGGAGGATAGCAAATGTTGTCCTCTTGCTCAAGATGCGGTGTAGAGACAACCCTGGTAATTATAAACCGGTGAGGCTTACTTTGGTTGCGGGTAAAGTGTTGGAAAAGATTATAAGACACAGGATTTATAATCATTGAGAGAATAATGATTTGATTAGGTTTACTCAAAATGGATTTGTGAAAGGTACCTCACAAATCTTACTGAGTTCTTTGAGAAGGTGACCAAATAGGTGGATGAAGGTAAAGTGGTTGATGTGGTGTATGTGGATTTCAGTAAAGAATTTGATAAGGTTTCCCACAGTAGACTATTGCAGAAAATATGGATGCATGGGATTGAGGGTGATTTCATGGTTTGGATAAAAAATTAACGAGCTGAAAGAAGACAGAAGGTGGTTGATAGGAAATGGTCATCCTGGAGTTCATTTATTAGGGTCTACCACAAAGATCTGTTTTGGGGCCATTGCTGTTTGTCATTCTTATAAATGACCTGGATGAGGATGCAGAAGGATGGGTTAGTAAATTTGCAGGTAACACTAAGGTCGGTGGATTTGAGGATATTGCCGAAGAATGTTGCACGTAACAGAGGGACATAGACAAGCTGCAGAGGTGCACTGAGGCAATGGAGTTTAATGTGGAAAAATGTGAGGTGATTCACTTTGGAAAGAGCAACAGGAATAAAGAGTATCGGGCTAATGGTAAGATTCATGGCAGTGTGGATGAGCAGAGAAATCTCAGTGTCCATGTACATTGATTCCTGAATGTTGTCACCCAGATTGTTGGGTTGTTAAGAAGGCGTACGGTGTGTTAACCTTTATTAGTAGAGTTTATAGTGGTGCTGGGAAAGCACAGTAGGTCAGGCAGCATCCGAGAAGTAGGAGAATAGACATTTTGGGCATAAGCTCTTCATCAGGAATGAGGCTTGTGGGTCAGGACTGAGAGATAAATGGGAGTGGGTGAGGTTTGTGGAAGGTAGCTGGGAAAACGATAGGTGGATGAAGATGAGGAATAAGGTGATTGGTCAGAGGGGTGAGTGATGGATAGATCCAGAGGACAGTACCAAGTTGAAGGTTTGGGATTGGGGTAATGTGTGGGTAGGGGAAATGAGGAAGCTGTTCAAATCCACATTTATACTGTGTGGTTTCAGGGTCCCAAGGGGGAATATGAGGAATATCCTTTATTGGTAGAGGGATTAAGTTTCAGAACCATGAGGTCATCTTGCAGCACTACAAAACTCTTTTGCGTTGGCACCATGCAGTTCTGGTTGCCACATTATAGGAAGCATGTGGAAGCTTTGAAAAGGGTGCAGAGGAGACTTACTCGGACGTTGCCTAGTATGGAGGGAAGGTCTTATGAGGACAGGCTGAGGGACTTGAGGCTGTTTTTGTCAGAGAGAAGAATGTTGAGAGGTGACATAATAGAGACATATAAGATGATCAGAGGATTAGATCAGTTGGACAATGAAAGCCTTTTTCTTTGGATGGTAATGGCTATCATGAGGGGACAAAGCTTAAATTGAGAGGTGATAGATACAAGACAGATGTCAGTGGTAGTTTCTCTATTCAGAGTGCAGTAGGGGAATGCACTGCCTGCAACAATAATAGACTCACCAACTTTCAGGGCATTTAAGTGTTAATTGGAAAAACATATAAATGAAAATGGAATAGTGGAGGTTAGATGGTTTCAGATGGGTTCCAAAGATTGGCAGTACATCAAGGGCCAAAGGGCCAGTACTGCGCAGTTATGTTCATTCCCTTAGTTTAAGAGGCACAGACAGAGGGAAATAGGAACAGAGTAGGCCACTTAGTCCATCAAGTCTGCTCCACCACTCAATTAAAGGATAATTGATCAATTACTACAATGGCACTTTGACACACTGTCTCCAAATCTCTTCCTATAAATCATCAACAGAAAGCTTTAACTCAGTTTCCAATAACTGAGTCTCCACAGCTCACTGGGGAATGTATATTAATAGGATTTCAGTAAATCCTTTGACAAGGCCCACTCTGGGAGACTGATAATGAAAGTAAAAGCTGCTGGGATCCAGGGCCACTTGGCAAGTTGGATCCAAAACTGGTTCTAACTGAGCAACAGAGAGTGGTGGTTGAGGGCTGTTTGTGTGACTGAAGGCCCGTGTTCAGTGTTGTACCACAGGGAACAGTACCGGGTCCCTTATTGGCCATGCTGGATAGAAACAGTGCAGGTCCGAGAGTGGGGGATGGTAAGAAAGTTTGCAGATGGCAGAAAAGTTGGCCCGATGGTTGACATTGCGGAGGTTTGTATTAGATTGCAGGGGAATAGAAATCAATTGATCAGATGGCCAGATCAGTGGCAGCTAGAACTAAACCCTGATATCTGTGAGATGATATGTTTGGAAGAAGTAACAAGACTAGGGCCTACACACTGAATGGTAAGAAATGAGGCAGGTCAGAGTAACAGAGGGGTGAAGTGTTTGGAAATACAGATTTTGTTGTCAGATACAGATTACTGCCAGACCTTAGTGTTTTTAAAGTGAGCTTTATTTTCCATTTCTCGGTGTCATGTTGAATCCAGTGCGAGTTCAGTTTTCAACAGTTCAGAGTGTCAGAGAGAGTCAGACAGTGAGAATGACAGGACATCATGAAGAACACCAAAGTTGCAAGAATTGATCATTCATTGGTAACAACAGCTCCCCAGGAAAAGAAAGAGCAAGATGATAGCTCATTCCAGAAGTAATTCATCAGGAAATTCCTCCAGCTTTCCTGCTTTATTTCAACTTTCCAGAGAGCCATAGAGTCATAGAGATGTACAGCATGGAAACAGACCCTTCGGTCAAACCCGTCCATGCCGACCAGATATCCCAACCCAATCTCATCCCACCTGCCGGCAGCCAGGCCATATCCCTCCAAACCCTTCCTATTCATATACCCATCCAAATGTCTCTTAAATGTTGCAATTGTACCAGCATCTACCACTTCCTCTGGCAGCTCATTTCATACACGTACCACCCTTTGTGTGAAAAAATTGCCCCTTTTATACCTTTCCCCTCTCACCCGAAACCTATGTCCACAAGTTCTGGACTCCCCGACCCCAGGGAAAAGACTTTGCTTATTTAACTTGTCGACGCCCCTCATAATTTTGTAAACCTGTATAAGGTCACCCCTCAGCCTCTGACGCTGCAGGGAAACAGCCCCAGCCTGTTCAGCCT